>NC_067139.1:41980299-42287799 GCF_903995435.1 Acomys russatus
AGAGAAGAGAGGCAAACGCTAAACATCAGACCACACCCGCAGGCAAGGGCTCCTTAGTAACACACATGATGACTGTCAGCACACAGGCAAGGGCTCCTTAGTAACACACAGGATAATGGTGTATCTCACAGGCAAAAGGCACTTAGTAACACACACATGAGGCAACATGAGTATTTCTTACTGTACCATCTCTAGCAGAAGAATATTCTACTAATCAACAAGACGTTCAAAGCACAAACATTTTCATCCATTCTTGATGATGAAATTGCCAGCGCCTCCCTCTGGCCCCTCCCATGTCCTCTGACAGAGCTTTTACAGTCCCTAAAGCCTGAGCAGAGGAAAAGTCACAAGATGCAGACTCCTGAGCAATGTGCAGGAACACAGGCACCTGTGTGAAGAGAAGAAATCCAGCCCTGTGCTCGCTTTAGGAGCAAGGCTAGAGAACTTCCCAAAATGGTATGAGTAAAATCCCTCTACCAGGGGGCTGGAGAGATGGCTCAGCTCTTAAGAGCACTGGCTGGTCTTCCAGGGGTCCTGAGTTCTTATACCAGCAACCACATGGTGGCTCACAACCATCTCTAATGAGATCTGGTGCCCTCTTCTGACCTGCAAGTGTACATGCAGATAGAACACACACACACATAAAATAAACAAACTCTTAAAAAAAAAAACTCTGCCAGGTGCAGTGGCGCTACCTTTAATCCCAGCACTCTGGGAGGCAGAGGCAGGCCAATCTCTGTGAGTTTGAGGCTATCCCTGTGTTACAATAAATTGTATTCGTTCAGGCTAGGAAGCTGATAACTGACAGAGACTGAAATGTACTTCAAAGCTGAAAGCACTATGGCTGGGCAGAATCTAAACTGATTCTAATCTACTCGTAAACTAAATTGAGCTACTCTAAATCTCATAACATACATATATCCCAAGCACTTGCCAATCTGATCTTTGGAAGCTTCTTCCTCCTTTCTAGTCAACTGTCAACTTGGCCCCGCCCCCTCTCTAGGAAGTCCCACCTTCTACTTCCTGTCCTTCTGCCCAGTTTATTGGCTAAGCAGCGCTTTATTGACAGTTGTTACATCTACTCAAGACATTCCTCCAAAATCCTGGTCTACAAAGTAAGTCCAGGACATCCAAGGCACACAAACTGTCTCGGAAAAAAACAAAAGAAGAAGGGGCTCTTTGCTGCCAAGGACTGTGGCTGGGCCTGAAGCAGTGTGTGTGCACTCCTGAACGCACACCCAGCACGTCTTTCAATGGCCCTCAGCTTCTCGCTGTGCTCTTGCTGGGCATTGCTCCAGACAGTAGCTCTGACTGGTGCCAAGGGTAAAGCCTGAGGGTCAGATCTAGGACAGCAGTTCCATTCATCAAGAGAGCAAAGCAGCAGCGAAGACAGAATCCCGTCTGTCTCTGAAAGGGGTTATGCCGGCACCAACAATCCCGGACTCTTCCTACCTTGCTTTGGCCATCCAGGAGTTTGCACCTGTGGGCCGGAGGCCTGTGGCCCTAGGTTTTCAGCCTCAAGGGACTCTGTGACTAAGGACACAGGTGAGTGGTGATGCCCTGCATGGAGCCCCCTGTGGTGGCCACATTGTATTGTTCCCAAAGGGGAATCCTGTCCATATCCTTTCCTTCCTGTGCAGGAGGTGACATGATGAGTACTTGTCTGCAAACAGAGGCACAGACAAGGGGGCAGGGGGAGGGTTGGGGAGGGGACAGAAGTGAGTGTGCACTCGAGCTAGTTACAGACGCGCTAGTGAACTTTTCCTGTAGGCCCAACACAAAATTGTTCATTCCAGATAGGGTACCAACACCAGACTAGTTCATTTCCACCCAAGTCTAGTGTAATGAGCTAGTGAGTTTAACAGGGCTACTTGCAGAGGTGAGGGTTACCTGCAAAATTATGGACAACGTAGGACAGGTACACCACTAGAAAAGGCTCCCCACCCTCCAGTAGCTGCTAACCACTTACACAGCCTCGGGGAGGGGCTTCATGCATTTGATGCATGCCTCATGGGCTGCCTGTGAGCAGCCAATGAGCGCTTTCCTTCTGTCTATAAGGAAATGGTAGTCACCATGCAGAGGGAAGATAGAAACGGGGGGGGGGGGGGGGGGGAGGAGGGGTGGATTGGGTGAGAAAGTGCAAGCAGAGAGAGAGAGAGAGAGAGAGAGAGAGAGACGAGAGGGGAAAGCTAAGTATGCCAGCCATGCTCTGTAACAGGTAGGGACTGAAGGAGATGCCAGAACCTGGAGACCAGGTCTACTTTGGTAAATAAGCACCTCAGATGCTTGTCCCAGGCCGGAAAACCCAAAATTGCCTGTGGTCTAAGTCAGTCTGCAAACTGCGAACCTTCCCCAACTAGATAAGACTGAAAGTCATCTGATCCACCTGACACACTCCTTTCTTCGTGAAACATACTTGCGATGGATGTCCTAACACACTTTCACTCTCCCTCAGCTCAGCCCTCTCCTCCTAATGCAGCCCATCCATCCCTCCGCTAACCCTATCTCAATTCTCCTTGTAGAATTGCCTCTACTCCCACCTAGTTTCAATTTGATGGCTTTTTTTTTCTTCATGTATTTCAAGACCACCTTGTGAGGGAGGGCACCTTTCTGCCCGGCTTCCCAGCTGACACAGCCCCACAAGGCAGGGCCTGCTATTTAACCCTCAAGTCTGGACACATCAGCCATCACAGCCCAGGATTCAAGCGCATCCTCCTTGATGGTTTAACACAACCTTTGGGAAAGAGCGAGGGCTACTCCCTGCCCTGCAACACTTCGCTCTGCTCGAGATAGCCCCAGTGGAACTTCCCCATCTAGCCCAGGCTCTTCCAATTGAAGTAGAAAAAGCACCACATCCATGATGCAGTGGCCCTCAGACCATTCACAGCTAGCTGGTGGAGGAAGCCATGGACCCACTTCAGTGTGCCCCACCTACATTTTATCCAGCCTTTTCTCTTGCACATAAAGGCTGGGATGCTCACTTCTACTTCCCACACTCATTCCAAGTAAGGTTTTGGTAGGTGAGTGGGTCCCACGCAGAAGGAAAATCTCTCTGATCATTCTCTGCTCCTGGAACCCCAGTAAATCTCACTGGTCAGCACTGTGGACTTTGGTAGTGTATATATTTTTGGTTTGTTGGTGGGACAAGTAGACATGTGTTCATCACTCCTGGAAATAATGTCACACTCAGAGAAGAACCAGGAAGCCTAACAGCACTTCAGTGCACCCTGGGAAACGGGAAGTGAGGATCTCCTGGCCAAGGCCGGTCCTTCTGCCACCTTCCCACTGCTTCTGTCTTTATGTGGCTGGACCTCAAACTCAGCCTCCACCCCGAAGCTTTTCTCTCTGTGCTCCCCCCCCCACACCCCAGCACACAAAAGCAATGAACAAGGCCTCTGTTGGCTTCCTTCACTGAGCTAGGATCGTTTGTTCAGTCCTTTCTTCCCAGGAACTCTATTTCCATCACAAAGGAAACTCTAAGGATTTTCTTTGTGCCCTGCAAGCTAATTAACATGCTTAAACGTCAAGGAGGACACACAGCTGCCAGGAACCAGCCTAGCAAGGGATGCCACAGACACACACACTGAACCTAAGCTATTTCTGACAAAGTTTGGCAAGCAAACATGGACAAATTGGTAGGAAGATCCACAGTTGTCTAACAGTGCTACTCAGTAGACCAGAGTCCTCCCGCCTCTTCCCTAGGCGGGCCAGACAGTAAACACACCAGCCCGACCCAAGACCAAATCAGCCTCTGACAGGAACATAATAGAATGAACTTGCCAACCTTGGGAGACATGGGAGCCCCACAAGTGATATTTACGGGCTTCTGTCAGTATGTACAAACTCCAGCTCTGCTCCCTCCTACCTCTTTAGAAACAGGTTTCAAGTAGACTGTAGGCCCACATCTACAATCCTAGCACTCTGGAGGATGATTTGAGGACCTCATCCCAAAACTAAAAATAAGGAAATTAATGAATGAAACACAAATGGGGACAGATTTGTTTTATGTGTACATATATCTGCGGCTATTAACGGGAACTGAACTACTAGAGAGTGATAGTTTATGCCTGTAATCTTAGTACTTGGGAACTGGAGGCAGGAAGCCTGCTGTTGAGTTTGAGAGCACCCTGGGCCATATAGTAAATTCCAGGTCAGACTGCCTGAAACATGAGGCTGGAGAGATGGTTAGCAGTTCAGAAGACTTGCTGTGCATTTACAAAGACCAGAATTCTGGTCCCAGCAGCCACGTGACAAGCCAGGCTCTCGTGTACTCCTATAATCCCCGACTGGCTTCGAACTCCTGTGCTCAAGTGATCCCCAGTTGCTGGGGCAATAGACAAGCATGGACCATCATTCCAAATACACACCTCTACTTACTTACTTATTTTTATGTGTATTGATGTAAGGGTGTCAGATCCTTTTGAACTGGAGTTACAGACAGTTGTGAGCTGCCATGTGGGTACAGGGAACTGAACCCAGGTCCTCTGGAAGAGCAGCCAGTGCTCTTAACCGCTGAGCCATCTCTCTAGCCCATAATAGTATATTTATTTATTTATTTACTTATATGGCAAAAATCTACCGTTCAATAGATTTTGAGTTTTGGAGGCTTTCAGATTTTCAGTTTAGTGGTGTTCAACCAGGAAAGTCTATGTAAACATACATAGATGTAAATTTCAACATCCAAACCTAGAAACAGGTCTAGTCTTGAGCAGTTTTCAGAAAAACGACAGTCAACCAGTATTATTAAAAAAAAAAAAAAAAAATCACACAGCGTCTGGGATTTGTCTCAAGTTCTCAAGACGGGGACCTTTCTCTGTGAGTGACGGCAATGTAGGGACAATCCATCGATCGTGGGAGGAAGAACTAGCCAGGGCTGCCCGTGATGCCAGCCATTATCTCTCAACAAACTACCCAACCTGCCAGCTAGAATTTGTCCCACCCTTCACACTCCCTCTTACACTCTCTGCCTTATGCTGCTCTGTGTGCCAACTTCTGCATTAACCACACAGCTCATTTGGGAAGAGACTTCTGCATCTATCTGCTGGGCGGTGGTGGCGCACACCTTTAATCCCAGCACTCGGGAGGCAGAGGCAGGCAGATCACTGTGAGTTCAAGGCCACCCTGGTCTACGAGAGAGTCTAGGACAGCCAAGCTACCCAGGCTACCCAGAGAAATCCTGTCTCAAAAAACCAAAAACAAACAAACAAAACCTTCTGTATCTAAACATTATTATTGTCCAAATATCTGAGAAAAGCTCATCTTCCTTCAAAACTGAATCGAAGCTATCTAGAACACAGGGCCAAAGGCTTCCACTCACTCAGGAACCACACACTCGGGCTTCCATTAAGTGCCAGTTAACACGTGGAGTATCTGAAATGGTCAGGCACACAGCTCTACTCAAAGCGGGTCAGCGAGAAGAGTAAAATGTCACCAACGGAAACTAAGGGCCAGCTGATTCAATGCAGAGGTCACACTGGAGGCAACACGACAGCTCATCAAAACAGGTGCCTAGGGCTGGAGAATAGGCCCCACAGCTAAGAGCACCCGCTGCTCTCACACAAGACCCACGGTTCTATTCCCACACCCCCGTGCTGGCTCACAACATCCGAACCCCAGTTCCAGTAGATCCGACACCTTTGACCTCTGTGGACACCAGTCGCACCAGTGCTGCACATAATGTACAAGCAGACAAGACACTCAGAAGAACAGAACAAAGCAAAGCTTACAAAAATCGGCTTCCTGTGTGATCCAGCAAGTCAGCTTCTGGATTTCTCCTCGATCTTCCAGGTTCCTTTAGCCGTAATTTACAAGGGCAAGCTCACCTTGGGTGTCAGCACAAACATTTATACATACATTCAGTTTTTTCATAAACTGAAGGAATGGCTTCACTAAACAAATTTAACACTCAACTATTTTTCACTTCCTGGGTGTGGGCAGAATGTATTAAATTCCTGTCACAGCTCAATAATGGACTCGCACTGTACTCGGGGAAACTCCACAAGCATTAAAACTCCAAGAGCCCAGGAAGCGGGGGCAGAGCAGCTCACTGCAGCCACTGTCAACAGAGAGAAACCAGGCAGACGGAAGGTCACGTTAGTGGGGTGTGCCTGGACAAACATCGACTTAAGGAGGGTGCGGCCGCTTTAAGGAATGATCTAGATGTGAACCTGACAAGGAACTCAAGGGAAACTGACTACAAGCAGAGCAATGCAGGACCCAAGCAAATACCTGAAAAATAGACATAAAAATGCGTTGCTTGTGAAAGGTGGAAGTTAGCGCCATAAGCTGGAAGGCTAAACATTCAAGCTCACAGCACCAGCTTTAGAGGCAGGAGAGAGAGAAGACAAGAGACTGGGAAGGACAGACACAGCCCAACTATACATACAATTCACTATGACCTTTAATAAAATAGTATATGGGTGCCAGGCATGGTACTTTGTAAGGGCTAAAGTTAAGATTTAAGTTTTAATTACTGTGCTTAGCTGGGTGTGGTGGCGCATGCCTGTAATCCTAGCATTCAGGAGGCATAGGCAGGCCATCACTGTGAGTTTGAGGCCAGCCTGGTCTACAAAGCGAGTCCAGGACAGCCAAGGCTAACACAGGGAGACTCTTTCTCGGAAAAAAAGAAAAAAGAAAAAGAAATTACTGTGCTTAAGAGAGCTATAAAACAAAAATGCCTTTAACCTGTAAGTCCCTTGTCCAAGGACAGATAACTTCCTGGAATGCTGGGAAATATCGTTCCTGTAAGGTAACAAGCCCTGTGTTTCACTTCTGTAAATGAGGTTGATTGTTCCAACCACACAGCATATGTTGGATCACGTTAGACGGGAGGTATGCTCACCCTAGTTGTACGAAGTCAGGAAAGACTTAGCCCTGAGGGTTTTGCCCTTATAAGCGCCAGACTAATGTGATTTGCAGCCATATTCTGGGAAGCCCAGGGATGGACCTGGCCAGTGACCATTGTCCTGGTCAGTATGTAAAAAGCTTGGTTCAAATTTGGCTCAAAATGATGGTGATTAACAACCTACAACCCCATCATTTAGGAAGCAGAGGCAGTAGGACACAGAGTTCTCAGGTGGCCTGCGAGACAGAGGTTCTATCTCTAAATGTGTAACATCTGGATGGAGCCCAAACTGTGAGGTTCCTATTGGGTACTGTTGGACAGATGCTGAGCTTCTGAAGTGTACCTCATGCTTGCTCAACACCATGTCCATATGAAGGGCTCCTGAGCAAGTTGGCTTCAGTGCTATGAACCCCAAGACCAAACCCTATTTAAGCTCTGGGCAAGGCAGAAACCTGGGTGAAAGGCCTAATGGTGAGCAGTACAGTTCCAAGCTGATGTAGTTTCCACCACTTCCAATATAGTTTACTTCAGGAGCTGGGGAGACGGCTCATCAACTAAGAGCAGTTGCTGCTCTTGCAGAAGACCTGGGTTTAGTTCCCAGCACCCACATGGCAGCCCACAGCCATCTGTAACTCCAGCTCCAAGGGATCTAGTGCCCTTTCTTGGCCTCTGTGAATACTAGGTACATACCTGGAGCACTTACATGCAGGAAAAACTCATACACATAAAATAAGTAAATCTGTAAAACATAGTTTGGTTCAACATTTTTGTCAATTCATTTAAAGGAATCATACTCTTATCATACTGACTTTTAATCCATCCAACTGGACAGGGTTTCTCTGTGTAGCCAACTGTCCTGGAACTCACTCTGTAGACTAGGCTGACCTCGGACTCAGAAATCTACCTGCCTTGTCTCTAGCTTTTACTTTTAAATCATTCACTTAGAGCTGGGCAGTGGTGACGCACACCTTGGATCCTAGCACTCAGGAGACAGAGGCAGGCGAATCTCTGTGTTCGAGGACAGCCTAGTCTACAAAGCTAGTTCTTTTTTTTTTTTTTTTTGGTTTTTCGAGACAGGGTCTCTCTTTGTAGCCGTGGCCATCCTGGACTCACTTTGTAGACCAGGCTGGCCTCGAACTCACAGCAATCCGCCTGCCTCTGCCTCCCGAGTGCTGGGATTAAAGGCGTGCGCCACCACGCCAGCTACAAAGCTAGTTCTAAGACAGCTAAGGGCTACATAGCGAAACCCTGCCTCAGAACAAAAACCAAATAATTAAAAAGAAAAACCCAAAACCAACAAACAACAAACCCATCCAGTTAGAAAAAGTCAAAATGCTGAGAAAGCAGAGCCTGATTCTAGTTTTAGCCATGATGCCACAGAACAGTTGGTCTCAAACTGTAGCCTCTGGTCCTGCATAGAAGTGACCTAAAAACCTAGAGGACTGTGGGGACCCAGGAGTGTGTGGCACTCTTTTATGTATTATATAGTCTTTGAGCCCTGGTACGCGAAATGTGTTATCTTTACATTTTCCCCCATGAGCTCTCAGGTTCAGTTCAGACCCCACAACGCGCATAAACAACAGCAAATCTGAGGTACCAACCGATCACCTGGCAGCTGGACAGCAAGCAACAAGCTGTGAGACTCTCGGGGAGCAGGTGCTGGCCAAGGGTGTCTCACCTTCCACTACCCACTCTCTCTCTGGGCAAATCCTTGGGACCATTGTATTTCAGGAGCAAAGCTTTTCAGATTTAACACATTTACACAAACTTTACTTACTCACTCAGCACACCCACTGAAAATATGGCATCCAAATGCCCCCAAAGCCACAGCTGTTTGAATCAGGTGCTGAAACGGTTCAGAATGTAGCACAACTTCAGATATCAGAGTTTTTTATGTGGGGTACCCAGCCATATGTGACCCTCACAGAAAGGAAGGGAAGCAAGTGCTTCCTGCGACCACCCAGGGGTCTACTTGTCCAAGGAACACACCTCCCAAAACTTCAGGTCAAGCCAGCTTCCTTATCAATCAATCAATCATCTGTACTTATGCCAGCCAACATTGCAGCCACTGACCATATTGACAAATTGATTTCAATTAGTTAAAATTAATTCCACCTGCTGGCCCCTTTAGCCACCTTTGGAGCATTCAACAGTCTCACAATGCCTCACAGCTATCTACCTTTAAGAAAACTCGACCGCTGGGTATGAAAGCTGGGAATAAAAAAACTTTTATTCACCTGGTTCAATTGTCCTGGAGGCTTATTGCCTCCTTCTGCTAGCCTAGGCCTTGTTATGGAAGCTTCTAGACTCTGTAAAATCTAACCTACGCCTAGAATGTTTTCAGCCTCTGACACTTAATGCTTGATAAGCTCACCCTTTCTTGTCCTTTCTGAGCTCAGCTGGTTCAACTCAGCTGTCTGGTGTAAACTCTTTCCCTAGCTGACTTTTTTTTTTTTCCTTCTCAAGACAGGGTTTCTCTATGTAGCTTTGGCTGTCCCGGAATCACTCTGTAGACCAGGCTGGCCTCAAACTCACTTAGATCTGCCTACCTCTGCCTCTGCCTCCTAAGTGCTAGAATTAAAAGTGTGTGCCAACACCGCCTGCCTCCAGCTGACTTATTTAATCTGGCTTCTCTCTCAGCAGAGAATTGCTCTGCTTGGCCTAAAACTAACTCAACAATCTGCTCTAATCTTCTGGCTTCTTCTCTGAGTTCTCTCTCTGCAACCCATCTCTCTGTTACTGTCCTGATAAAACTGCCTCCTCTCTCTGAAAAACTGTCTCTTAAGTAGCTTCCCTTCCTTTTCTCTCTCTTCTTGTGAGTTGGCCATATCCTATTCTGTCAAATCTTCTCTGATTCGACACCTTTTCTGCCACTCAATTAGACATCACTTTCAAACATGGATCCTTCCTTCTACAAACTACCTTTACCTTTGTTTGGAATTAAAGGCATGTACCACAACGCCTGGACCTAAGCTTTCTTTACCTGATACTTGCTCTATAGCAGGCTAGCCTTGAACTCAGATCTGTTTGCCTCTATCACCTGGATTAAAGGTATAGTTGTATCCAGCTGGATGACACAGACCTAGAAGGTTCTTTGGATGTGATCTTGCCAGAATAGCCATGTTCTGATTAACATTTTCTACAGCTGGGCACTGCTCCTTAGCAACACTGTCAAAAGGACCCACGGGAGACATGGAGGAGCTGGCCTGGATGCCTGACCTGGTCACCTATGGATGAATAAACTGCATTCCTGTCATACAGACCTAGCCAGCAGATCACAGTCTCCAGAAGCAGGAAGCAAGAAGCAGTGTGCTGTGTCTTTGGTGAAAAGGCAGAAGGAACCATGCCACCTGCATGTCCCTGCCATCCAGCCACGTGAGTGATCTGTTGAGGCCAGAGGGCTCCTCAGCAACCCTGCCTTCATGTGGACCAGCAAAGGAACCCTGTCTGCACAGAAGGAAAGCAAGGGAAAAGCGTGCCCCAGAGGGGCCGCCGGGGCCTAGATCTCACCCTGAGATCTGCAACAAAGGGTGCTGAGGCAGAAACACTGAGTTTCAAGGCCAGCCTGGGCAACTTAGGCAAGCCCTGTTCCAAAACTTAAAAGCATTTTTTAAAAGTATGGCAGGGAGCTTCTTAGCAGGTGAGAGGTCCTGGGTTCCATCTAGATATGTGAGGAGAGGAGGGGCAAGAACCCTGTGAAAGGCGGAAAGGCTCAGCATGACGTGACGTCAAATCTTGGCTGCTGACTCATTAGACTGAGGGCCGCCTAGGCCACTGGTGTAACTGGGGGCATGGCATGTTTCTACACAGACTAAGAGGGGAAGACCACACTGCATGTGGCGTACTATGCCGCAGGCTAGGGGCTGGGATGGAACAAAAGGGGGCGGGGCACCATCTGCCCCCTGCCTGCCATAGCACCAGGGGAGAGCAGAATCCTCCACAGACAGAGTCTGTCATGAACAGTGTCCTCCATGAAGCTGTTTCTCTCAGGTGTGCGTCATGGAACATAAGAACCTGTGGACACAGCCTCCTTCCAACAAAGCTACCGTGGCCAGGGAGGGCGTGCTATGTAGAGCCAACCAGCAGAACAGGGAGTGGCTGTGGCTTTGATGTACTTTGGACTGGAAAACAGTAATGGCTTCCACCATAAACAAAGAGAGTTTAGTCAGATAACCCTCAGAAAGAGGAGAGGGCTTAGGTGTTTCAGTGCAGTTTTGACATTTACCATCCAGGTGCCAAGTCTCTCTTTGCTGATGGTGCTAGAGAGCAAAGCCTTCCCTCTGTGTAATGCTTGTTTGATTGCCTAAAAGTAAACTTCATATTTAATTTCCATTAGTCTTTCCTTTGCTTCCTTTTGTTTTCTTGTCTTTCAATTCTGTATTTATACCTTTCATTCAGAAGTCTTTGAGGGTGTCTGTCTTTTGGTTTCTGTTATGGTGGTATTTTTCAGATCTATGGAGACTAACTTTTGCCATGTATGTTTAATAGTCTCCTTGGTTTATAGGCTGCTTCTAATCTGTGTGTGAGCTCTAAATGCACAACAATAGTGTCTGTGGCAAGTATGTGACATGGGCTGATAAAAAGAGAGGAGGCCAATGCCAACAGAAGAAGAGCGCATCCCTCCTCGCTTGGCTCATTCCCCGCTATAACCCTGCAAACATTTCAACTGGAACCGCGAAATCACTTGGGGGATGGTGCCCGAAGCTGTACCAGCATGCTCACCCTTCCATACAATGATATAAATCTACACCCAGAATACAGAGAGGTAGAAGTGTCAGTCAGAGAAGGGCAGTGGGGGACAGCGGGCCTCACCTTCTCGTCCTGATGTAACTTGTTGACGTTCTCCATCTGGAAGACGTGACTAGCCTGGATCCTGTCGAGCTGCTCGCGCTGCTTCTGCAGCTCGCCCTGGAACTCGGTCTTCTTTAGCTCCACGGCTCCTCTCTCTGCGGCTGCCCTGCGGACTCGGCCTTCCAGCTCTACGATGCGTGTCTACAAGGGAACCACAACCCTGAGGGTCCATGACACCAGCAGAGATAGCGACCAAAGCTTACAGCCTCATAAAGGACACAGCAAGGGAGACGGGCAGAGGTGGAAGATGAGGACACAAGGAGAGGGGACTTGCTAAAAATCCTTGACTTAGACACTTGACAGAGGCAGCCAATGACCTAGACATTCCAGGGGAGGGATGAGCAGACCTCTGCAGGGCTACACTGGGCAGAGCAAAGACATCGGTCATGTCTTCCGGAGGCCTCTAAAGAGCCCACATCGGTCAAGGAGAGACTCCTCCATCACAGTTTAGTATGTGTCTTAGTTAGGGTTTTTTGTTTTTTGGGGAGTTTTTGAGACAGGGTTTCTCTGTATAGCTTTGGCTGTCCTGAACTCACTTTATAGACCAGCCTGGCCTCGAACTCACAGTGATCCACCTGCATCTGCCTCCGGAGTGCTGGGATTAAAGGCGTGAGCCACCATGCCCGGTTAGTTAGGGTTTCTATTGTTATGACAAACACCATGACCAAAAGTAACCTGGATGGAAAGGGTTGATTTGATCCTGATGACAGCCATCTTTGAGGGAAGCTAAGGCCGGAGCTCAAACAGGGCAGGAAGCTGGAGACAGGAAGGAAGCAGAGGTCTTGGAGGGCGCTGCTTACTGGCTTGCTCCTCTTGGCTTGCTCAGCCTGCTTTCCTTCTGTGCGACTGAGGCCTACCTACCCAAGGGTGGCATGCTCCCTCCTATCAACATCTGCACCACCCCACATTGGGAGAGGCCCACTCGTGTCAAATCACTAAGCAACGCCCCCCCCCCCCAGGCCTGCCTACAGGCCAATATCACGGAAGTATTTTCTCAACTGTGGTTCCCTCTTCACAGAAAACTTTTGTGTCAAGCTGACAAAAATCAAAGCCAAAATAAACAACAAAAACAACAACAAAAACCCAGCAGGACAGGATGGCCTCACTCATAATTGGCTATGATACGTGGAGACCTAGAACTATCACCCACATTTGGTTTCTCCAGTGGACTGAAAGACAGGAACGGACAGTGTCCAGTTCACCTCTGCTGGCCCATGTTCCAGTCCTCCCCCAATGCTCAACAGGGAACCAGAGTGAGATATAAACCGCAACTCAGTAGTCACAGAGTATGCAATTCTGGGCTAAGGGGAGGGACCAAATGGGATTGGTGTGGAGACCTAAAATGCCATTGCTGTGGGCTGCCAGAACCCAAGGTATTGGCTGACGGTAAACAGGGAGCCCACGGCACTATCACCCAGCTTCTTTACACATTTAATGGAATCCATACACTCTAAATAAATAAGATACCTGGAGTTCGACGCTTCTGGAACTTGCAATCCAGTAGTTGAAGCCAAGCACAATGGTGCAGGCCACCAGGGCAGCCAGGAGGAGGGGCGGAGACTTCATGCTGCGACGCCCATTTCCTAATCCCACCATCCTTGAGCCAGGGCCGAGAAGCTGCCAAATAAAAACACACACATTTCCACACTAAGACTGGCACCCCATGAAAAAGGCTGTGGGTCTGCACTGACCGGCCTTACTGGGTTTTAAAGCTCTAGCCAGATGGTTAAAAGATAATTTCAGTGGGGCAGTGGTGGCACACGCCTTTAATCCTAACACTTGGGAGGCAGAGGCAGGAGATCTCTTTGAGCTTGAGGCCAGAGCGGTCTACAAAGTGAGTCCAGAACAGCCAAGGCTACACTGAAAAGTCCTGTCTCAAAAAACCAAAAAAGATAAATTTGTTTGTTTAAGACAAGGTCTCGGCTGGCCGGGCATGGTGGCACACGTGTTTAATCCCAGCACTCAGGAGGCAGAGGCAGTGGCAGGTGAATCGATGTGAGTTTGAGGCCAGCTTGGTCTACAAAGGGAGTCCAGGACAGCCAAGGCTACACAGAGAAACCCTGTCTCAAAACAAAAACAAAAACAAAACAAAAAACAAACAAAAAAAGGACAGGGTCTCACTCTATAGCTCAGGCTGGCTTTGAACCCTCAGTGAATTTACTGTTTCAACCTCCTGAGTGCTGGGATTAAGGGCATCAGTGACCACTATGCTATGCCCCCCTCCCTTTTTTCCCTTGTTTTAGAAAGTAGAAAGGACCCTGGGGATGTGGGTAGCCTGTGTTTAGCACAAACAAGGCTCTGGGTTAAGGTCTCAGCACCAGGTGGGTGGTAGGAATAGAGACCTTCGCTTAAGGTGGCTTTTCTTGTTGTTTTTGCTTGTTCTTCTTCTTCTTTGTACAGGGCGTCTCTGTATAACCCTGGCTGTCCTGGAAATCGATCTGTAGACCTGGTGGGCTTCAACCTCAGAGATCTGCCTGCTTCTGTCTCCAAAGTACTGGGATTCTAGATGTATGACACCACACTGGGCCAGGTGTGTGTGTGTGTGTGTGTGTGTGTGTGAGAGAGAGAGAGAGAGAGAGAGAGAGAGAGAGAGAGAGAGAGAGAGAGAGAGAGAGAGAGAGAGAGAGAGAGAAATATTTTTTTCCTTTTGCACAGGATTTTTAATCATATAGCCAATCATGTGAGCTTGCAGTCAGTTTTCTGTCAGCTCCATACAAGTTCTGGTCATCTGGGAAGAAAAACCAATTGAGAGAATGCCTCTTGGCCTGTGCCCAAGACTGTGGTGCATTTTCTTCATTAATGACTGATGTGGGAAGGCTGAGCTCACTGTAAGCTGTATCACTTCGGGCAGGTGGTCCTGAGTTCTATCAAAAAGCAAACTGAGTGAGTCATGGAAAGCAAGCCAGTGAGCAGGATCCAACAAAGTCTCTGCCTCTGTCCCTACCTTGGCTTCCTTCACTAGTGAACTATAATCTGTAAGTCCAATAAAACCTTCCCTCAACAAGTTGCTTTTGGCCAGTGGTGTCATCATGTGAACAGAAACCTGCCTAGGACACAAAGCCACCGAGGCAGAAATGATGCAGCTTCTACAAACACTAACGAGCCACACCTCTGTCCTACCCACAGGCTGGGCCCCGCTCAACCCAGACAGCAAGCTGGAGAGCAGCTGGTTCAAAAGCCACTATGAGGAGCACACAGCACCCATCTGCGGATTCTGTGACTGTCACATTGCTTTTGAGGTTAAAAACTATACCCTGTCTAAAGCGATCTCTGAGTCAGAGGTCAGCAAACCACGGCCCCCAGCCCACAGCTGGCATTTTTGTAAACACAGTTCTCCTGATAGGGCCGTCTTCTGTAAGTGCTTTCCAGCTGTAAGACAGAAGTGAACTGTTAAATCAGACACCTCTGAATAGGACCATTGAGGAGGAGTTTAAACATTAACAATCTTTAAACTTGGCCACAAACTTCCTCTAACGGAGATGTAAGGCCCAAGTCTACAAAGTCTGGTTAACTTCCTTTATAAACTAACCAGGAAGTACAGAGGCTACTTTCCTCTCACTTCCTTGTCCCCAAACTGTAAACACCATGCCTCCCCCAATTCTGGATGTTTATAGTTGGTAGGAAGTGAAATGTTAAAAATGATGATGCAGCCAGGTATAGTGGAGCACGCTGTCACCCCAGTCCTCAGGAGGAAGAGGAGGAGAAGAGCCAGGCAAGCCTAGGCTACACAGGCAAGATTCTTGCACAAAAACAACAAAGCAGCCTCACCATGTGTCCACAAAAAGTTTTAGTGAAGCGAGCAGTGGAGGTGCATGCCTTTAATCCCAGCACTTGGGAGGCAGAGGCAGGAGGTTCTCTGTGAGTTTGAGGCCAGCCTGGTCTACAGAGAGAGTTCCAGGACAGCTAGAGCTGTCAGACAGAGAAACCCTGTCTTGAAAAAAACAAAAAAACAAAAAAGTAGTACTAGTAGTAGTTTTAGTGAACACAGTACTGACCTTTACTGATGCACTCGTCACTCATGCCAGGAACCCTAGTGGATGCCCGCTTCTAAAGACAGTGAGGTCCCTATCATGAATAGCTTAGTGGCTACAAACAGCCTGTGCTTGCCCTCCAAGGAGTCTGCACTGCTCTTAATACCCACAGTGCTGGCGCTAAGTCCTTCAAGGAGCCTGCACTGCTCACAACACCCACAGTGCTGGTGCTAAGTCCTCCAAGGAGCCTGCACTGCTTGGAAAAGGACAAGAAAAGCCTGTGACCTTTTCATGCCTGGTGCTGTCAGAGGTCACAGAGTGTGTCAAATCCCCTGGAACTGGGGTTAAGGATGGTTGTGAACCAACATGCAGTGCTGGGAACCAACCCAGGCCCTCTGCAAAAGCAACGAGTACTCTTAAGCTCTGAGCCGTCTCTAGCGACCCGGGTTATAAGTTCCTCAGTGTGGTTACTGGGACAGCATTAGAACTGTTGAAAAGGCAAATTTTTCTAACTCAAGGAAAGCCCATGAGATTTCAAGACTCCAGCCACACAGAGCCGATATGGAGCCCAGAGATGCTAAGGATGCTTGTCCCTGTTAGGTCCAGATGGATCTGGTTAGCCGCCGGAGACAGCGATGCAGGTATCTTTGGAGACTATCTCGTGCCATTTGTGGGTTGAGGATTTGTTCCATTTCCTAGCTCTCCTGTGGCCTCCTGGCTTTCTTCTAGTTGTATCACCACTGCCCCTCTATACAGAACAGCCCTTCCCCCTACCCCTAAAAAGCGACTGTCTGCCCTTTGTGTAACATGACATGGCTCTGTTTGAAACAGCTGTCTAGTGTAAGGGTCATTGCTCTGTCTTCAGTCCCTACCCAGTGTAGGCAAGGTGAATGCGTTCATCAGGATGAACCTACAACAGCCCTGTCTCTGCAGGACCCGGCAAAAGTGATGCAGAGAAGCGGGGAGGAGGGGGTGGGGAGCAGGGTTAAGGAGTAACCTGTCTGCTGTCTCAATACCAGCGACAGGAGGAGAACACCGGCTCTCTGGTTCTGCTGCCAGGAAAACCAGACAAATCAATTCTCTGACTAGGATAATAAAAGTCTGCCCCTGCTAGAATTCAGCAAGCCAACAAAGTTAAAAACCCTAACAGTCAATGAGCCATCTTGAGGTCTCAGCCTCCCAAATTCTGTTCCTCAGGGACTACAGCCCTGTACAATAATGTGTGGAGAAGACTCACCCAGCTGAGCCTACTAACTCAGAAATCACTAGCAAGAGTAAATCATAGTGTTAACCTATATATTAAACAAAACAAAACAAAACAAAAATCAAGCTCTGGATTCAGTCCTCAGCTCCAGAAAAAAGAAAAAGAAGAAGAAGGGGTGGGGGGGAGGGAGTCAGTATATAAAATATAGAGTGAAAAAGTTACAGAGCAGCCAATCGAGTATGTTTCTGGTTTTGCTGGGGTGGGGTGGGGGAACCTTAAACATCCAGCCCATGGGCCTGGCGGTGGTGGCGCACGCCTTTAATCACAGCACTCGGGAGGCAGAAGAGGTGGATTGCTGTGAGTTCAAGGCCAGCCTGGTCTACAAAGCTAGTCCAGGACAGCCAAGGCTACACAGAGAAACCCTGTCTTGAAAATCGAAAACAAAACAAAACAAAAAAATCCAGTGCATGAATATAATTTCCCATACTATATTTGGGAAATGCATAAAAGCAAGGACACAGTTAAGTCGTATGGTGCAGAATCATCTCCCCACGTTCTTCCAATTTCATTTTCCCTCAAAGGACATGTTTTTTAATACAAAAGCAAAATAGTGAAAACAAATACAAGGCAAGAAAGAGATAAGACTGCAACCTTAGCAAATCTCATGGCGGCGTTTCTTAGCAGTTTAATGCAGTCACTGTTTGACACGGGTATAAAGAAGTAGGAAAGCTGGTCCCCTTCACACCAAGGCTGCCTTTGCTAGACACCGACACCAGAAGAACGGGGAGTCTGAGAAAGGTCTCCACCCCAGAGAGACACAGAGAAGATCTTGCCACCTTAGTCTGGTAACTGAATCCCCTGGCCAAACAGGAAGGATAACCCTGGTCTCCTACTTTGCGGTGACACACACCACACCCAAAAGCAACTTGGGGACGGAAGGTTTTACATGACTTCTAGTCCATCACTGAGGGAAGTCAGGGCAAGATCTCAAGACCAGAAGCGATGTAGACTCCGTGAAGGAACGCTGCTTCCCGGTTTGCTCTGGATGGCTTGCTCAGCCTGCCTTCCTACATAACCCAGGACCACCTGCCCAGGGATGGCACTGCCCACAGTGGGCGGGGCCTTCCCGCATCAATCTTTAATCAAGAAGATGCACTACAGACTTGCCTACAAACCAACAAGATGGGGAAAGTTTCTCAACTGAGGTTCTGTCTTCCTAGAAGACCCTAGCTTATACCAAGTTGACAAAAAAAAAAAAAAAAAAAGAAGCCTAACCAACACACCTGGTTTCTGTTACCTGAGGCGGCTGCGAAACCTTTTTAAAGAGACTATGAAGGAAAACATTCACCATCAAGGAAAAGTTTAGCCAGAGAACTAACGCAAAGGGGCAAAGGGAAAACGGAGAGGGCTACCACCTGCCTCATGGGGGCTGATGAAAGAACTGGCTAAGTCTTAAGCAGAAGACCAGCTGTCTCTTTTGGGGCACCTGCATCCCAGAGGGCGTGGGAGATGCTGTGCTGAGCCAGGGAAGGAAAACATTTTCCTCCAGCCACAGAGAAGCCAGGCATTTCACGAGCGGGGCAGAATACTTGAGTACAGTGCACATGAAGCACACAGACTTCATTGCTTCCCACTGACTGTATTTCAAGGCCGTAAACACTGACAGAATTAATACAGTTGGGAACAAAAGTCTGCATCCACATAGGTCTCTCTGTCACAAAGTCACTGACACGCCTGACAGGGTGGAAGGTTGGCCGGCGTTACCGGTCCGTGTATCTAGTTGGTCCGCGCACAGTGGGATACATGGGCAGATTGTAGCTACAGGAAACCTTATAAGAAACAGCAAGCATTTAAAATGGTAGTGAAAGGCACAAACGAAACTTAGAAAAGCAACACAAAAATAGGACAGGCAAGGCACAGGCTCAGAACATGAGCCACACACAAAGTAAAAACCCACAGGATATAAACAGACCTAACAGGAAGTGGGCCCCAAATCAAGAGAAAGATTTGAGGCATTGAGGCACGCTCTGTTTTTTTCTTTTCTTTTTCTTTCTTTCTTTTTTTTTTTTTTTTCCTTTTTGGTTTTTTGAGTCAGGGTTTCTCGCTATTCTGAAACTGGCTCTGCAGACCAGGCTGGCCTCGAACTCACAGAGATCCACCTGCCTCTGCCTCCCAAGTGCTGGGATTAAAGGCATGCGCCACCACCACCCGGCTTGAGGCACGTTCTTACCTTCACTAACATTAACAGCAAAAGCAGCTAAAAGTATAAACGGAGTCTTCAGAAATACCATGAGGGTAATTAGGACATGCATGTTATTTGTATAGAAGTAACAAACACATACAGGGGATCCGGACTTTGAAAATGCTCAAAAAAGAATTGAAACAGACTGCACCATAAGCTACCGTCAGCGTGTGACGGACTTTACGTACACATTTTTGCCAGGCACTCGGAATCTCAGGCCTATCAATGCAACACCTCACAAAGCGTGATAGCCTCTCTGGGGAATCCAGAAACACCCAAAAACCTCAAGCCTAATCTCTCCAGGCTCATCCCACCAATGACGTCAGAAGCTTGGAAATTAAAACTGCCCAGGCTCCGTTGAGAATGTTTTCAGATGGGAACATGTCGAAGAATTTTTAAAGTGCTCAATACCTCTCAAAGTTTCTAAGATTAAAGCTAAAGCCTGTGAGTATGTAAGTGTGTGTGTGTGTGTGTGTGTGTGTGTGTGTGTGTGTGTGTGTGTGGTGCATGTTACATGTTGATGTGCACACATGTGAGGGGGCCCTCCATCTCCACCTCACTTTTTAAGCCAGGGCCTCTCACTGAACCTGGGCTTCTCTGATTTGGTTGGACTGGCTGCCACTCCAGGGACAGTCCTGTCTCCCTCGCTGGGGTTACAGGGCGTGTCATCACACCTGCCTTTTTCACGGTGCCAGAGAGTGAACTCTGTGCACTCAAACGTCACACAGTCTCTGACAGGAAAGTAAAAGCATTTTAAAGCCATTCCTCTTACCTTTTTTCCCCCCTTATCCCAAAAAAGAACAGCTTTAAAAAAGAAATTATGGATTTTATTTTTCATTTTTGTTTTTGTTTTTTTTAGTTTTTCGAGACAAAGTTTCTCTGTGCTTTTTTAGCAGTCCTAGGCTTGCTTTGTAGACCAGGCGGGCCTCGAACTCACATCGATCCACTTGCCTCTGCCTCCTGAGTGCTGGGATTAAAGGCCTGTGTCACCACACCAGGCAGGATTTTATTTTTCAGGTTAGGGCTAAGAGTAAACAAATCTTTAATTAAAAAAAAAAAGGCAAAAACATGTAAAGAAATTAGAGGGGAAAACATCACCACCTTGCTCCTGTCCCCTCCTTACCCCAGGACTCCACAGACAGGGCTGCTGCTCTTCAAGTCCAGATTCCCAGCAAGCTCCCTTTCCTGCCCTCCAACTGCCCCACAGGGGCCTCTCCCAGGTCTTGTCTTTGGAAACACATAGAAATCTCACTCTGCTCTTTGTGCCCTACCCCTAAAGAACAAACAAATGCAAACCCTTCCCATCCCCCACCAATAACCAGACCTGTCACCAGTAATTAAAAAGCAAATGGACCTCAAGGCCTAAAGGCCAGGGTGTCCTATCACCCACCAAAAAGGCCTCCCTGCAAGCATTTTGCTTCTCTCTCTCTCTCTCTCTCTCTCTCTCTCCCTCTCCCTCTCTCTCTCTCTCAAACCCATTCACTTAAATGTGCAAAATGCAATAATCGTTCCTTAAGAGGCCTAAAACGACATATTTTCTTTACATTTCTTAAGAAACTAATTTATTGTCCACTAACACTTTCAGCAGTGTTTGCCCTGTCTGGCAAGCTTCCTCATACTGACCTACTGTTTTCTATTTACAAAGGAACATGATTCTTGCCAGTAGTCCGGACTTGGTTGGACTGTTCCCTAAGATGAATAGCAGAAGCTGGAATGCCTGACACCAACAGATCCGTTTGTGGCTTCCCAGGCCTCCAGCCCTCACCTTCAGAAATACAACTGTCAACCTGACCCACGCTGAGGGCCATTCACTCATGCCTAGTCCTCCGCTGCTAACAGCTCATCAAACCGGTATGCATTTTACTCCGCTTATAATGACCGTTCCTTAGTATGTGAAAGATTGTAGGGCCCTAAGACCCGTAACCAGACAAAGTCTCAAACCTTGAAAGTTAAAAAGGAAAAGGAAAAGGAAAAAAAAAGTTAGCACATTTGGAAATGAGACACCTAGAAATAGTGACTTTCCCAGCCTCACCATTCTTAAATTGCTAGAACGAACCCATCCAATCCCGGATCGTTTCCCACTCTTATTTTACATTTTTAATCATTGAAAAAAAAATTAAATACAGTGTAGCAAAGAGTATCAAAATCCCGGCGGCTGTTTCTAGAGAAGAACAAAAGTTCTGTTGCTCCACCCGGGCAAGGAGCATCCCAGAAAGACCGCTGCAGCTGCCTGTGGCTAGCGACCCTGGACCCGGGGGACCTGGGGGCCACTTGCAGGGTTTCCTCGGGCAGGCAGAGGGGAGACAGGGGTGGGAGAGAAAGAGAGAGGGCCAGGAGGGAGAGATAGAGAGCTGGAAAGGCGATGAGGTGGTGGTGGTGGAGGAGGAGATGGAGGCAAGGAGGAGGAGGAAGAAGAGGAGAGGAGCAGAAGCGCAGGAGGCGGCCGGGCTGGGCCGGGGGCATCCCACGGGAGGCTCACCTGCGGGGCTGCGGGACGCTCATCCGCTCGACCACGCGCGCTCTCCACCGAGGAGGCCCCCGGCGGGCGGGCACTTCCGGCGGAGCGGCAGCCCAGGCTCCAGCCCCTGCCCCTCGGCACCGCCCTCCTCGCCTCCTCTCCGCCTTGCGCCGACAGCGGTGTTCTCGACCTTCAGGTTCAGACTGTCGCCCCGCTTCCTGCCGTGCGGCAAACCGGTGATCTTCGAGGAACTAGTGACGCAGGATTTTGTCTTTCAGGACAGGGCTCATTGTGTAGCCCAGGATAGCCGGGAGCTCGCTGTGTGGTCCAGGGTGGTCTCGAACTCCAACCTCTGTCTCTGAGTTAACGCTGGCAGCATTTACAGATCATTGGTTATTGCGATGCGCGGACCTAAGTTCTGACACTGAACACTGATGTCATCCGCACATTTTAAGCCTCTCTTTCTTAAGATACATGGGTGGCCCGGGCTAAGAACAGTTGAAGGATCTCTCTCTCAAGGCTTCCCAGTTTCCATCTATGGGTAAGGAAGCCAGTTCCACTCCGAGCATTTCCTAAATCCGAATAATTAACACTTGAATAGTTCCTGGTGATCACACACCCCTAATCCCAACCCTGGTACAGAAAGGTTCTTGTTTTTGTTTTTCCAAGAGATAACTTCTGGTTGTTTGGATAAGAACTCGCCACCCCCCTAGCCCCCATAGGCTGATACATTTGAATGTTTGCTTCCTGGTTGATGAAATGTTCTGGGAAGTTTAGGAGGTGTGGCCCTGTTAGGGTGGCTCTGTGACTGGGAGTGGACCACTTCCCAGCTCTCTGCCTCCTCCTCCTCCTCCTCCTCTTCCTCCTCCTCTTCTTCCTCCTCCTCCTCTTCCTCCTCCTCCTCTTCCTCCTCCTCCTGTTTGTGGACAAGATACAAGACACAGTTACTGCTCCAACAACATGCCTGCCTGCTGCCGTGACCCCACCTTGATGGTCATGGACTCCATCTCTGAAACTGTCAGTGAGCCCCCAATTAAATGCTTTCTCTCTCTCTCTCTCTCTCTCTCTCTCTCTCTCTCTCTCTCTCTCTCTTTTTTTTTTCTTCGAGACAGGGTTTCTCTGTGTAGCCTTGGCCATCCTGGACTCACTTTGTAGACCAGGCTGGCCTTGAACTCACAGCGATCCGCCTGTCTCTGCCTCCCAAGTGCTGGGATTAAAGGTGTGCGCCACCACGCCCAGCTCTAAATGCTTTCTTTTATAAGCTGCCTTGGTCACCTTGTCTCCTCACAGTGATAGAACAGTGACTAAGACAGCCTTTTCTAGGCAGGACTCTCACAGAATAGGGAAGTGTTAGGGACGCTCCTACTCAGCGGTTTATAATTAGAAAACACCAAGAGCTGTGTGGGTGGAGTAATTTCCGAAGCCATCGGTTATTTCTATCCAGCTTGCCAGAGTGCCTTCGGAGGAGGCCTTCCCAGGGGGTTCTACCTTCTGAGGGGTTCTTGGCCACCAAAACAATAGAAATACTTGTCACTGCTGTTGGTTGCATGCCAGAGCCAAACTTAAAGACCATATTATTGAAGAGTGCACAATGTGGTTGCAGAAGATGGAGAAATCAAACCGACTGAGTGGGGAGTTCCCCAACTGGCTTCTGTAATCCCAGAAGACAGTACACATGCTGCCACAGAACTGCCACCTCAGGCTAGGCTGGGGACTCTGTATGCTATACCATCAGTATGCCAGGCAAGAGATGCTAGCCTGTACAATAGTGGCACACTTTGTTCTGGACGCATCCAGCAACCTTCCCATTTGCCGAAGATTTACAAGGAGAAATCTAATGGTTTATTTACAAAGGTGCCTTGAGGCAGCAACAAATGAACAGACAATAGGTCCCTGCTATTGTGGTCCAGCCAGCTGGTCCCCAACTCTGCTAAGCTAACACACACACACACACACACAGGAGTAACAGGCATGTAAAAGTAATTTTATTCTCCTGGCTCAATTGTTATCCGTGAGACTTACTTCCTCCTTCTGCTAACCTAGACCTAGTCCTGGAGGTTTGTAGCCTCTGTACACTCTAACCTAGGCCTAGAATGTTTTCAGCCTCTGAGATTTACAGCTTAATGAGTTCATCCTTTCTTGTTCTGACTGAGCTCTGGGCTGGCTGGTTCAACTCAGCTGTTCTGGCTCAAACTCCTCTCCCAGCTGACTTATTTAATATGTCTTCACTCTCTCCCCAGAACTGCTCTGCTTGGCCTCAAACTAACTCAACAATCTGCTCTAATCTTCTGGCTCCTCATTTTCTGCTGGCTCATTCTGTCTTCACCCGAGTTCCGTCTCTGCAACCCATCTCTCTGTTACTGTCCTGGTAAAACTGCCTCCTCTCTGTGAATAACTGCCTCTTAAGTAGCTTCCCTTTCCTTTCTCTTCTCATAAGAGTTTGGCATATCCTATTCCGTCAAATCTCCTCTGATCTGTCCGCTTTTCTGCCAATCAATTAGACATCACTTTCAAACATGGGTCCTTCCTTCTACAAACTCCCTTTAACTTTGTTTGGGATTAAAGGCATGTATCACCACTCCTGGACCTAAGCTTTTCTTTTCCTGATACTTGCTCTATAGCAGGCTAGCCTTGACCTCAGATCTGTTTGCCTCTATCACCTGGATTAAAGGCATAGTTGTATTCCAGCTGGATGACACAGACCTAGAAGGTCTTTGGATGTGATCTTGCCAGAACAGCCATGTTCTGAATTAACAGTCTTCTACACAGGTAGGCTTGCCTGCAAGGTCATGCCTCTAAAAGGCTTTAAAATGAGATGAAAGCATAGAGATGAATCCATGTGTGGATTTTGTTTAGTAAAAAACACAGAATATGCCATATGCAGTGGTGCACGCTTTTAATCCCAGCATTCAGGGGGCAGAGGCAGGCGAATTGCTGTGGGTTTGAGGCCAGCCTAGTCTACAAAGTGAGTCTAGGACAGCCAAGGCTACACAGAGAAACCCTGTCTCAAAAAACAAAAACAAACCAAAACACACACACAAAAAAAACCCCACAGACTATGAAACTAGGATGAACTGTACATGGTGGGGCATGCCTTTAATCCTGCCAGAACTCACTCTGGGCAATATCAACCTGGATATGGGGCATGAGGCTAGAAATAAAAAAGATATAGGAAAAGAGAGAAAAGACATAGCAAAAGAAATAAGAAAAAAAGCAGCAAGTGTTCGGGAGAGCTAACAGTAAATACTGGAGCCCCGAATTTATTTTTCTCAGAGCTTTTATACAGTATTCATCCGTGTGAATCAGAAACAGAAGCTACCAATTACTTTAGTTATCTATAGGCTTAGACTTCTTTCATCTCAAGGCTAAGAAGCACAGCAAGCTCACATCCACACCTGGAACTAATAAATTACTTTCTTATCTAGGAAGTTAGTCAACACAAGTATCTTGTCAAGTCCTTAAGGCTGTGTGAGAGTTTGCAAGCCCGGGTCGTAAGTTCTCTGGCCTGCTTCTATTAAGCACTTCAAAGAAACAGCTCCCAACACAATCCAGGTACTGAGCGAGGCAGAGTCAGGCAGATCACTGGGAGTTCAAGGCTAGCCTGATCTATAAAGCAAGTCCAGGACAGCTAAGGCTACAACAGAGAAACCCTGTCTTGAAAATCAAAAAGAAAAAAAGAATTAAAAAAAAAAGAAAGAAAGAAAAAGAAACCAGGATGACTTGTGAGCTTGTGCCTTCATTATTCACAAAGGAGGCTGCCTCACATAGTACAGTTTGCAAGCTGGTCTCTGTGCTCAGTGTGCCTGCCATTTAAGACAGACTCCCAACTCCCCAAATCTGCAAAATAAACTGCTTGGCTTTCAAGAATCTGAGTGTCTACGCTCTTATTATGAAAATGACAACCATCGTTTCTCACACAAAAACCTGTGGCTGGTGAAGGCATAGTCCAGGTGGGCCAGCTCCTGCTACAGTTAACTAGATACAACGCACCTGTCAAATGGCCTTGTGGCTGCACCTGCTCAGCCCTGGCCCCTTTCAGTGAGTGTCACTGTGGATGTTTTTATTTTGTCAGACTGCTGGCATGCCTGTTGCTGTACCACAACGGTCCAGTTATCAGAAAGAAACCACCCGTTATCTATATCAGCCCATCCAAGGCTCACGGAGCGCTGTGCAAGATTCACTGGAAGAACGAGGTGGAGAGGAGCTGGGGGAAGGAGTAGATATGAAACGCTGTCCTCACAGCGGAAACACTGTTTCATCTTCATCAGGGCAGCTATGACTACTTGATGGCGCCCCTCTAACTCAGGCCACTTGACGTTAGCTCATGGGTGAGGGGAGGGGGGTCCTTAGCCCTCACCTGACATACCAGCCACACCTTCCTGTGTTTCCCTTTCCTTTGGATATAATTCTGCCCACGCTGAATGTTGCCTCAGGCGGGGTTAGAACAGATAGAAGGAGAAAGTAGACAAGATAGAGTGGGCTCTATCCCGTGCAGCTATAGGAATGCCATCGTCCATGCTAGGGTGAGACCTTCAGTGATGAACTTCTTTGGGGTCACCCATGCACCTACAAAGGAGCTTGCTAAACTGAAAGAAAACCAACTTTCCCTCCCCTACCAGCCATCAGGCTCTTAAGCCAGAGCTGAGGACTCATGTGCCCTTCCTCCTCCTCTGTGCTGGAATGCTGCCTGGCTTGATCTTGTACAGGCAGCCATAGAAGTGAGTGCAGTGACCCCAGCCATGTCCAAAAGACACTGTTTACCCTCAACCCTCCCCAACCTTTGACCCTTAGGATCTTTCTGCCCGCTCTTATGAGGCTTGGAGGAAGGGGTGTGATGCAGATGCTCCGTTTATGGCTGAACGGGCCACCGACACTTACTCTCCGCACCTAGATCGGTTATGGGTCTTGTTATTAAACACAGCTGCGGAGGCAGCTTTGTCATTACTGAGAACCACTCCTTTTCTGGTTTTGTTGTTTTCTTTTTGACAAAACTTAGACATTTTAAATGTAGCTATATTTCTATTGTGCGTCTGTGTAAGCGTTGCTCTCAGTTTCCTTCCCACACGCCTTTGTCCTTTGTCTTCCCTGATCCATTGCTGGGTCCCAGCATCAGAGGTGCAGCTGATCTCCAAACCCATTGACATTTTGTCCCCACAGCATCTTTTTCTTTGCTTGTTAATGCCACCTGATTGTCACAGGGCCATGTCTGCCCTTCAGGATTATGGCCTTGGCCTGCCAATCAAAGCAATGTCATTCCCAAGTTGAGAGAAGGGTGTTTTGTCCACTTCCTTTCCAGTTTTTGTTTTGTTTTGTTTTAGACTGGCTTAACCCATTATCACAAACTTAACATCTTTTATTTGAGACAGGGTTTCTCTGTGTAGCCCTGGCTGTCCTGGAACTCTCTTTGTAGACAGGCTGGCCTCAAACTCACAGAGATCCAGCTGCCTCTGCCTCCTGAATGCTGGGATTAAAGGCATGCACCACCACGCCTGGCTTAAATTTAACATCTTAAAACAGCACAATTCCTGTTTGTGTTGTTTTTTGTTTTGTTTTTTAAACAGAATCTCATTGTGTAGTTCTGGCTGACCCAGAACCCGCTACATAAACCAATCTGGCCTTAACTAAAGTTCCGTGGATACCAACAGGATCCAGTCTCAAACAACACAAATTTATGGACAATTCTGCAGGTTGGAAATGTCACTGGGCTGAACTAAAATCCAGCTATCTGCAGTGCTGCCTCTCTCGGAGATTTGGGGAAGGTCTATGTCCCATCCTCTCCCAGCTTGTAATGTCTGCACATGTTCCCTATTGAGGCTGGCTTCCATCATTAGGGGCGAGCTGTCCCCATTAGGACTCCTGTGCTCACGTTGATGCCACCTGGATGCTCCAGAATCTCTCCCTGCCACCAACTGTGAATCCTCAACCTAATACTTACAAAGTCCCTTCCATCATGCTAGGAGGCAGTGGCAGTTTCCGGGACATGAGCCTCTTCTTTGAGAGGGAGTTTTCTGCCCATGCCAAATCCAAAGCTTCAAATGGTTTTTTGCTCTGTTCCTAGAACACAGCCGTGATGTGCTAGGACTGACATGTACACACCACAACAAGCAGATTCTCTCTTGTCTCCACGCTGAAGCCTGGCTCTTCAATCTGGCCTCAGAGCCATAGCTGAGAAGATACTAGAACCACACTTGGTACCCAGGAGAAACAAATGCACCTTCTGATTAGGATTAGGACCTTCCAACAGACCTCAGTACTTGCTTGGACTCTAAATGAAGCGTCCGACAGGAGTCTGATGTGTGTGAGCATCCCCCAGCCTAGCACAGAAAACTTCTCTGGTCTCTGTAGATAAGTGTCCACTAATCCTCATAAAGACTCCACGCTACCCTGGGGTTGTGGCGCACACCTTTAATCCCAGTTACACGGGTAGGCTGAGGCAGATGGGATTGCTGTGAGTTCAAGGCCAGCCTGGTCTACAAAGTCCAGGACAGCTAAGACTACACAGAGGAACTCTGGCTCATGGGGGGAAAACATTCCACACTGAGGGACCTTTCCTTGTAAGGAGATCGGGATGCCCATTAAAAGAAAAGGAAAGAAGGCAGACAAAGCAAAAACAAAACAAAACAAACAAAAAGCCCCAGCAAATATATTCCATTTTGTCATGAGAGGTTCAGAGAAATCAAGAAGGTTCAAAGCAAAGTGATTGTGACTACTGAGGAAAAGCATCAGACACAGACACTAAGTAGCACAGCACTGTCCTGTGAAGGGAGCCGGCAGACAGTGTGGGCGATGCTCAGATCTACAAACCTGCCAGCAAGGCTGAATAAGGAAAGTTTGAATGTGGACACTTAGGTTTGGCTCTGAAAGGCTGGTGTGAACGCTTCGCTTCCACGTAGCAGGGTTTTTTTTTTGTAGTCCTGGCTGTCCTGGATTCGCTTTGTAGACCAGGCTGGCCTCAAACTCAGAGATCCACCAGCCTCTGTCTCTACCTCCCAAGTACTGGGATAAAAGGCGTGCTGTCACCACACCTGGCATCTTCTGGATTCTTATTATTGTCCTACGTTTGCTAGGGTTTGTTTTGTTTTGTTCCTGGTAGACTGCAGACAGTAAACAGTGTAAGGTTCTCAGGTATTCAACCACATTTACTTCACGGCCAGCTCTGTGAAGAGAGATCTGTGGCTTCCCTCAGTCTTTGGAGGGATACCTTAGTCTTCCTATGCTTAGTGCTGATTAAATTCCACCGTCAATTTATTTATTCGAGTGAAACTCTGCTTTCTTTGGAAGATTAGTTTTCCTTTACTATTTAATGCTCTGCCGTTTTGCTACACTGTAGCCAGGAGTGGTATTTATCTATTATTTCTTGCTATTAACACGACAAGAGGTTTTCATATAAGGTCTCATGTGTTTCTTCATTTCTGAACAACTGTGTAACTTTATTATTTTCTATTTTCTGGTTCTGTGGATTGAATCAAGTGCCTCATTAGTACTGGACACATGCTCTACCACTAAACCACCTCTCCATATCTTTTCTTTATATCTCATAACAAAATATTTAATGCTGAGTTAAAAGTCACTTCTTTTCTATTTTGTTATCTTCTGCCTTACCTACCTATTTGCTATGTCAGACCTTTTGTAGCTTCCTTCCTTCCTTCCTTTATTTATTTATTAGTTTTTCAAGACAAGTTTCTCTGTTTAGCTTTGGCTGTCCTGGACTCACTTTGTAGACCAGGCTGGCCTCGAACTCGCAGGGACTCACTTGCCTCTGCCTCCCAAGTGCTGGGATTAAAAACGTGTGCCACCATACCCGGCTTGTAGCTTCCTTTAGTATCTATAGCTGTACGCTTGTCAGGATAGCTCTCTAAACCATTAGCCCGTCCCTTCAGACATATCCAGGATTTGGGGGCCTGGAGTGGGAATTGTCTTTTGTTGCTATTTTAATGATTTAGTTTTTACTTCCAAGATTTCCAATTTGTTCCTTTTTCCAATCATCTTCTTGTTTTATGGATGCTACCTTTCCCTGCCGTTGGGTAACTGACCTTATTGAACTTCTTGCATTGATCTCTGTATTCATTTTTCATTCTATGTTGTTCAAGTCTTTCAATGGTGATGGAATTACCACGTACTTCACTCTGGGAAGCATGGCATACTGGGACTTCAATCTGGAGACTTGTGTAGGCGAGAAACTTAGTAAAGACCCTTTCCTGCTGCAGAGCTCTTTTTATATGTCCATTAAATATTTGCTTTATGTCTGGTTCAGATGAGCATCATAAATGCGAACCAGGGCTAACATTAGCAGATCAGTGGGACATTTTCTTCCACATGGGCATTTTAATTTAGACTTTGCACAGATATGGTATAACAGAATGGATTGGGTATCTCCTGTATATGCAACAATCCATACCTGAAATATTTCCATGAACTATACATTCCACTTAAGAGAGTAATGTCCTTCCTTGTGATAGTCAATTTGAGGGTAAGTCATAAAAGTCTTACGAACTAGAGGAGGGAAAATAACTCCAGGCATGTCTTGGCTCTCTACGAATCTCTCCTCACTGTTGAACTTTATGTGCATGGAGGGAAACCTCCTGGGCGTGCGTGTCCACTTTGTAAGTCCCTTGAAATACCTCCACTGCAGGTCCGCAAGGTCCAGGAACTGCTTTCCTAGGAAGAATCATGTTTTAAAAGAATCATACAACGGCACACTTCACAGACAGAGTTCATCTCTAAGGAGCTGACCCCTTTCCTTCCTGTTCCTTCACTAGAGTTTCCTTTAGAACACCAGAGACTACACAGGAATGGACAACAGGTGATGCTGAGTCCCAGAGCTTTGAGTAGCAGAATAGAGCAGGAGTCACCAGGGCTGCCAAATGTCCCTTTCACAGTCACCCCTCAAAGGTAGATGTGAACATTGGCCCCGGATTCTCTTATTTTATTCTTCTGTGGTTCTTAGGGATGAACTCAGGGTATTGAACAGGCTAGACAAGGCTTCTATCATGAGTAATATCCTCATCTCTGCCTCTTTTCTCTCTCTCTCCCCCTGTCTCTCTGTCTCTCTGTCTGTCTCTGCCTGTCTCTGTCTCTGTCTCTGTCTCTCCTCTCTCTCTCTCTCTCTCTCTCTCTCTCTCTCTCTCTCTCTCTCTCTCTCTCTCTCTCTCTCAAATACCCTGGCTAAATTGTCCATGTGCTAGCTCTGAACTAATAATCCCTCTGCCTCAGCCCCTGGAGTAGCTGCGCACTACTCAGAGCGTGGAAAATTAAAAACCTTTCCCTTTATTCATCGCCACCATAGGCAGCAACAGCGTTAGCTAAGAACCCTGAGACCATGAAAGACTGCCACAGGTCAGTGTTCGACAAATTCATCTCTGGAAATCTACCTAGGTTCTCAGTAAGGTTTGTATCCCCCAAGATGAGCCTCTTTAGATTACCTGCGTCTATGGCGAAGAAGCTGATTGGTGTTTCTTTAAAGATCAGCCTGTCTGGGTTAATACAAGACAGGAGAAGTTTGTGAAATGTAGCGCTTCGAATTCTTTTTCTAACGGTAGGTGTTTGAGTAACTGGAGGCTCATGCTCTTCCGTTCTGGCAATGTATGGAAAGGTGTGCACTGGAGGAGGAATGCCAACGTGGGCCAGCCTCTGCTGGGACCTGTATAATTGCTCCATGGGTACAAGGGAGCCCATCAGCAAACTTTGGTGAAGTAGATCAGCCATGGACACTGGCTTCTTCTCCTCCTTGCTAGTCCCAGTCTGTACGGCAGGGAGGGGCTCATCTTTTTTCACGGCATCATAGCTGTCATATGGCTGGACATTCAGGTTTTTCCCAAGGAGTCCCCGAGCTTCCTCAAATGAGATGCCACAGATTTTCTGGAGATTTGATTTCTTGCTCTCATTATTAATATTCTCAAGTGATGGCCAGAAGTCTGACAGCTGCAGGGGCAGAGGGAAGAGGGATCGGAAGTAAGGGATCAATGAAAACGTAATAATGGATCCCAATAGAAGCATTCATCTTTGCAAAGTGTCATTGCGTTGCATGTCAGTGCCAGAAAGTGGCAGAGAACAGCAGGCAGGATGCCAGGTTCATCATCCAAAAGAGAGATTTAAGACACATGCTTTAAGCCCACTGCTAAAAACACAAGCTGTTTAAGTTTGGCCTTGATGGCCTTGAGACTGTTCTAGCTTTACAGTCCTGCATGGCTGTGCAGAAAGATGGCTGAAGCAGGCTGTGGCCTCGTTTGGAATAAAAGAAAAGATCATGTAGACACCAGAGTTTCACCCTGGTGTCCAGTGAACTCAGAATGTTCCAGAATGCTAAGCAAAGGAGGCTGTAATCGGAGTATTTTCCGAGGTGACTGATTACATAATTGAGTGTGTGTGAAACTAGCCATTGGCAGAACAGAACTATAAGTGATTCCACACAGCACACCTCCCCACCTGAAGTCCTCCGTAGTCCTCCTTACTGTTTGGAGTGTCTGTCTACAGATCGGGTCATCCCTGAAAGGCATCTATGCACAACTCAGCTGAAAAGCCAGACAGTTCACTATCTCAGGTGACAGCCCAAGTTTACATCATTTCCCTTGGGGTGCTGCTGCTCATGGCAAAGGGCCTGCCTATCATGTGCAAGGCCCTAGAGTTGATCCCCAGAGATGAAAGAGAAAGCAAAAAAAAAAAAAAAAAAAGCAAAATAAAACCGATACCCCCCCCCCCCCACCAACTACTGGGTCCATGACCCAGAGTGAACTAAAACTAGCATTTGTCTGTTGGAATCAGGTTAACCTGGATGCTGCCCTACCCTTGCACAGCTAGGCTTTGTGTTGGCAGAAAATGTCAAGGGGCCCTGGAGAGGTAGTTTAGTGGTTAGGAGCACTGGCTGCCCTTCCAGAGAGTCCAGGCATGGTTTCTAGCACCCACATGGTTGCTCACCACCATCTGTAACTCCAGTTCCAGGTACTCTGACACTTGCTGGCCTCTGTGGACACTAAGGCACACACACGGCGTATGTAAGGCAAAACACCCATGCACATAAAAAGTGTTATTGTTATTGTTTTGCTGTTGTTGTTTGTTTGTTTTTTTTTTGTTTTTGTTTTGTTGCTGGTTTTGTTTTGCTTGGTTGGTTGGTTTTGGTTTTTTGAGATAGGGTTATCTCTGTATAACAGTCCTGGATGTACTGGATGGACTTACTTTGTGGACCAGGTTGGCCTCCAACTCACAGAGATCCGCCTGCTTCTGCTGGGATTAAAGGCATGTGTCACCATGCCTGGCATGTTATTGTTTTTTTTGCAGGGGGGGGTTGGGGTTTTAGGGGGGTTGTTTTTGTTTTTGTAGTTTTTGAGACAGAGTTTCTCTGTGTCACAGCCCTGGCTGTCCTGGACTCGCTTTGTAGACCAGGCTGGCCTTGAACTCAGAGATCTGCCCACCTCTGCTGGAACTAAAGGTGTGCGCCTCCACGCCCGGCTTTGTTATTGTGATGTCACTCAAATGAAATTCTGGTGCTCCAGGCAATACCCAGGCACATCTGTGGGCTTTTTTGGTTTGATCTCATATGGTTCTTAAATGTAAGTTGCCTGTGTGCAGTATCACGGCTGTTGAGTTCATACCAAAACTCGGCGATGCTCTGGTGCCATGCTGCCATGCTGCTCTGGTGCCATGCTGCCATGCTGCTCTGGTGCCATGCTGCCATGCTGCTCTGGTGCCATGCTGCCATGATGCTCTGGTGCCATGCTGCCATGATGCTCTGGTGCCATGCTGTCATGATGCTCTGGTGCCATGCTGCCATGAGTCCAAATACGATGTCTCTGGAAGGACATTGTGCTAAGATCTGAATTTCCAAGACTCTGAAAAGGCAACAGAGGAGAAGGTCAAAACCACAGGTCAAAGGTCAAAGGTCTGTTGCAGGATATTTGATCCCATTGTGAACTCCAAGATTGTGAACTAGAAAAAACTGGTTTCTTATTGGTGTGATTCAGCCCTAGCACACAACTTTAACCCAAGAGCTTTCTGTAAGCAAGAGCTAAATAAAACTAACCGCAGGTCAAGAGGCAGAGTAAGCAGCCAGCCCGCAGGGAGTGAACATAAGTAAACAGGAAAGCCATTGAGCTGAGAAGTGTTTAAAATCTTGTGGAGAAGGAGAAAGAGCTTTTTCCCTTTGGGACATAAACTGAGTGGGAAGGTCAGCCAGTGCTTTCTCTGCCTCCCTGAGCTAACAGAGTTTCACCCCAGCACCTGGCTCCTGAGTCTTTATTGGTAAAATTGAACGTTTAGGATGTCCTTTATAACAGCAAATGTCAGAGAGAACAAACCAGGAAGTTGGGTCATGGTGTCACTCTTAAAACATCTTCTGAATTTGGTGGACATGACACTTTAAAATTTTACCATTTTATATTTAGTTTGTTTCCTTATTGGTCTATGTTAGTCAAGTTAATCATGTTTCAACCAATCATTTTTATCTTAGCACTCCAAATTACAAAATATATGCTAAGCTTTAATCTCAGCTCAAAGAACACTTCGTGGACTGCTTTACTTTCTTGCGTAATGTTTTGATTAACCTTTACTTCACCGAAGGAAAAGAATCACTTACCTCCTTACCCAGAAAAAATTATTCATTTATGGAGAAAAAAATCTAATAACAATAACAAAAAAAATGAGCATTTAACTCTGATCATGTTATAGGTGGAATTAACACAGCCCCAGGAATTCTCACAGTTGATCTCATTGGTAAGTGTCAGTTGAGCACATGAGGACATCTGACTCTGGCCCACCTTCTGGGTGGCTTCCACCACTAACAAGTAGCCGTGTTTGAGTGACATGGTGTAAGTGGTAGAAGCTTTGGGCTTTTCTCCACATTTCCCAAAGCCTGTGCTTCCATGCAGAGGTGTGTGTGGCTTTTCTGGCAGCAACCACTAGACATGTAAGGAAGCCAACTTGGTTCACTTAGCCCCAGACCTCCCTCCAGATGACAAAAGCTGTATGAGCCATCTTAGCTGAGCCCAGAGCAGAACCATCACCGCGCAGAGCCGCCCCACATTTGAGATCACAACACAGCAATAAATACAAACAGACTCCACACTGCAGAGTTGATAACCATGAGGGGCATGAAGAAAGAGACCTGTGATGCTGCCTGGCCTGAGGGAGTTGGGGAGCCTGCAGGCTCTGAAATAGGCTTTAACTCCATGCACAGGAGATAAAGCCAGTGATGTGTTTTCTTTTTCTCCTTCATTCTTTCTTTATTTTCTTCTTCTTCTTCTTTTGGTTTTTTTTTTTTTTTTTTTTTTTTTTTTTTGAGACAGGATTTCTCTGTGTAGCTATGGGTGTCCTGGAACTCACTCTGTAGACCAAGTTAGTCTGGAACACTCAGAAATACACCTGCCTCTGCCTCTGCCTCTCAAGTGCTGGGATTAAAGGCATGCGCCGCCACATGGCCAGTGATGTATTTCCTAGAGAAAATAATCAAAGTAATGGACTGGCAGGTGGCTAAAGAGCCTGTAGAAAAATCTGGAAACACTGGCCATGGCTTAGGCTTCAGCCTGTGTGTGCCACCCACGATAGTGCAGTGTGCCTGTGGAGGCTCTTAGCAGTCTGAAACATGAGGCAGTGCATGAAGAAGAAAAGAGGGTGTCCATGGAAACAGTGTGTTTAATATTGGGGTCCCAGGCTTCATGGGTGGTCTCCAGGGACTATACCTGCTTAGGGACCTCTCGGTTGGATGGACGGCGTCCTAAGGGTTGGCAGGCCTGTTGTGGCAGGAAGAGGCAATCCGAGGTAGCATAGGTTTGACTTTTCACTTATTACCATCGCTCGCTTTTGGTTCAGTGTTGGTAGCTTGCTCGTGAGCTTTAGTTCTGGAAGACATGGAGGAAGCTTCACGTTCTTCCTCTCTTCCCTTTGATGTCATGGAGACCCCCCATGCTAGACATGTGGAGATGGAGGAAGAATGGCCCAGGCAATGGGCAATGGACCAAAGTCAGGGCTACTTATCTATGGAAACCTGGGATGGAAAGGACGTAGGCACAGGATGCTGAGGAGAGAGGCCGGGACTCTTGGTGACCACAAAGAAGAGGCTCAGCTGTGTCCCCACCCCTATTGGTAGGAGTGACCCAAGCATTGTCACCTGTCATCATACAGCTTTGATCTGCTGTCTCTTTGTTACACATCAGTCCTCTTCATGACAAGCACAGCCTAGCTTCCTTGCCACTGTCCCTGTACGATCATAACAACCCAGGACAATGTCTGCCACTTAAAGAAGCATCTCTGTCACTAATTTCTGAGGTCCCAGGGCCGAGGCTGAGTATCATCCACCTTGTGGGCCCCAGGCTGAACGAACTCTGAATCTGGAGGATTGTGATAATGCTTTAGCGGGAGGCAAGCAACTGAGTCATTGTTCATTGTGACATTTGGAAATCCTTAAGGTCACAGAAGCAGCTTTTGGACAGTAAGGAGGGGCTGGGGTTGTTTGAGTGTGGAAGGTAGGGAAGCACTTCTTCTAAGAATGCGCATGCGTGTGCGTGCACACGAGCTCGTGTGTGTGTGTGTGTGTGTGTGTGTGTGTGTGTGTGTGTGTGTGTGTGGTTACACTTGTTTTCACCCTAGCAATTCAGCCTGAAGACCTTCCAGCTCGTTCTCTAAAGGCCTCCCTCCTTCATGGCCGCACATATTCCTGACAAGGTTTGGCTTGTTCGTCTAACCTTCTGTATGAAAGGTATCTGGCTCTTCGTGCCTGTCACAGACATCATTTACCAGCTGCTGGTGAAGTGAGCCAGGCCCTGTGTTGTAGACCTGGGAGCCTGGCTTACTGTGCCCACAGAGGATCTGCCCCTGTATGCAGGGCAGTTGTAGCCAGCGTCTTAGGGTTTCTTGTCTTGTTTTGGTTTGGTTTGGTTTTTGAGACAAGGTTTCTCTGTAGAGCCTTGGGTGTCCTGAACTCATTTTGTAAACCGGGCTGGCCTCAAACTCACAGAGATCAGCTTGTCTCTGTCTTCTGAGTGGTGAGATTAAAAGTGTGCTCTACTGCCTGGCTATGTCTTAGGGTTTCTATGGCTGTGTTAGAACGCCATGACCCAAAGCGGCTTACGGAGGAAAAGACTTATTTCATTTTGCAGGTTATAGCCCGTTGTTGAGGAAGTCAGGGCAGCAGCTCCATGCAGGAGCTGAGGCAGAGGCCCATGGAGGCCCATGAGGCAGAGGCTGTGTGTTCCAGCACAAGTGTGGCTTTGCCAACTACAGATGGCTTTTGTGATTGTGTGACATTTGGAATTCTGGGAATTTTTCAGAGGGTAGAAAAATGCTAGAGCCCAATAGGCAAGGTGGGTGGGTGGCGTTTCATTCGGGGGGGGGGGGGTTGGCTGTGGTTTGTTAGTAGTCATGCTCAAAGAAGAAACAAGAAGAAAGAAATTAGATTCAGGGACCTCTCTCTGTCTCCTCTCTCTCTCTCTCTCTCTCTCTCTCTCTCTCTCTCTCTCTCTCTCCCTCCCTCTCTCTCTCTCCTCCTCTCTCTGTCCTCTCTCTCCCTCCCCCTCTCTCTCTGTCCTCTCTCTCCTCCCCCTCTCTCCTCTCTCTCCCTCTCTCTCTCTTTCTCCTCTCTTCTCCTCTCTCTCTCTCTCTCTCTCTCTCTCTCTCTCTCTCTCTCTCTCTCCAGCACTCAAGAGGCAGAAGCAGGTGAAGCTCTGTGAGTTCAAGGCCAGTCTGGTTTATAAAGCAAGTCCAGGACAGCAAAGCTACACAGAAAAACCCTGTCTCAAAAAAAAAACAAAAAAAAAAAAAAAACAAAAACAAAACAAAAACCACCAAAACAACAAAAACCCTAAAAACCAAAACCAAAACAACAAAAAAAACAAAACAGATGGGTCCCGCTACTTAATTGCTCAAGTACCTTCTGTCAGCAAGCTGATTTTGACTAAGATTTATTTGTTTCATCTTATAACCTCAACTTTCTAATGGTTCCAGTGACTTCACCTTTATTACAGTTTGGGCCTCTGCCTACCTCTTTATCACAGTGGGAATTGTGATTTGTCAGGGCTTTAAATGTTAGATAAAACCATGCATATCCACAAAGACTGGGTTTCCTGGTCTTGTCTCATTTTGAAGTTGTGTTTAGCTCAGAGACCCCTGATACGGGAAATTTGGGGAAAAGACAGGCCATCGTTCTTGTAGGCTGGGCAGGCTCATTCAAAAATGTAGTTGGTAGCTTGCACTTTTCCGTGCTTCTTAAACCCAGCCAGGGACCAGGTGCAATCGAAGAGTAACAGGGATGGATGGACGGTGTAAGGACAGCTGCCGGCAGGCCTAGGGAGACTCTATGTGAAGGGGGACCCTTTAGGAGCAGGATGTTTCTTGAAGTCGACAACCTCTATGCAGGTTTGATTCTCTCTCTGCTCCATTCAGCGCTTGAACAGCTCTGCTGAGGGGAGGTGGACTGTCGTTGGCAGGTGCAGGGCCTGCACCTGCCCCTTCCCTTGGCTGTGAGACAGACAGCCTTAATGCTGTCAGGCTCTCACCATTCCTGCATGTCCCCCTCAGGCTGATTTCACCCCCGGGAACCAGCTTCATGTCCACATGCCATGTTCTCTTCTGGGGCCTTTCAAAGGCTGCTATGAAATCGTGGGCACTCGAGACCTACAACCCAGAAAGCTCCCATTTTCTCAGTATTTGTCCGTCCTTTGGTTTTTACCACAGGCATCATTTTACCACAAAAAGCACCAATCGCCCTGCCCTCTGGTTTGTTTGTTTGTTTGTTTTTTTAAGGAAATAACAGACTTCAATGGATTCCTCCATTATGGAGATGTAGAGTTTGTACTGGAATGGTTTCCTTACATCTCTAAAACCTGAGTTTTTACTCCACCTTCCTCCAAAAGTGATGGAGGCTCCCGGGTGTTGTGAGATCTAACAGAAAGACAACTAGTGCAGGAGAAGAAGGAAAGAGCGGTTGGACTGAGGCTGAGGAGGAAGACAGCTCTTGACTGTTTCTTGCCTGAAATCTATTGAGGCCTTCCTGGAGGGGAAAGAAATGGGAATAAGAGCATGGTAGTTAGAACAGCAAGGAGAGATATTATTGAGATGGATATGAAAGGATTTAACACACGTGAGCATATGCTGGAAATGTACGGAGACGCCAAGGGTTGGGCTCTCCAGAAGATGGACGCAGTTTGGTGATCTCCTGGCACGAAAACAATATTGAATGACCCCACAGGTAACAGACCCTGTGACCAGATGGCAGAGCAGTGGCAGGATAGATTTGTGGCTAGACTGGCCACATGGATAATTGGGTCTTACGTGTACTCTCCAGCTCCCTCCCCTCTGGAGCCTCCACCCAATCAGAAGTTTCAGATGTGACTCTGCCTGCAACGGTTAGTGACACAACTTGGGAGGGCACGAGGAGGCAACACACTAGGAGCAACAGTGGAAAGGTTTTTTTGACCACTCACAGGACACCTCCACCCTGGAAATACAAGTCAATGCTAAGAATGCTGCAGGACATTTGTCTCACTCTTGCCTTGAGATATGTGTGTACCAGGCAGGCTTCTGCGCAGTTTCGGTGACGTGAACAGGTTAAGCCATGCAATCTGGGCCCAGACACCTGTAGCCACTTAGCTATGGAGACGTGAACTGCGGGGGATGCAGGGGAGTTCAACGGCTCCACAGAGCCCATGCAGACTACGGTGACATCATGCAGACTGTGCACACTAAGAGTACATTGTCATCGAGCACGGATGGGAGGCCTTGTGTCACCTTCCCTGAAATAAGGACGTGATGCCTGGCCCAGGATAGTCCTGCCAATGGTCCTCTCATTTCAACACCAGAGGGCTCTGTAGTACTCTTATCAGCCTCAAAAAAAAAAGTGCCCACAGGATGGATCGGGCAGTGGGGTGCCGTGAAAGTGTTCCGGTCTTGGGATCCTGGGGTGTGACCTTGGTGCTTCAACAGCAAGCAGTTTCACCTTTTTGTGTCTTCCCCACACAGCCCGATCTACTCACACACGCATTCCCTTGCTTTGAGGGGGGGGGTGGCTTTTCAACTTGAGAGGTGACTGCCTGGAGGTCATTCCTCCCACTAAAAGCAGGGCCACAGTTTTATTTAAAGAATTATTTTCCACACAGCCTGAAGAAATAAGGGGGGAAGGGAAGAAATTGCACAGGTGATATACTCTAGGCACGGCTTACTGGCAAATGAGAGCAGTGAGCATGTGTAAACAGTAGGCAGAGGCCGCCTCCTCCCAGTTTCCACCATTATCACACAGTCTGACTCAGGACCAGACAAAAGACATAGTAGATGCATCTTGGACCACTAAGGAGTTTACTGAGTCACTGTGTTATAGGACAGTTTACTGTCCTTGTCAGACAAAAAGACCCTCATACAAAGACCACCATTTTCAAGAATATGGACCAAAAGAGGGAAGGTGTGGTCTGTCACACAATCTTTTTGTGGCTACAGTCAGATGTAGGAAGTGACATCATAAAACACTGAGGAGCGAAGGTTCTTAGGGATCTACCTTATATCTCTCTTTAAATAAGAGCCATGGGTGGAGGGGCATCTTTCAGAATGTTCGGAGTCAGTAAGGCTAAAGCAGTGTCCTGTTGCCTAAGCTTGTGCTTTGTTTTATTTAAATCCCATGCCACACATGGGCACACACACTCAAAAAGAACATTTTCAGAAAATTTATTGGGGGAAGTCAATACAGTCAGCAAAGCAATACAATTACTGTTGGATAGAAAACATATTCCCAAGGAAATCTGGATAAGCCTTCTGTCTGGGTAATGGAAACCTTCAGTGTTGCCTTTCATACAGAGAAGGGCAGCTAGAGGCACCTGCCCAGCTTGACAGCTACAGATAGGACTTTGGTGGGACTCGGGTTCCCTGCGGAGCATGCATGGGGCAGGTGTCCACCATCGTGGCTTCTCCTGCCATGCCACACCTCTCAGGGGCTGCCTGCCCTTGTCCTGGGCTGCAGGACTCAGCCCTTTGCACTTGAGAGCAGGAAGCTTGGCAGCAGGAGTGGGGCAGCCTCAGCACAGGCTCTGCCTGAGCCTGCAGCTGTGCCTCCTGCTGAGCTTCTTTAGACCCCATGAGGGGAGACACAGGGATGACTGTGCCATGCCTGTGCCCCAGCTGTTTCCTGAGGACCACCCCGGGGTCTCTCACACCTTTCTGAGCTTCAGTGTTCCCATGAAATTCAATTCTCCCTTTGAGGAGGCCTGTGCCCTTCACAGACATTAGTGGGGAGCTGCCCTTGGCCAGGGACCTTTCCATCTCTTTGTGTTTTCTCCCAGGGGACAGCCTCTGCAGGAAGAAGCACTTCACCTGGCTGGTGAGTTGGTTTTCTGGAGGCAGCCTCTTAGGGGACAGTGCTGGGGAGCAGGTGTGTCCCTGTGTTTCCTCTGCTGCCCTGGCCTGCACAGAGTGGCTCTCCTCTCTGGTTTGGGGTGCCCCTAAGCTTACTGCATCGCCTCCACCAAGCTTTTCTCCTTCAGTTGCCAGTGGGGACACTCCCCTTGCAGCTAGGGAACATTCCTCATTCTGGCAGGTGCCTGAGACATATGCAGGGACCCAGGAACCCTGCGGTGGCTCCATGCTGACCCCCACAGTGGGCAGGTGCACAGGCAGCACCTGAGAAGCAGTCATGTTGTCCCCAATGGAGGGGCCCTGGGTCTTGGAAGTCATTTCTTCTGAGGCAAAGAGCAAGGCAGGCAGACCTGGTGCTTTAATGTGCAGCCACTTCTCTGAGTTCAACATGCCTCCTTTACTGTCAGATGTCTCAGAGTTGTGAGGAGCTGACATTTCCTGCAGAGACTGACATGCAGCCACATGGCTCCCTGGGGAGCAGGTGCCTTGGGTGGCTGTCAAGATCTTAGTGGACTGTGGGTGAAGACCGGGGACTGCCTCTCCCTTGAGTAGCTGTGTGGACCCCTCCGCCATGGGACCATCTTCCCAGCTCTTCCTTTCTTCCCGAGGCTCCTGTATGTTGGTGCTGAAAGCCAGTCTCCCATCTGTTGGCACACCAGGGCTCCTGGGCTGCTCTGGCCCATGCCTGTTGCTTGGTCTAGACTGATGCAGGCTGCCTTTCTCTACCAGAGCAGGTGTCCAGGGCTGGATCGGCTCTCTGCCACTCGGAGCTAGGCTAACCTTCTTGTTCTCAGAGGCTGGCTGTGTCTGGCCCACAGGCAAGGTAGCAGGGAGAGGCACCTCTTGGATGGGGATAAAACTCTCTGTCCCCAGTCTGTCTCCCCTGGTGTTTCTTGGGAGGAATCTGGAGGACTGGTCAGAATCCAGTCCAGCCATGGTGTGTGAGGGAACGTGCGACTGAAAGAAAGGACGGGATGGTTCTACTTTTGTCATGTAGGACTCTAAGGATTCCTCGACTCTTTGTGGAAGACCAAATGTCATCCTCCTGCCAAAGGCTTTAATGTGTTCTTCCAACGTCTTTTTTTTGCTAGGACTAAGTGACAAACCGTGCTGGTGGTTTTTTAGTCGGCCTTCCTCACCTTTCATTTGCTTGGGGGTCGTCTCGGGCGGAGGCTGGGCCACGTTGGTAGAATACTGTGGTTTCTCCACAGCGCCCAGGAGCTGACCCACACTCATTTCTTTAGTTCTGTCCATGTGCTCTTGCATCGAAATTTCCCGTTCTTTCTTGCACTGCTTGGCCCACGAAGCCTTTGACTTTTTTCCGGACATTTCTCGTGGCTGACACTTTGAGTCTGTCGTGGAATCAGAGTGGCCTTCGCTTTCTGTAGCTCCGCTGGAGTTACTCTGGAGATGATCAGGGTCTGCTCTTGGACAGTGCCCCTGAACTTTGACCCCTTTCGCCCTTAGAGGGTAGATCACTGAGGGGTTTCTAAGGAAGCTTTCTGATGGGCTTAGCCCGGAGCTTGATGGGTTTCTGCTGGCATTGAGCTTATAGAGAGAGATCCAGGAAAGCCCACGGCTGTGCTCTGCCTCAGGGGCCTCCGGAGCCTGTACATGAGGACTAATGAGGGACAAGGAGTCTCGGATCCTCTGTGGCAGGCCCCACAGGTGCTGGATGAGTCTCTTTCGGAGGTGGTGCTCTAGTTTCCTCTGGAGGTCTGTGGTGAGGGGGAAGTCTCCAGGAAGGATTAGCCTGGGACCATGGACCTTGGATGACTTTCTGGTTGAGGAGATTTTCGGAGGTGGGTGACAGAAGCTTTCTTGGGATCTTTGGCTTAGAGTGGGTAAGCCCAAGAAACTTTCCAGTGCTTTCTGTAATAGGTTGTATTCCAGCTGCTGAATCTCAGATGGGCCAAGAAGCTGCACCTCCTCCTGGGGTTTATGAAAACGTACCCCACAGATCCTAAGCTGGGATCGAGGAGAAGGTGCCAGGGCTTGGATTAAGGGTTGAGTCTGGGCCTCAGACTTGGCAGGAGGGTCAGGCTTGGTCTGAGATTGAGGTAAGGTTTGCAGCCAGACCTGATGGTCACTCGCAGGCAAGGGCAAAGGTGTGGGGTGAGGAAGGGTGGGAGACTCATCGCCTGTGGCTGCCTTAGCCATTCTGTTGAAAGAGGCTCTTTCTGAATAACTGTTACCTGAAACAGCAGCCTCCGGTCTCAGGGACTCACTGTGAAGAGAAGGGAGGCCCCAAAAGCACTGGATGCCCTTGATCTCTGATTGGTCTTCAGAGTTCTTGGGAAGAGAGGACTCGTGGTATAGGTGAGGGTCCCCTGGCTTGCCTTTTTCATTACCCAAAAGGCGGGAGACTTCCGAGTTCTTTGGATCAGCCGTTGATGCTGAGATTTTCCCCGAAGTATTTAGTGCCATTGAAAACAATTCTGTTTTCTCTTTTTTATGTTCAGATGCAGTGAAATCAGTCTCCCTTTTCTCTTGCCTCTTGAAGAGTGCCAAGACATCAGGGTTGGGAGAGGAACGGTCTCTGAGCTGTACAGCGTGGGTCCTTGTCAGTCTCTGGGATGAGCCCTGAGAAGCATAGGAGTCTAGGGGCTGCTGGTCGATAGAGTATACCAACTTAGTCAGGGGCTGCTGCTCTTCAGCACTGGACCATGGCTGGGCGGATGTGGGCACATCCTGTGTTTTACAGACAGTGCCTTTGGCTGTTGGGACGGGAGACAGCTCCCTTGGGCTCTCCCCCAGAGCATTGGGAACTCCTGCTTGGAGGACTAATTGTGCTTCCTGAGTGGCATGTGGAAGCGGAGGTGGAAAAGTGGTGAGTGGTCTGCCTGGGATATGGGTGAAGGGAGCAATGGCTGTTGGTGGTGGAGAGGCATTGGGAGGTATGGGAGAAGGAGTGACGTGGCTAGGTGAGAGGATGGAGAGGCAAGGTGGTGACGGCTGGGGTAGAGCTTCCGGAACTGGACGTCCTGGACCATATTCTGGGAGGTGAGAGGACAGGGTGAGTGAGGTCTCTGTCGCAGAAGCTGTAGAAGGCGAATGGGACACCAAGGCCACTCTGTCTTCCAGGGGAGCCTGAGAAAGCAGGCAACTGACCTGAGCATTTGCTTTGTTACATACACTGCAGAGGGGATCTGGACATAGTAGTTGCTGAAGGCCAGTGGCATCGTGTGACTTGTCCGGACTGTAAGGAGACACAAAGGCAGAGCTTTAGCTAAGTCCAGCATGTAGAAAAGAAAGCCTGCTGGCCAGCGCAGAAACCCAGGGAAAGTGTGGGATATGTGGGGAATCTGTCACCTTTGCAGGCTTGTCTGCAACCTCCTCCTGTCCTTGGGGCCTCTCTGGTCAGTCTCCCCACCTGGAGAAGGGAGAACATGCATAACACAGAAGGAAAATAGAAATTGGAGGATCACATAGGAATGCCTTTAAGGAAAACATTCAAGGGGCTGGAGAGATGGCTTGGTGATTAAAAGCACTTGAGATTCTTCTAGAGGACTTGGGTTCAGTTCTCAGCACCCTCATGGTGGCTTACAAGCACTCGTAGGTCCAATTACAGGGCAGCTGATGCCCTCTTCTGACCTCTGAGAGTGCCAGGCATGCCTGTGGTGCACAGATACCCATGCAGGCAAAACACATGTAATAAATAAATATATAATTCTTGTTAAAAGAGAAAGGGAAAGCACTTACAATAACCTGTAGGCACGACAGGTGGTCTGTGAGAACACTCAGAACGTGCACACGCATGTGCAGTTTCATTCATTAATCCCTCCACCTGTGTTGTCCTGGGTGACACTGCCCCTAGTACCCCTCCTGCACATCTCACAGGAGCCCCGAGGGGTTGTGCCAACTGCCCCAGACTGTCACCACGGCTTCAAGCACGAGGGAAGGGAGGGGACTCAGACGTATCCTGAGTTGACCTTTTTTTTTTTTTTTTTACAAATCTGTGTCTCAGGAATGTCTTCTGATCATGGCCCTGAGACTTTGTAGAAAGGACATGAGGCCGGGTGTTGGTGGCTCATGCTTTTAATCCCAGCACTTGGAAGACAGAGGCAGGTGGATCTCTGTGAGTTTGAGGCCAGCCTGGTCTACAAAGCGAGTCCAGACAGTCAAGGTTACACAAAGAAATCCTGTCTCAAAAAACAAAACAAAACAAAACAAAACAAACAAAAAAAAATGGGGCTGGAGAGATGGCTCAGTGGTTAACAGCACTGCCTGCTCTTCCAAAGGACCCAGGTTCAATTCCCGGCTCCCACATGGCAGCTCACAACTGTCTATAACTCCAAGATCTGACACTCTCATACTAAGGCACATAAAAATTAAAATTAAATAAAATATATATTAAAAAAAAGAAAGGACATGGGGAGGACCCTGGAAAGAGGAGGTTAACAGGCAGAAACCTACCTTTAAGCAGTTTTCTCCTTTTGCGCTCGATCCTGCCCTGTGGCTGTAAAGAAAAGCGAAATCGATGAGCACGTGGGACTTGTTTGTGCGGCTTCTCTGTTTTATATCCCCAACTCCTCCGCAAGATACACTGAGGTCTACTGAATAAGTGAGATTTAGTGATTCTGCTCATTACCTGTCAAGTAATCACTTCCTTCCACTGATTTTCTCTTTGGGAAACTAGAGTGGGGACATTATGATGTCAATACTTGGGGTCTTAGCAAAAAGTCCTCTGCTCCATAGCACGGACTCTGAAGGCCCCATGACATCCCTACTCTATCCCAGGGCCGTGTGTGTAACTGGCGATCATGCACCAGGCTCTAATTAGAGGCCTCCAAGATTCAGCGGGTGATCCTGACCAGCTCACCACAGAAGAAGGTAGGTGAAAGGGACACGTGATATGGGAATGGCTCCTGGACCCTCCAGGAGAGGGGTCTCATTCAGAGATCTCAAAGACTGTAGCCAAGCCACTAGGACCAGTTTTCTACTTTGTCCTAAAACTTCAGCCACACAGGAAGGCAGACTGTGGGTTTCAGACAGGAGTCTTAGTCCTCCCTGATCTCTCCATGCCCTAGGACAGTGACTACTTCCCTCCTCTCTTCTTCCCTCCCCTCCCCTCCCTTTGCCTCTCCTCCCTTCCCCTCTTCTCTCCTTTCTTTCTCTCCCCTCCCTTCTCATCTCTCTTCTCCTTTCTTCCCTTCCCCTCTCCTCTCCTCTCTCCTCTCCCTCCTCTCTCCTCTCTTCTTTTCTCCTACCCTCTCATCTCTCCCCTTCCCTCTCTTCTCTCCTCCCCTCTCCTCTTCTCCTCTCCTCTCTCATCTCTCTCCTCCCCTGCCTTGTCCTCTCTTCTCCGCTTCTGTCCTCCCCTCTCCTCTCCCCTCCTCCCCTCTCCTCTCCTTTGCCCCTCTGTCCTCCCCGTCCTCCCCTCTCCTCTCCTCTCCTCTTCCCATCTCTTCTCCCCTCCCCTCTCCTCCTCTCTCCTCTCCTCTCTCATCTCTCTCCTCTGCTCCCCTCCCCTGCCTTGTCCTCTCTTCTCCCCTTCTGTCCTCCCCTCTCCTCTCCTCTCCTCCTCTCTCCTCTCCTCTCTTCCCCTCTCCTCTCCTCTTCCCATCTCTCCTCCCCTCCCTTCCCTTCCCCTCCCGTCCCCTCCCGTCCCCTCTCCTCCCCTCTCCTCAGTGTTCCATCTCAGACATCCTCTGACAACCAGGCTCACCCCATAGCCAGAGAACAGAAAGTGCAGCCCAGCAATGAGGACTCTCTGGGGAGCTCAGCACACTTCCTTACCTGTGGGGTGTGCTTCTTCTTCCACAGCGACTGTAAACCCACTTTCAGGGTTAGGTAGCCGAGGTACAGAAGCAGCAGCCCCAGTCCACTCAGGAAGGAGCAAGTGAGGCCTATGTGACAGGAAGCCGAGCCGAGGGTCAGCCATGTCTCAGTGAGGCTATTCAGCGATGAGAGTATGTTCTCCATAGTGTAAGCAGCATGGCTGCCTGAGGTGACTGATTCCCAGGGCTCCTGGGCTTGACTAGGGTCGCAAGCCTGCATCACAGAGCAGGGGAGAGTCACAAGGGTTTCTAAGTGCAGGGGATGAGGGTGTGTCTCCAGCCCTTCCCCCACCCCAAGGAGCTCCTCAGAGCCCCCTGCCCAGCCGTGTGGCTCCCTGTTTCCGTCTGCTCTTTCCTCACACACTCCTCAGGGGAACTGTCTGTCCCTCACACACCATTGCCAGACTGGATTCTGACCAGTCCTTCAGATTCCTCCCAAGAAGCACCAGGGGAGACAGAATGGGGACAGAGAGTTTTATCCCCATCCAAGAGGTGCCTCTCCCTGCTACCTTGCCTGTGGGCCAGAGACAGCCAGCCTCTGAGAACAAGAAGGTGTTTGTAGATAAAGACCTTAGCCTAGCTCCGAGTGGCAGAGAGCCGATCCAGCCCTGGATACCTGCTCTGGTAGACAAAGGCAGCCTGCCTGCCTTGCCCTTTGCCTCAGAAGAAATGCCTTTCAAGCTTCAGGTCCCCTCCATTGGGGACAACATGACAGCTTCTCAGGTGCTGCCTGTGCACCTGCCCACGGTGGGGGTCAGCATGGAGCCACCGCAGGGTTCCTGGGTCCCTGCATATGTCTCAGGCACCTGCCAGAATGAGGAATGTTCCCTAGCTGCAAGGGGAGTGTCCCCACTGGCAACTGAAGGAGAAAAGCTTGGTGGAGGCGATGCAGTAAGCTTAGGGGCACCCCAAACCAGAGAGGAGAGCCACTCTGTGCAGGCCAGGGCAGCAGAGGAAACACAGGGACACACCTGCTCCCCAGCACTGTCCCCTAAGAGGCTGCCTCCAGAAAACCAACTCACCAGCCAGGTGAAGTGCTTCTTCCTGCAGAGGCTGTCCCCTGGGAGAAAACACAAAGAGATGGAAAGGTCCCTGGCCAAGGGCAGCTCCCCACTAATGTCTGCGAAGGGCACAGGCCTCCTCAAAGGGAGAATTGAATTTCATGGGAACACTGAAGCTCAGAAAGGTGTGAGAGACCCCAGGGTGGTCCTCAGGAAACAGCTGGGGCACAGGCATGGCACAGTCATCCCTGTGTCTCCCCTCATGGAGTCTAAAGAAGCTCAGCAGGAGGCACAGCTGCAGGCTCAGGCAGAGCCTGTGCTGAGGCTGCCCCACTCCTGCTGCCAAGCTTCCTGCTCTCAAGTGCAAAGGGCTGAGTCCTGCAGCCCAGGACAAGGGCAGGCAGCCCCTGAGAGGTGTGGCATGGCAGGAGAAGCCACGATGGTGGACACCTGCCCCATGCATGCTCCGCAGGGAACCCGAGTCCCACCAAAGTCCTATCTGTAGCTGTCAAGCTGGGCAGGTGCCTCTAGCTGCCCTTCTCTGTATGAAAGGCAACACTGAAGGTTTCCATTACCCAGACAGAAGGCTTATCCAGATTTCCTTGGGAATATGTTTTCTACCCAACAGTAATTGTATTGCTTTGCTGACAGTATTGACTTCCCCCAATACATTTTCTGAAAACTTGTGGTGTGTGTGTATGTGTGTATGTGTGTGTGTGTGTGTGTGTGTGTGTGTGTGTGTGTGTGTGTGTGTGTGTCTTGGTGTACTTTTAAAAACTGTTTTTGCCGGGTGGCGGTGGCACATGCCTTTAATCCCAGCACTCAGGAGGCAGAGGAAGGATCACTGTGAGTTCAAGGCCAGCCTGGTCTACAAAGCGAGTCCAGGACAACCAAGGCACACAGAGAAACCCTGTCTCAAAACACACACACACACACACACACACACACACACACACACACACAAACAAACAAACAAAAAAAAAACCCAAACTATTTTTACTTTGGGTAAAATAGTTCTCCCTTCTCCACCCCAATCCTTTCAGCACCCCAACACCAGGTAGGAGAGAACGTTAGTGAGAGAAAGGGCCATAGCTCTTCTTAGCGACTTCCTGCTACTTAGGGTTGTCAGGTTCCTTGGGGGCAAGTCCAGTCCTAGTTCCCCAGCAGCCTTCTTCTTTCTTGGACCCCCCAACTCTCTTTCCCTGAGTCTGACGTTTATTCCCATTTGCAAAGAGCACGACGCGGCATGAGGTAGTCCCTGGCTGAAAAAGATCTTGAGCTCTCTAAGGAGGCAGTTATCAACTGTGGATAAACTGGACCACCCCCATACCCGACACCTGGGATTAAAACCAAAACTTCCATAATGTGGTGTGTGTGTGTGTGTGATATGTGTGTGTGAAGTGTGTGTGTGCCTGTCATGTGCATGTGATGTGTGTGTGGTGTGTGTGTGTGATGTGTATATGTGATGTGAAGTGTGTATGATTGTGTGTGTGTGATGTGTGTGGTATGTGTGTGTTTGTCCGTGTGATGTGTGTGTGTGTGTGCATGCACGTGTGTGTGTGTGTGTGTGTGTGTGTGTGTGTGTGTGTGTGTGTGTGTGGTGCTGATTCATACAAGAGCTAGGCTTAGGAAAAGGAGCCAGTCACTCCAGAGTTTACCAGCTTCCTCTTGATGCTTCTTCTTAAAGATGAATTGCTCCTTGAGACTTTTGCGAAGGCATGGAAGTGGCACATCAAGAAGAGGGTTGGCATGGAAGTTGCTTGCTTTCAGCTCCGTTCCTTAGCTCTCAATTTTCCTCTCTGACCTTTTCCATATTCTTGAGACCAGAGGTCGCCATAGCATGAAGTCATCCTTATCTGACAAGGGTAGGTGTGTTTCTTAGACTAGAGTGACTTAGCCATCCAAGGTGTCAGTGATCAGATGCTGCCTGTGGCCTTTATTTCAATGGTTGCATCAATTGCCACAGAGGTTCCTATCTGAAGGGGGATCCAGATGTGCTTTCAACCAGGTGCTCTGAGCAGCTTGCTAAGGTGGTGGGTTACTGGTGGGCTGAGGAAAGACAGCTGTGGGCAATGAAGCATGCTCTGTAGAGAGGGTCAAAAGGTCCGAGAGGCCATTTGGGTGGAATAGATTGCCTAAGAGATGTGAGGCGCAGGAGGAGCAGGGTGGACTGGGAAACAGGACAGACTGTCTGCTGAAGAGAAGTGAGTTGGTCATGCTGCATGGTCTGTAGGAAGTTGGATGTGGTGGGCTAACATGCCACTTGGCAGTGTACCATAGTAAGGAAAGAAGCCTGGCTTGACAGGGATCTAGAGGGATCCAGGATGTAACTAGGGCTGGCTAGTCCAATAATAGTCAACTAACTTGATTTGAGGAGACCAGGTAGACAAGACTGAATTGGGAGATTGTAGGCACTAGGAAGCCCAATTGCTCAAGATGGTAGAAATTCGCCGTAAGAGCTGGAGTTCAACGCCAGCCTGCTATACAAAGTGAATCCAAGACAGCCAAGGTTACACAGTGAAACCTTGTCTCAAAACAAACAAAGATAACAAACAAACAAACAAAAACAAAACTCAAAACCAAAAAAGATTGGGCTGCAGGCAAGCCTGTAGGGTATTTTCTTAATGACTGATGAGGGAGGCTCCAGACCATGTGGAAGGGAACTGGGCTGATGGTCCTGGGTGCTATAAGCAAGCATGCTGAGCAAGCCATGAGGAACAAGCCAGTAAGCAGCACCCCTCCATGGCCTCTGCATCAGCTCCTGCCTCCAGGTTCCCACTTGGTGTGAGTTCCTGCCTTGGCTTCCCTCAGGGGACTAGAATTTGGAATGGACAAGCCAAATAAACCCTTCCCTCCTCCCCAAGTTGCTTCATCCCTGCAATAGATGCCCTGACTGGGACAGTGGAGGGGACGAGGGTTAGCTGGGAAAGGGCATGCTGACAGGCCCAGGGCAGCATCAGTGTCAGGCAGCAGCACCATGTGCACTCCACACCCCACAGGCAAGAGCTCACATGCCACAAAGGATGGACAGACAGAAGGAAGGCAGTGCAAGTCTCCTCTGAAGGGAGGTCTGCAGAGTTCAGCACTTGGACAGTCATATATAAGTTCTGACACTGACAGTCATGAGCTATGCAGTAGTAAGGTCAGCTGCACAAGATGCTGACAGGTGACATCTAGCAGAGAGGTATGGAAGAAAGTCTGGGGATGTTGGGGTCTTTCGTGTTATTTTTTTTTTTTTTTTTTTTTTTTTTTGAGTAGCAATGTCTTTCCTCTCCATCCTTAATGCTTGTTGTACATACTTCCTTTTTGACACAAACACACCTCTTTTTTAATATCCCAAAAGCTATTTCCCGAGGGCTGGGATCAAAGGCATGCACCATCAGGTCCAGCCAAGAGCTATTTCTAAGACTGACAGTAGGGTGACAGTTTTCTCTGGAAGTATAGTCACTCTAGACAGGTTGAAGAAAATGACCAGGGAAGGGAAATATTTTTCTGAGGGATTGCTCAGTGGACACAATTCAGTGGCAAGGACAAAGTGGCAAGGTTTCTGAGAGCCATTTGCAGGCGTCCCTCAGAGCCTGGGTGAGCACCTTCTGCTGTTGTAGGTACTTCTCCCCCAGAGCCATGTTTACCGAACACTGTCAAAGCCACGCTGTTCCCCCCAAATCAACTGTGCTTTGCAGGTGGCCCATGGGGAGACCTCTGCTCTTGAGGATATGAAAGTCAGTGAGCGGGAAGGGTGGGCTGCACACATTGGCAGCAAGGCTCAGCTGAGAGTTAGGAAGAAGGAGCAAAGGTTCTTATCAAGGCATAGCTCAACCATTCTTCATAAGAGCCTGGGGGGCCGGGCTGCCGCTCAGAAGCACACAGGGGCACTTGGTGAGGGTTACCACACCCCTTTTCCTAAAGGCCAGCCCCGTGTCACCTAAGTTCCACTCTATGACCAGCAAGCACACAACACACACACAAGACACTACTTCGTCAAAACATGTATTGAGGGCAATGAGTACTCTTAAGAGGTGAATTGTTTCTGGGGAAGAAGACCTTTTGTGACGGGATTCTGGGCCAAGATTTTTTGTTCACACAAGTGGGACACGTCTGCCAAGACAGCGAAGGGGCCTGCAGCCCGAGGACCTTGCCCAGCTCGACTTCTCAAAAGGAGATTCTGGTGCAGTTCTGGCTCTCTGTGGGGCGTAGGTGGGCGGGGCTGCAAAGCCTCACACTTCTGGGGCTGTCTGCCCTTGTCTTCCACCCATCTCTTTTGACCAACCAAAGCAGTGGCCTGATTGTAGGACCTGGGACTTGGCTCTTTGCAGCAGGTTCCTTGGCGGTAGAACTGATGTCCCTGGACGGTCTCTGCTGGGACCCAGGACTCTTTCCTTGTCTTAATTGCCACAGGCTTGGTAGGAGGAGATAGGGGCACGTTGGGGTGCATGCTATCTGCTGCACCATGGTTTTGCCCCAGGTGCTCCTTGGGAACTTTCCCAAGGTCTCTCAGGGCTTTCTGAGCTGCAGTGTTCTGAGCTACAGCGTTCCCAGGAGGGGTAGCTCTCCACTTCAGCTTTGGGTCCTGCCCTGGTGACGATGGGGGAGTACTCTTTCTTAGGAACCCTTCCTGTCCTTTGCAGGTTTTATCAGGAGAAAGCCACTGGAAAAAGTGTTTGACCTGCTTTCCAAACTGGTGTTCAGGAGGAGTCAGAGTCTTCAGTGGCAGGGGTGGGGTGGCCTTTTTCCCATGAATCCCCAGGGTTGGGCTGTCTTGCACATGGTAGCTTTTCCCACTGGGTTGTGAAGTCCCAGGCCCTGCAACTGCTGCACCAAGCTCCTCTGGTTTCCTTGGGAAAGATGGAGGGGTGTCCTTCTTCTGGCCCTTGTCTGAGACACATGGGGGCATCCAGTGCCCCTTCGGCTGTTGCACACTAGCCTCTGCTGTGGACGAGCGAAGCTTCTGCCCCTGAGAACCATTCCTGGCTCCACTGGAAGGGCTCTGCTCAAGATTGAGTGAAGGTTTGTGAGGGACAGGGAGCGTGTCCTTTTGGGGCCTTACAGCTTGGATGGGCTGACTGCTTTCCCATTTAAATTTCGCTTCCCTGTACACCTGTTTGTTAAAGTCACATGTCTGACTCTCCTGGGGACCTGATGTTCTCTTCACAGCCCCTCCAGCTACCAGGGGACTCTGTGCTTTTGTATACCCATCTGCCCCTTGGGCCTTCTTGCACTGGCTGGGAGGTTGTGGTTGAAGACCATTGAGCTGCCCTCCCTTGACTATGACACTGACCTTGCTTTTGCCATTTGTTCCCTGAGGCCCCTGGACTGTTTGGTCAGAACTCAGGCTCTTGCCCAATGGCACAGGGCCAGCCTCAGCTGACATCCTGGGAACATCTGGGCTGTGCCTATTGGCCGCTGACTCTTCCAGGCTGGTGTTGTCTAAGACAATGGATGTCTGTGGCAGAGTAGACTTTGCCATTTTTTGCATGTTATCAGAAGGTGACTGTCTATGGGCCTTGTGATCTTCTGTGCTCACACCTGAGCTAAAAGGGAGAGGAGGATGCCCTGGTCTGGACATGGTGCCAGAGCCCTGACCCGCAGTGAGATGCCTGGTCAGCTGTTCTCTCAGGATAGCTTCAATGTTTTCCCGACATTGGCTCACCCGTGAGATGCCTAGAGGAGTGCCGAAGTGGCGTTGTGGGGTTTTCTCACAGCCAGATTGTAGGCCATCCTCTAGTTTGCCCTTGGTGTTACTCCCCAGAGATTTTTGAACCATCTCTGGACTCTCGCCTCGTGCCTTTTGCATTTTTCCCTCTGCAGAGAGAGCCTCTGAGCACCTCTCTTGGGAGCTTGCAGGCTGTTTGAACGCAGTGTTGGGGGGGTCTTTGCTGTCTTGGGGCTTAAAGGAAGACAAGGGTGGGAGCCTAGAGCTTCTCATAGATGACTCTGGAAGGTCAGGACTCACCCATGGCTGAGACTTTGGGATTCTCTGGGGCAGGCCCTGGTGCTGTAGAATGAGCCTCTTTTGAAGGTGATGCTCCAGTCTCTCCTGGAATTCATCAGTCAAGGGTAAGGTCTCAGGAGGGACATACCTGAGAGTGTGGGTCTCAGAGGGCTGCCTGGCCAATGAGGCCTTGGAAGGAAGGAGAGAAATTTCTTCCTGAGAAGGTCGGACCACAGAGGGCAAAGCCCGCACCCTTTCCTTTCCTTTTGTCATGATGCTGTATTCTAGGTGGCGGATTTCAGAAGGCACCAGAGATTTTGCCCCATCTTTGGACCTGTGAAAATACATCCTACAGATGCTTAGCTGAGGTTGAGGGGAAGGAGGCAGCGCTGGGATTGGAGGAGGAAGCTGGGCCTGGGACCTGGCAAGCAGTAGACTTTGGCATGGAGACTGGGCCAAGGCCTGTGCTTGCCTTTCAGGTAAGCACAGAGATGTGGAGGGAGTCAGGACTGGGGGCTCTAAGTTTCTGTTGAACCAGATGCACGTTGAGGAGCCGTGAGCCGACACAGTGGTGATAGCACCTATGGACTCGCTGTGGAGATATGGGAGGCCCCAGAAGAGCTGCACAGGCCTGTGCTCTAACTGGCCAACAGAAGTTTGGAGGTCAGCATGCCTCTGGGGAGGATTCCATTTGCTCAGCGTGCCTTTGCTGCCCCCCAGAGGAAGGGAGGAGCCTCCTGAGTTTTCCTTCCAAATTGCAATTATGTTTTGGCCAGATTCTGCTTCTCCTTCCTCATCCCTTGGTGTTAAGACATCAGCCTGACATTTGTCTTGTGTGTCCAGCACCACCAGGTCTTCAGGACTGGAAAGAGAGGGGTTTCCAGGCACTTTAAAACGGACTGTGGCTTGTCCCTCACAGAAAGCTTCAGCAGAATGGCTGTTATCTATCACTTGGTTAACCAAGCATTTGGACTGGGATGGGGAGAAGTTGTGGGTGCTGGTCTGCTGCTGGGGGACCCCTGACTTGGCAGCACCAGCATCCTTACATATTGTGGCATTCACGGAGGGCTCAGTAGGGCTGCCTGCCATGACTGGAGTAGTCTCTGGCTGTAGAGGCCTTTCTGCATGCCGAATGGCAGGCTGTGCCACGGGAGGACACATGGGAAGTGGATGAGGTGGGATGTGGTTCGGTGGCAAGTTAGATCTTGTAGGAAGTATAGGCTTTGGTGGCAGAGAGTCGCCCTGTGGTGTCTCCAAGCATATGTCTTCCAAGGGGATGGTCTTGTTAGTTGAGCAGATGGAGGGAGGAGGAGAAGGGGCAGATGAAAGAGATGAAATGTGACATCCTGGAGGGTTTGGTGAGACAGAAGGGGACAGAGTGTATGAGGTCACAGTCACAGAATCTGTGGAAGGCACACTGGATACTGAGGCAGCATCATCTTCTAGGTTGGCCCTTGAGAGCAGTCGGCTGACCTTAGCTGTTGCTCCATTGCATACGTCACAACCGGGATCTGGACAAAGGAATTTCCGGAAGTGGGAGGGATCATACAGTTGTCCAGAGGGGCTGAGGAACACAGAAAATGTAGTCAGGACCTGTGCTCTAGTTAGCTTTCACTGCTAACTTGACACAACCTGGCTTCACCTGAGAGAGCAGCCTCAGTGGTAGGGTTGCCTAAAGACGGCAGGCCTGTGGTCATGTCTGCAGAAGGCTCATTCACATCAGAATGCCCAGCCCCCTGTGGGCAGCACTGCCCCTGGGCAGACGGTGCTGGTGTGGATAAGAAAGTGAGCTGAATATAACTCTGCCCACACACTAGCTAGCGAGCTGCAGTCTTCATACTTGGCTTCTTGGCTGTGAAGTGAGCTCCTTGGTTGGAAGCAATGATTTGTAGAAAAGCAGTCAGGCCTGCCTTCCAGTTCCTGCCTTGACTTTCCTCAACATCTGCCTGTGTCTGGATTTGTAGGCTGAAGTAAACCTTTGCTCCTTGAAGTTACTTTTGGTTGTGGTGTTTTCTCACAGTGAGGGAAACAAACTAGGAGGAACACCATGCCTCACCTGTGTCTTTTGCTCTGTCCTTGGCTGCCAGGGAGGTGGCAGCCTGTCCCTTCACCCCGGTTTACACACTTACTCTTTTGGCTGTCCTTCCCATGACAAGATCAGGCCAGGCTAGGTCCCTGGAATTCATTGACCTTGGGGTGGGGGTGAGGCTTGGGTGGAGGTGGGGGGACAGGCCCTGGAAGAAAGGGAAGAGATTCACCTTTGCACCACAGCCAGCAGGCTCCTTCGCTGTTTTTCTGTGAGAGCTTCTAAACTCTGGAAGGCAGGGTTGTGGGTGGTATGGAAAGAAAGAGAGAGGATATGAATATCACACAGTTCCTCTAAGGTGAACATCTAGGCTATGGCAGTCTGAAACCATCATAGAAACAGGAGGCAGGGCGAGGTTGTCGGCAACAATGCCAGCAATGCAGGCTTGCCCGTGTTTGTCCATGGACACCAACTCACTCGACACAACACAAAAGCTCCTGAGTTTGGCTTCCTCAGAGATGTCTGAGCAGCCAGGTATGGAGCATGTACATGACACCGGGAGTCAGAAGCTGTGGCTCCAAAACAGTTGGTATTCCTCCCTAGATATCTCCTGTGCTCACTGTATGGGCAACATCCACTGCCCTGGGCAGGCAGCACCCTTCACCCAGTGCAGACAACACCTGCCACCCAGTACAGGCAGCACTAACAGCCCAGGGCAAGCAGCACCCTCCACCCAGGCAGGCAGCACCCCTGCTCAAGCAGCCCAGGGCAGGCAGCACTGCTTCCTGCCCCTGGGTGAGGTGGAGCAGGGCAAGCATTCAGGCTCCTCCTTGCAGGGAGGCCTCTATTGTCAGGAAGGAAGCTTCTGGTGCTGAGGTAGCCTCAGGTCATGGACCTGGATTCTGACAGAAAGGACGGGAAGAGAAAGACTTGGGTGATAAGATCCTAGAGGCGGGAGCCTACCTTTAGATGACACTTTTCTCTTTTTCTTAGCTTTGTCCTCTTGCTGTGAATAAAAGAAACATTGGTTTTCTCTTGTTTTTCCCTAGGATTCCCCAAGGCTTCCATTGACCAGAATACTGTGATTTCTACTCAAGCAGCATTAATTATTACCTTTATTTTTTACATTCAAAGGTGGTACAATAGTTTCAGCGTTACTGCCTTTGAGAAACTAAAAGAAGATTTTGGGTTTTTTGTTTGTTTGTTTGTTTTTGTTTGTTTGTTTGTTTTTTGAGACAGGGTTTCTCTATGTAGCCTTGGCTGCCTGGACTCGCTTTGTAGACCAGGCTGGCCTCCAACTCAAAGAGATACACCTGCCTCTGTCTCCCAGGTGCTGGGATTAAAGGCGTGAGCCACCAGGCCCTGCTCCAAAAGAAACTTTTGATCGGCCAGATTCACAGCTGGGAATATCATTAAGATGTCCTGTGCTGAAGGGCCAGAGCCACAGTGGCATTCTCCTTGAGACACTCTGTCCTGGGGACAAAGCCCAGGCTCCAGGTTCTGCTCAGAGGCCCCAGTGATCAGTACTGCTCTCCTGCAGCTCAAGTTGGGGGAAAGCAGTGAAGGAAGGCAGGAGGCAGGACTGGGGCCTGGGACCAAGTGTCAGCAGACGCTGCTCTCCTTCAGAAACCCTGGCACCTAGCACTAAGCCAATAAGACCAGGAAGGGGCACTTAGCACTGGATGTGGACATACAGGGATGTAGGCTATGGACCCAGATGAAAGCTTTAACTCCTTCCATCCTAGGCTCTGTGCTCTAAGACAGCAGTGTTCTCTGTCTCCAGTGTCCCAGCACAGGTACTGCTCTCAGATCATCCAATTCACTCAACAACATGAAAGTAGAGAAGTGAACACAGTCTTCTTGGAGCTCACCACACTGCCTTACCTTTCGGGTGTCTTGATTGGTCTGTGCGAGTAAGAAGGGTTCAACTTTATGGTAAATTAAGAAGAAAAACAGCGCCCCTGCTACACTTAGAAAGATGTAATTGGAGTTAATGTCTCCAAAGGTTGAGGCGAAGCTCAACCATTTTTGTGTAGCGCTATTTAGAAAGGAGAGAGCGTTCTCCATTGTGTGACTCGCAAGGCTCCCTGAGGCAACTGAGATATGAGGCTGTGAGGGCCTCATTGTAAGTGCCAGGCCTGCATCACTGAGCAGGGAACAGTCATAGAGGGCTTGTGAGGGCGGGGCGAGGGTGAGCCCTCAGGAACACACCCTGCCCCCCAGCCCCAGAGGAGCCCTCTACTCAAGCCTACTGCCCCATTTGCACCCTGCTTCCCTTCCTTTGTGTTCTACAGGGAACTTTTCTGTTTGTTCCCCTTGTGGCCAAGGCTTCATCTCAGTCTCTTTTATTGTTTGTAGGTCCTGAATCGGACCCATGTAGTTCTCCTGCCCAACGAGCCTGGCATGGCATCTTCCTAGAAATGTTTGCTGTCATTTAATGGGTCTCATAAGGACCAATGTCTTTACACATATCTAAAGAACCATTTTCCTTCTCACCAAATTAGCAAGACAAAATTTTTCATGTATATACTTGGTGAATGCCCAGTCACCAACTTTTGTGCTTGAGTCATCTTGCAGTTGAAAAGTCTGAAAAACAAGGCCAAGCTTGGGGCCATTTGACCCCTGGCCTAGTTCCACCTTAGTTACAAGAACCAGCAAAACAAAACACCACCTGCAGCTTTAGGAAAACACACCGTGGGGAAAGCCCCCACACGGCCTGCTCTCTGCCCCCAGTTAACCCGGCCTGAGCCAATCATCCTGCTCACATACCTCAGATACAGCAGCCCAACCAATCAGTTTAAAGGTCAGGTCCCACCCTGGCTTGCGGTTTTAGTCTTTATAAGCAGTCTGTAATAGCTACTCAGGTCCTTTGCCTCCCGAGTGCTGAGAGACCCTGACACATCAACAATTGGGACTTCTGGTGTGTCAGTAATAAATTTTACCTATACTTCTCAGCTGGTGTGACTTGAGTGGTTTCTTGTGTCGACCCCCTTACCGAATTGGACTCCCAGGGTCCAACATTTTGGGCCAGGGTCCAACATTTGGGGGCTCGTCCGGGATTTGGGGGTCGTTCCGGGACCACTGACTCACCTTGCTGAAGGCCCTTTTTGGCCCGGGCCACTGGCAAACGATGGAGACATGAGTTACTTTCATTTTGTATTTGTCTGTGTTTCTGTCTCTCGGTAGTGCGCAATCTGTATTGGGACGAGAAGGGGGACAGACGTGTCTGGCACCTTCTCCCCTTCACCCTGGGGGACGCTCCAGGTGGTCTGGTTTTACCCTGGAGGACGCTCCCGTGGTGGTCTGGCTGTACTTTTGGTTTGGCACCGATCCTTCGTCGTGCGGCTTCTGTCTTCCTGTCTGCTAATTCTGTTTGTGTGTGTTATTGACCTTTTTGTGTTGACTGAGATGACCAACACTGACATGGTACTGACTGTGACCACCCCCTTGACTCTAACCCTTGACCATTTCAAGGATGTGTGAGGCTGAGCACAGAAACCTCTCTGTGGGCGTCCGCAAAGGACATTGGCAGACTTTCTGCTCCTCGGAGTGGCCCACCTTCATGTGGGATGGCCACCCGAGGGGACCTTTAACCCTCTCATCATCTCCAAAGTTTTTAGCCCAGGCCCAGCAGGCCATCCGGACCAGGTACCCTACGTTCTGACATGAGAGATCCTGGTCGCCGATCCTCCTCCTTGGGTCCGCCCTTCCCTGCCACCTAAGCCGCCGATGAGACCTGAATCTACGCTTCTCCCGGTGACCTCATCAACCGCCCAGGACCAGACTCCAACTACTGGGGACCCTGATTCCTGACAAAATTGGAAGCCTGTCCTGCCCCCGGATTCTGCCCAGAACCTTCTCCTCCTGGATCCTCCTCCTCCTTACCTTCTCCTCCCTAATGAGATCGATGCGGGATTCCCCCTCACACGCCCAGACTGGGATTATGAAACCCCGGCAGGTAAGGAGAGTCTCCTTGTCTATCGCCAGGTTCTGTTGGCAGGTCTCAAAGGGGCTGGATGGCACCCCACCAATTTGGCCAAGGTAAAAACTATTACCCAGGGAAAGGACGAGAGCCCCGCTGCCTTTATGGAAAGGCTTCTGGAGGGATTCCTGTATGTATACTCTGTTTGACCCCGAGGCACCTGAACATAGGGCAACGGTGGCCATGTCCTTCGTAGATCAGTCAGCACCAGACATTAAAAGAAAATTACAGAGAGTAGATAGCATTCAGACATACTCCTTACAGGATTTAGTCAGGGAAGCAGAAAAGGTTTACAACAAAAGAGAGACTCAACAGAAAAAGGAGGCTAGGCTAGCCAGAGAACAGGAGGAACGAGAGGACCGTAGAGACCAGAAAAGGGATAGAAACTTAAGCAAAATCTTGGCCGCAGTGGTAATAGATAACTCTAGACCAAGAGGACAGGACAGAGAGGAGGGAGAACGGAGGCGGCCCAGAGTAGACAAGGACCAATGTGCCTACTGCAAGGAACATGGACGCTGGCTAAAAGACTGCCCCAAGCGCCCTAAGGACTGGAAAAAGCCAGTCCCGGTCCTAACCTTAGATGAGGAAAGTGACTGAGTTAGCCCCAGCTAACTCTTACTGTCGGGGGGCAACGTACCACCTTTTTGGTAGACACAGGTGCCCAGTACTCAGTCCTGACGCAGCTGGCTGGACCAATGTCATCAAAAACTTTCCTGGGTCCAAGGAGCAACCAGGGGCAAATTACATCGATGGACTAATAAACGGACTGTAAACCTCGGTACAGGTACCGTGACCCACTCCTTCCTAGTAGTTCCTGAATGCCCCTACCCCCTGCTAGGAAGAGATTTATTAACCAAGTTGGGGGTCCAGATACACTTCTCAGAAGAAGGGCCACAAGTACATAATGCCATGGGAACACCCATGCAGATTCTCACTGTTAAACTGCAAGATGAGTACAGGTTATTTGAGCCCACCTCTCAAGAGCCCCTCTCAATAGACAGCCCTTGGCTCCAGAAATTCCCTCAGGCGTGGGCTTAGACTGGAGGGCTCAGACTAGCCCATACACAGCCACCTATTATTGTGACTCTTAAACCCTTGGCTGTACCGGTCTCAATTAGACAGTACCCCGGCTGGGCATTAAAAAACACATCCACCGATTCTTACAGCTGGGAGTCTTAAAGCCTTGTCAGTCCCCCTGGAATACTTCACTCTTGCCTGTTAAAAAACTGGGGACGCAGGGCTATAGGCCTATACAGGACCTCAGAGAGGTCAATAAAAGAGTGATGGACATTCACCCTACAGTGCCTGACCCATACAATCTACTAAGCACTCTGAGGCCGGATTTCACTTGGTATACTGTTTTAGACCTAAAAGATGCTTTCTTTAGCCTACAGTTGGCACCCCAAAGCCAATCATACTTTGCCTTCGAATGGAAGGACCCTGAGATAGGACTCTCAGGACAGGTAACCTGGACATGCCTCCCTCAAGGTTTCAAGAATTCTCCAACTTTGTTTGATGAGGCCCTACACCAGGACTTAACCAACTTCTGCACTCAGAACCCTGAGGTAATACCCCTGCAGTATGCGGATGACCTCCTCCTGGCCGCTCCCACCAGAGAAGCCTGCACCATTGCCACCCGACACTTACTCTAAGAACTGGGTAACAAGGGACTAACGGGCCTCAGCCAGGAAGGCCCAGATCTGCTCACAAGAGGTAACATATCTGGGCTATGTCCTGCGTAAAGGAAAAAGATGGCTTACCAAGAGCCAAATTGACATGGTGGCCAAGATTCCCCCATCTCAGAACCCCAGACAATTAAGAGAGTTCCTGGGGACAGCAGGCTTCTGCCGATTGTGGATACTGGGTTTTTGCAGAACTGGCCGCCCCCTTATATCCCCCAACAAGGGGTACTGACTCTTAACAATGGGGAGCCCCCCAACAACAGGCCTTTGAAGCCATAAAAAAGGCCCTCCTGTCTTCCCCGGCCCTGGGATTACCCAACACCATGAAGCCATTCACCCTCTATGTGGATGAAAGGCAGGGGATTGATAAGGGGGTGTTGGCTCAAACTTTGGGGCTGTGGAAACGGCCAGTGGCCTACCTGTCTAAAGAACTAGACACCATAGCCGCCAGATGGCCTCCCTGCCTGCGCATCATGGCCACCACTGCATTACTGGTCAAGGATGCCAATAAGTTGACCTTAGGGCAGCCCCTGACCATAGTCACACCTCATGCATTAGAGGCAGTAGTACACCAACCCCCCGATAAATGAGTCACTAACGCCCGTCTCACTCACTACCAAGCTCTGCTCTTAGACTCCGACCACATTACCTTTGGACCCACAGCTACTCTCAACCCTGCCACACTGCTGCCAGCCCCAGATCACGAACAGAAGACCCCACATAGCTGCCACCAGGTGCTGGCCGAGACATACGGAACTCGAGAAGACCTCCAAGACCATGAGCTTCCAGAGGCCGACCACACTTGGTATACGGATGACAGTAGCTACTTAGACTCAGGTACCAGGTGGGCCAGGGCAGCAGTGGTAGATGGGCAAAAGGTCATATGGGCCCAGGCCCTTCCCTCGGGAACCTCTGCCAAGAAGGCTGAGCTCATAGCCCTAACCAAGGCCTTAGAACTCTCACAAGGCAAAAAGGCCAACATCTACACTGACAGCCGGTACGCTTTTGCCACCGCCCATGTGCACGGGAGCGTCTATGAACCGAGGGGCTTATTGACATCAGAGGGCAAAGAGATCAAAAATAATCCTGAGATTAAGGCCTTGCTAAAAGCCCTCTTCCTACCTGCCCGGGTGGCCATCATTCACTGTCCTGGTCATCAAAAAGGACAGGACCCCATCGCCCTGGGTAACCTACAGGCAGACCAAGTGGCGAAACAAGCCGCCCACATGGAAGCCCTGACTCTGGCCCTAGAGGCCGATGAAGCCAATCAGACAATCAGCCCATTAGAACCATACACCTATACCTCAGAAGACCAAGCCAAAGCTCAAGCCTTAGGGGCCTCATTAGATCCAAAACTCCAGCGGTGGATCAAAGACGACAAGAACGTACTACCCGCCAAAGAGGCAACTGCCATGATCCAGCAGATGCACGCCTGGACCCACCTAGGATAAAAACAAACAAACAAACAAACAAAAACTCCGACAGATTTTGGACAAAACGGAGTTTCATTGTTCCTGGAGCCAATGCCTTGATTGACAAACCGTAGCTAATTGCCAAGCCTGCCAACAAGTCAACGCTGACAAGAACCAAGTTCCGGAGGGAACCAGGGTCCGCGGGGACAGACCAGGAACCTACTGGGAGGTAGACTTCACTGAGGTAAAACCCCCAGCTGCGGGGTATTGATACTTATTGGTTTTCATAGACACTTTTTCAGGATGGGAAAAGGCTTTCCCCACCCACCGCGAAACTGCACAGTGACCAAGGCCATCCTGGAAGACCTCTTTCCTCAGTTGGGACTCCCTAAGGTAATTGGATCAGACAATGGGCCGGCCTTCGTCTCCCAGGTAAGTCAGGGATTGGCCAAGATTCTGGGGACCGATTAAAAATTACATTGTGCTTATAGACCCCAACGTTCAGGACAGGTAAAAAAAAATAATAATAATAATAAAATAAATAAATAAAACCCTAAAAGAGACCTTGACTAAATTGACCATAGAGACTGGCTTAAAAGATTGGAGATGCCCCTTACCTCTGGCCCTATTTAGGGCCAGAAATACCCCTTTTCGTTTTAACCTGACTCCATATGAGATTTATGCTCAATTCTTATCAGTCCTCTGCTTCCAAAACCAATTTGCAGGCTCGTCTAAAAGGGCTACAAGCAGTACAGGCTTGAGTTGGGGCCCCCTTGCTGAGATCTACAAGCCTGGCCACAACCAGAAGGGACACCCTTTCCACGTCGGGGACTCAGTCTACATCCAACGACACTGGTCCCAGGGACTTGAGCCCTGGTGGAAGGGACCCTACATTGCCCTCCTGCCCATTCCCACCACTCTCAAAGTGGATGGAATAGCTGCCTGGATCCATGCCGCCCACGTGAAAACTGCTCCCACCACACAGGACCCAGCCACTGAGACTTCACGATGACAGCTACACCGTTCCCAGGATCCACTCAAGATAAGACTGACCAAACTTGGTTCTCCCTGATCCTCCTTATTTTCTGGGGGTGGCTCCTACCCAATTGCCTTGCTTCCAACCCCCACATGCCCCAGGTTCTGACCTGGGAAATAATCTCTCAAACTGGGGACATAGTCTGGACGACTTCCCAGGAAGCGCCTCCCTGAACTTGGTGGCCCACTCTCACCCCCGACCTTTGTCAGTTGGCTGCCGGCAACTGGGACATTTCTGAATATCATGCTAACGAGGGTGGGAATGTGAACTGCAGCCCTTGTACAGGGGACCCAACATTTCAGACAACTCAGAAAAGTGATGGACGAAGATTTACGAGCCACAGAGCAATCTATCTCTAAGTTAGAAGAGTCCCTGACCTCCCTATCAGAAGTAGTGTTACAAAACTGAAGGGGGCTTGACCTAGTCTTCCTGAAAGAGGGGGGCTTATGTGCCGCTCTCAAAGAACAATGCTGTTTTTATGTAAATCACTCAGGAGTAGTCAAAGATTCTATGTCCAAACTGCGGGAAGGCCTAGATAAAAGACAAGAAGAGCGGGAAGCAGGTCAAGGGTGATTTAAAGGCTGGTACAAGTTTCCTTAGTTTACTACCCTGGTCTCCACACTGTTAGGGCCCCTCTTGATCCTCATACTAGTCCTCACCCTTGGCCCCTACATTTTCCTCACTTTCATCAAAGATAGACTAAACATAACTCAAGCCATGATATTAACCCAACAGTATCAGGCCCTTAAAACACAGGAGCCTCAGGATTGAGCCTCCATGCAATAAGAGGGGGGAATGAAAAGCCTGAAAAACAAGGCCAAGCTCGGGGCCATTTGACCCTTGGCCTAGTTCCACCTCAGTTACAAGAACCAGCAAAACAAAACACCACCTGCAGCTTTAGGAAAACACCCCATGCGGAAAGCCCCCACACGGCCTGCTCTCTGCCCCCAGTTAACCCGGCCTGAGCCAATCATCCTGCTCACATACCTCAGATACAGCAGCCCAACCAATCAGTTTAAAGGTCAGGTCCTCCCCCTGGCTTGCAGTTTTAGCCTATAAGCAGTCTGTAACAGCTACTCTTTTGCCTCCTGAGTGCTGAGAGACCCTGACACATCAACAATTGGGACTTCTGGTGTGTCAGTAATAAATTTTACCTATACCTCTCAGCTAGTGTGACTTGAGTGGTTTCTCGCGGCGACCTCCTTACCGAATTGGACTCCCAGGGTCCAACATTTTGGGCCAGGGTTCAACACAGTGTCCTCAATCAGAGGGGCAGACTGAAGTCACAAAGCTGTCATAAGGGCAGGTTGTATACAATTAAAATCTCAAGTGTCCTTTTGTGTATGGTTCTACCATTTGTTTTTGGTGGTGATGCAGTTGGAAAGCCAAGTCAGGAAGGAGTAGGGTTACTCACAGAATGAGGTGTACTTGGTGATATAGGGTAACAGTGGCAGGAGACAGGCCAGCCAGCTGCAGATTTTAGGGAACCCAGCAGGCTGTGTGAGTTGTGCATAGTTGGGAATCAAGGGTCCTACTTAGACCAGGATGAGGCCTGGATCCTGGAAGGCAAGCTGAGTAAGAACTGGAGCACTCGTAGGAGCTGGGGAAAAGTATAGGCTGGGCACTCAAATAGGTATCTGTGGGATGGCCACACTGGGTAGAGTTGAGCAAAGTGGGAATGGAGCTGTCTGGGTCAGAGGGAAGTTGAGGGCCAGCCTGTGTCAGGATTCTGGAAGGGCAGGTGACTGTCGGGTTGCTGGGTGGGCTGGCAGGTCAGCGGGAAGTATATGAGTGAGATGAGATGCAGGGCTCACTGTCGTGGCGGGTCCCTGTGAACTAGCTGGGTAGGGGGTGCTGGATTGGATAGAATGAGCTGGAACACTAGGCTAATGCGCAGAATGACAGGTTGGTAATGGGATATGCTGGAGGAATAGGGCCAGCTGGGGAGAATGGCAGGCTGGTGACCAGGTGGCCAAAAGGTTCCCTTAGGTATAGGCCTAGGGACAGGCAGCATGGCATGCTAGGGGCCATAGACTAGGGAGGATTGGGCCTGTGAACATACAGGGGCTGTTTGTGGCCTGCCACACTGACCTGCATAGTTTGGGAACTGGTGTGCCTAGAAGGTTAGACAGGGGCTTTGCAGGATGAGTAGGGCACAGGATATGGGTGAGGTGAGGTTTGGCATGTCCTTGATGTGCACAGGGGTGTAGGGAACGTAGCACATTGGGCAGGCTGGGGTGAGTGGGTCCTAGGCAGGCTGTGGTGACTATGTGTCAACACTATAGTGTATCAGGGAACAGGGGAGGCTTATGGAGACAGGCAGGGCAGCTGTGATGAGGACAGAAATGGCTGTTACAAGTCAACAGAGCAGAAGACTAAAAGGTAGGTTACAAGGACAGGTGTTGAGGCTAGAGGGGCTTAACAGGGTGAGCTTGGGCACAGTGGGGGAGGGGTGTAACACAGTGAGCTTGAACATGGTGGGGGAGGGGCATAACAGTGAACTTGGGCACAGTGGGGGAGGGGCTTAACAGAGTGAGCTTGGGCACAGTGGGGGAGGGGCATAACAGGGTGAGCCTGGGCACAGTGGGGGAGGGGCATAACACAGTGAGCTTTGGCCACAGTGGGGGAGGGGCATAACAGGGTGAGCTTGGGCAAAGTGGGGGAGGGGCATAACAGGGTGAGCCTGGGCACAGTGGGGGAGGGGCATAAACACAGTGATCTTGAGCACAGTGGAGGAGGGGCATAACACAGTGAGCTTGGGCACAGTGGGGGCCAGCTGCTTACTCAGCAGGGTTGTTTGCAGAATGGGTTTGGGAAAGGGGCAGCTGTGGGCTGGCCTTGGTTTTGCATTAGGGTGAGCTGAGACTCACTACAGAGTAGGGATTGGGTGCTCTGTGGAATAGGCATTCTGGTGGGACTATTGTGACACTTGGAAAGGGAAGGTTAGTGGATGACGTGATAGCATAATCCAGGGATTTGGACAAGAGCCCCATGGTGACTAAGCTTTGGTGGGTGTAGGAACCAGGCTAGTTGGCATTGGACTAGAGTGACTTATGGAAGCTGGAGCTCAGGGTGCACTGAGACAGGGAGCACCAGGCCCTGGGTGCGGTGGAGTCATCAAGGAGAGATTAACCTGTTTTTTATCATCCCAAGTGCGGGATCAGAATGGTTTTGTGAGAGAACAGGTGATGTTAATCCACTAGAAGATCGACCACCTTGTGCGGGAGCTTGATTGTTGCCAGCTGAAAAGATCCCGTGACCAGAATCTGGGAGGAGATATATAAATGAGCCCAGAACTGGAGGCGGGCCTCATTGGAGATTTGGAACGGTTTTGGCTGTTCGTCACTGCACTTCAAGAGGCTCCTAGAGAGAACCGCTCCAGGGAAGGCTTCGGGGCTCCAGTTCCTGCTGAGGTTCGGGTTCTGGTTACTCCTGGTTCCAGCAGAAGAAATCCTACTGATTACACAGGGAGAATTGTTCCTCGGAACTGATATCCTTACGGTTTTGTGTTATTTAATCCCCTTTTCTATTGCTTTGGTTAGTCGTGTTATAAGTGACATACGCTTGGTTAATAAGTTGTAATAAAAAATATTGGTTAAGAAAATAGAGCCTACGGGATCAGGTTTGGAGCAGGTTGAGTATTCTGTTGTGAAGTACTGGAGCAAACACTAGTATGCAAGAGGCATGTTGGGTACGGTACATGGGGTGTCCCAGTGAGGGGTTGGGTGAGACTGGGCACTGGGCAGACTGTGGCATTGGTAAGGGAAACTATGAAGTACACCTGGCTGACCGGGGAACAGTATGCAGTCTTGGACTTTAATGACCTGGCTTACTGTGGGATCGACAGGCTAGGCAGCGGAGGAGCTCACGGCGTTTGGGAGCACAGTAGGCTGAGTAGAGTGGGCTGGGAAACAGGTGGACTAGGAGAAGATCAGACACAAGGCATGTAGGGTCCATCCATAGTTGGGTAAGATCATTAATGTCTTTTCTCCCCCCAACAGCCTGTTCAGTAAGTACTCTCCTATCTAGAAGGTTCTTCCCTGTGCCTCTGTCTTGTTGTGTAGTCCTTTACCTTTTCCTCTAGATGTTTCATAGTTTTGGGTCTTATGTTGAGATTCTTGATGCATTTGCACCTTAACCAACTAGCTCACCTCCCAGCACCTGGGTTTTTAAATTGGAACCTCAGATCCCAGTTCATGCACTCAGTCCTGAGTCAAGGCACCCTTCTGAAGAATAAAATTAGATGCACACCTTTAATCCAAGAGCTGTCTGTACACAGAGTTTAATAAAGTTAACCCTAGGCCAAGAGTTGGAGCCAGATGACAGGGATTAAACAGAAAGGAGAGACTTTGAGTTAAAGGGTATTTGAGACAGCGTGGAGAAGAAGGGGCTTTTGGCTTTTTCCTCCTGGGCTGGCGGGTGCACTAGGACGCTTTTGGCCTTTTGTGGGGAGTGTTGAGATAAGCCTTTTGGAGGCCCACAGAGAATGTCAAGTGAAGTCTTGGAGGCATCTAAGATTCCTCCAAGTGTCCTGACCCGCTGCACACAGTGTTGATCTCCTAGGGACTCCCAGCACACTAGTGAAGTCTCAAAATGGATCCAAGGCTAGAGTGGTGACTGCTTCCTCCTTCTTTATAGAAGCCTCATGGGGTAACCTTGCCCCATTTCCTTACAGCTACACCAACCTGATTGGTTGCTATTGCTGCTTGAGGCTAGCATTGGATGGTCGGGTTGGCCCTTCAATCGTATAAGGCTTATACACTGGACAATAAAGTTAAATCTGCACTTAGTATCTGGTCTCCGGAGTCTGATTCCCAGGATTCTGTGTGAGCTCTGTGGCCACTCAGCTCTCCCCACCCCCCTTTTTCCTTCAGGATGTGAGCTGAGTAGGAATGTTAGCTGGGTGCTTTCTCTGCCTCTCTGAGCTAGCAGGTTTTCACTCCAGCATCTGGCTCCTGAATCGTCATTGGTAAAGTCAAACAGTTTGGGATTTTCTTTCTTTATAATAACGGTTTTGTCTTCGATTATGTTGCAGTTTTAAAATTCAGTGTTTTATTTAATATTCAAGCGTGTGTAATGTGTTTGGATCAGACCCACGCTCCATTCTGTCCCCTCCAATCCTTCCCCTATTCTTTCCTTTCCCATTGTCCCCAACTTCATGTGCTCTCTCTTTTTCATTTACTATCTACTAAGTGCATGGGGGCCACAAATTGGAGGATGGCCAGTCTCTCTCCAGCTCCCTGAAGAAAGTGACTGTCCCTTCTTTAGCTATCATCAGTTACCAATGGCTCCTCAGTAGGATGAGGCTTTACCAGCCCCTCCTCATCCATGCTGGGTTTGGCTGCCTTGACCTTGTGTGGGTCTTACACATGCAGTCCCAGCCATCCTGTACATTTGTACAACTCTGTTGCTGTCATTCCCAACAAGTACTATTTATCCAGAGACCTCTAGTTGCTCTGGTCCTTACTGATTTCCCATCCTTCTTCTGAAAGGACCTATGAGCCTTGAGGGGGAAGGAGCGAGATGAGCTCCCTATCTAGAAGGTTCTTATTCTTTGTGTGTTGGCCAATTCTATCTTCAGTTTTGTTGTTATAGTGTTTTGTTTTGTTTGAGACATGCTCTCACTATGTAGCTCGGGCTGTCTTGAAATTAATTCTGTAGTCTAGGCAGGCCTTCTACCTCATTTAAAAAATAACTTATGATTTTATGTTTATTAGTGTTTTGTCTGCATGTGTCTGTGTAATGGTGCCAGAAGCCCTGGAACTGAGTTATAGACATCTGTGATCTGCCATGTCATTGCTGGGAATTGAACCCAGGTCCTCTGGAAGAGCAGTCAGTGCTCCAAACTGCTGAGCCATCTCTCTAGCCCCCCCTACCTCCTTTTTGAGACAGTCTCTCTCACTGAACCTGGAGTTCACCAATTTGGATAGACAATCATCCAAGGTAGGCAAGGGTGTACCTCCCAGCACTGGGGTCACAGGAACATGCCTCTGCACCACACTTTATGTGGGTGCTGGGAGTCTGAACTCAGATCTTTGTGTTTATGTGGTAAGCATGTTACAGACTGAACCTGTGGGTGACCTTGAAGATACAAGGCCGTCAACAGAGTTTACTTTGTTTCCACCTGACTAGCAGGTCCCTGCTGTTGGGGACTGCCCTCATCCAGGATTCTCTCAGGGTGGAGAAACAGCCACAAGGAAGACTTTCTTCTGGCAACACAGGAAGGCAAGCAAGCTATGGTGTCCATGCCCAGTGTCCAGAAACCCTACAGCTGTCTTGGATAACAGGTGGGATGACCCTCTGGCCTTATTCTCAGGCCTTTTCGGTTTCCTCAGTCAGCAGGCTCTGGCCTTAAGTCTTTGAAATTAGGTATGTTCTCTTTTGGATCCAAATTATTCATCTCTCGATGAGAGGCTTCTCCACCCCTGCCTGTACTATCTTTGTAAATCTTCTAAATGCAGGTGGCTCTCTCTGTATCTCAGGATGCACTTGTGTAAATGAGAAGAAAGACTCATGAAAATCTCTGAAGGGATGGGATGAGACACCAACGTGAAATCCTCCTGGATTCAAGCACTGGAGCAAAACTAGCAGTATGTAGTTTCTAGAAGTTTAATCAAATCCCCATGTCAGGGGCAGGACAGTGCAACATTGTTGTTCCTGGTCCCTTCACTACTGTGTCCCTCATTCAGTGTGGAGTCTCAGACCACAGTTGGACAACACCCTTCCAGTGTCTCTAGCTTCCATCATAATGGGGCTTCGTGGCTATCCATCTTGCAAACATAATTCGATCCCACAACAAATCCTACAGGTGATCCACACGAGGTCTCCTAATTTACAACAGGGCTCATTGTTTACTAGTTTCCAATCACTATAGCTATTAATTAAGGAACACTTCCAGTGTGTAACACAGCAGAGTCTCTGCACTTCCAGTGTGTAACACAGCAGAGTCTCTGCACTTCCCGTGTGTAACACAGCAGAGTCTCTGCACTTCCCGTGTGTAACACACAGAGTCTCTGCACTTCCCGTGTGTAACACAGCAGAGTTTCTGCACTTCCAGTGTGTAACACATTGGTGTCTCTGAACTTCTAGTGTGTAGCACATTGGAGTTTCTGTCTTTTAGCAAATCTCCCTCTCCTGTGTTTGATGAAGCAAGCTAGCACATGTGGTATCCTCCCTGCAGGAAACTGAGGAAGGACTCCAGCCAACAACCAGCAAGCACGTGATTGACAGCCTCAGCTCAGTAGTCTTGAGTTAGGGAACCATGACAGAGTTCCATAAGCAAATGTGGGAATGGGTTGTTCCCCAGTCAAGCCTTCCAATTCCAGCCTTGTCTTAGACCCCATGGCAGAGAGTGCAGGACTCACAGACATGAGGCAGTGCATTAGGTTTAACCATTCAAACTTAAGGTGCCCTTACCACCAATAGGCGATTAATACCTGCTGGGACCATTGTGACTTCACACAAGGAGGAGATCTTCTCTAAGGAAGGTGGAAGGAGATCCATCCTCAAAGATCTGCACTCCTCAGGGACTGCCCTCGTGCTGTAGTTAAACAATAGCATTTACGCTAAAAAGTGCGAGCTGGCCTGCAGAAGTCAAGGACTGTCGCATGGAGGAGGCCATGAGAATGGGAGGATGGCTTCTCCTCCCACTCTTTTCTTCCTTTCTTCCTCCCAATTCTGACTTTGATTCCCTCTCAGTTTCCTCTTCTGTCAGTCACTGGGTGGCCATGCAGGCCATCTCCTCAGTGACTGCTGAAGGGCTGTTTGTTCTGCTGATGTCAAGAAGCCAGCACCCTGGAGAGTTTTCTGGAGTGGGGAGGCTCTTCCTTTCCCCTCAAGTGCCCGTCTGTGTAAAGATACCTCATCTTCAAGTTAGGAACAGGACTAGTGTCATTGCCAGAGAGAGCAACAAGCCACTGTAGAAGCCAGTTCTTGTAGCCCAAGCCAGCCCCAATGCAGCAAAATCGATGGACACACATTGTGCACAGTGGCTATGCACTCGTGAAATATTCAAGTCAGTATTTTATTTAAAATTTTTTTCGTCTTTTTTTTTTTTTCCTCCCAAGACAGGGTTTCTCTATGTAGCTCTGGCTGTCCTGGACTCATTCTATAGACCAGGCTGGTCTCAAACTCATAGAAATCCACCTGCCTTTGCCTCCCAAGTGCTAGGATTAAAGGTGTATGCCACCACTGCCCAGTACTGGTCTTTCTATTAGTCTTTAATTTGTATTATTTGTTTTTAAAAATTCATTTATTTACTTTATGTCCTGATTGCAGGCTCCCCTCCTCTCTTGGTCCTTTCCCTTCTTGACTGCCCCTCCCCCATTCTCCCCTCCCCCATTCTCCCCCCCCCCCCTCCCCCCCCCCCCCTCCCCCCCCCCCCCCCCCCCCCCCCATTCCCCCCTCCCCATCCCTCCCCTCCCCCATCCTCCCCTCCCCCATCCTCCCCTCCCCCATCCCCTCCCCCTCCCCCATCTCCCCCCTCATCCCCTCCTCATTCCCCCTCCCCATTCCCCTCCCCATTCTCCCCTCTCCCATTCTCCCCTCTCCCATTCTCCCCTCCCCCATTCTCCCCTCCCCCATTCTCCCCTCCCCCATTCTCCCCTCCCCTGTTCTCCCCTCCCCATTCCCCCTCCCCATTCTCCCCTCCCCCATCCTCCCCTCCCCTTTTCCTCAGAGAAGGGGGAGGTCCTCTATGAGTACTAAGCTGCCCTGGCACATTAAGTCACTGCAGAACTAAGTGTTTCATCTCCCACTGAGGCCAAATAACACAGCCCATTTAGGAGAATGGGGTCCAAAGGGAGGCATCAGAGTCAGAGAGGGCCCCACTCCAGTTGTTGGGGGATCCCCATGATGACCAAGCTGTGTATCTGCTACATATGTGCAGGGGGCCTACGGCCAGTCTATGCATGCTTTTTGCTTGGTGGTTCAGACTCTGTGAGCTCCCATGGACCCAGGTTAGTTGACTCTGTAGGTCGTCTGTGGAGTCCTTCACCCTTCCTGCTCCCTCATTCATTTCCCCAACTCATTCACAGGACTCCCTGAGCTCTGTCTAATGTTTGGCCTTGGGTCTCTGCATCTGTTTCCATCACTGCTGGGTAAAGCCTATCAGAGGACAGCTATGCTAGACTCCTGTCTACAAGCGCATAGCAGAGTAACATTAATAGTGTCAGGGATTGGTTCTCTCCCATGGAATGCAAGGCAAGTAGAGGCATTTGGGTCTGTGGACTGTAGCGTGGTTATCCTGTACTTTATGGCTAATATTCACGTATAAGTGAGTACATACCAGGCATGTCTTTTTGGGTTTGGGTTACTTCACTGAGGATGATATTTTCTAGATCCATCTATTTTCCTGCAAATTTCAAGATGTGTCCGTTGTGTCAATGTACCACATTTTCTTCATCCATTCTTTGGTTGAGGGACATCTAGGTTGTTTCCAGTTTCTGACTATTATATGTAAAGCTGCAATGAACATAGTTGAGCAAATGTCTTTGTGCTATTATGGGGCATCTTTGAGTATATGCCCAGGAGTGGTATAGCTGGGTCTTGAGCTATTCCTAGTTTTCTGAGGAACCTCCAGATTGATTTCCATGGTGGCTATCCAAGTCAGCACTCCCACCAGCAATGGAGGAGTGAAAACTTTCTCCACATCCTCAGCAGCATGTGCTGTCGAGTGAGGTTTTGATCATAGCCGTGCTAATGGGTGAAAGATGGAATCTTGGGTCATTTTGATTTGCATTTCTCTGACTAAGGACGCTGAACAATTCCAAGTTGGTATTCTTTAAGAACAAAGTATCAGAAAAATCTTCCTAGGCCTGGGCCCCTTTACAGCTGCAGGCTCTGTCTTTTCTGTGCCTATGAAGAGTAGATATTAAAGCCAGGCGTGGTGGCGCACGCCTTTAATCCCAGCACTTGGGAGGCAGAAGCAGGCAGATTGCTGTGAGGTCGAGGCCAGCCTGGTCTACAAAGTGAGTGCAGGACAGCTAAGGCTACACAGAGAAACCCTGTCTCGAAACAAACAAACAAACAAACAAAAAGAGTAGATAGAGGGAAGGGTGCATGCAGACTGTTACCCTTGCCCAGAGTGTCAGGGCCCTCACCACAGCCTTCTGAGGGACAGAAGGATGGCTCCTGTGAGCATGTGATTTTCAATCCCCATGAAAGGATGAGCTCTCAAGCTTTCTTTCCATCACTGACTGCAGAGCCTTGGCTCCATGCTGCCAAAGCAGAACTTTCTGTGGGCCGCAGGAGGCACCTCTGTCTTCATTGTGTCAGAAGATGCCTACCTCTGTGGCTCTGCTGTGTAGGACAGCAAGGGCACAAGGGAGCAGCACTGTTAGTTTTCTTTACCTGAAACTGTCTGAGGAGGCTGGTGAAGCTGTCTCAGAGACTGAGAGCCACTGCTCTTACAGAGTCACCTCACAGCCACCTGCAACTCCAGCTCGAGGGGAATATGATGTCCTCTTCTGATCTCAGCGGGCACCCACACATAAATACACATACACATGAATAAAAATTTTAATTTTAGAAAAGGAAAGCAGATCTGTTTGAACCCTTCCTGGTCTACAGAGCAAGTTCCATTGCAGGCCAACTGGGGCTACATAGTAAGACCCTATATAATAATAATAATTAAGAAAGTGACTGAGAATTTTCAGAATAAGCCTCTGTGTGTGGGAAAAGACACAAAACAGATAGAAGTATTAATGTCTAAAAGGAACTTTCAGCATGCCCACTTAGCAGAATAAAAGCAACAGCAGGTTGTCCCCTCTGGCATTTGAGCAGTGTTACGGTGCCAGGCACGAAATTCCCTACTGTGGATCATGCTTCATGATGCACTCAGATCCATGCAATAGAGTCTGTCACAGCCTGCAAGGCCCAGCACTCGCTGATTTCTGTTCTCTCTTGCAACCTGCATAGTGCCACCTTCCAGCCGGAAGCTTCCCAGTTTGCCATGGTGTAGGCATGTAGTTACGGTGGGAACCACAGCAATGGCAACAGTCCATGTTGTTCTGGAGACCTCTGGAGCAGCCCTGACTGACCCCTTGTAGGGGAGTATGCCGTCGCCTTTGTCAGAGAAGCGTCTTTTGTCAGTGGGCCGCGGCTGATGCAGAGATCCAGAACTGGACGAGGTGGTGAGAACAAGAGGTGAGCTGAGCCCTCCATGGGCTGCTCTCAACAAACAAGGCTCAGGGACTCAGGGAAGAGGGGTGGCAAGGTGTGCTTTGACACAGTCACTGAAAGCCATGGCACTGTGGTTACATGCACAAAGCCTATACAAGATCAAGTCAGCCACAATCCACCACAGATGCGGTAGACAATATCCACACCCCACCTACCGAGGAGCTGCTGGCAGTGGAAGGGCATCGTCTAAAGAGATGTATTTACAAGTCAGTATGTATGTTGCCATGTCTGCCACGTGTGTGGGTGCCCACTGAGGTCAGAAGTCATCATTTCCCCTGAAGCTGCCTGATGTTAAGATGGGAACCAAACTCAGGAATCAAACTCAGGTTCCAGGGTTGAACAGCAAATACTTTTAATGACTGAGTCACTTCTTTCCTGCCTCCTTTCTTTCTTTCTTTCTTTCTTTCTTTCTTTCTTTCTTTCTTTCTTTCTTTCTTTCTTTCTTTACAATTATTTGTTACGTATACAGTGTTCTGCCTGCATATACACCTGCAGGCCAGAAGAGGGCACCAGATCTCAATAGAGATGGGTTTGAGCCACTATGTGGTTGTTGGGAACTGGACTCAGGACTTCTGGAAAGCAGTCAGTGCTCAACCTCTCAGCTATCTCTCCAGCCATCTAAGTAATTTCTTAAAATAAGATTTATTATTTATAGAGTATTCTGTCTGTATATGTGACTGCATGCCAGAAGAGGGCACTAGATCTCATTATAGATGGTTGTGAGTCACCATATGGTTGCTGGGAATTGAACTCACGACCTTTGGGAGAACAGACAGTGCTCTTAAACTCTGAACCAAAACTCCAGCCCCTAGACTCATTTCTTCTTGAAGATAATGCCTACCAGAGGCTGCCCATGCTCCAAAGGATGGGCCATTCTTACACATATATGGGCAGCGCTAACTGGACCTAGTGGTTTATATATAAACGACATGAACTTGGGATGGAGTGTGTGTGAGGGGGACACGTGGAGTCAGGTACTGATGGTATAGATATGCTTCATCATATACATGTGTGAAATTCCCCAAATAAAAAAATGTTTCATAAGCCAGTGAAAGCAAAGGACCCAAAACTAACCTGGAAGGGCATTGCCAATAGCCTCCATTTTACTAGAGCCTTCTTTATGAAGCATGTGTTGAGAAGTCCCACAACCCAGGCCCACAGTTCAAGACCCAAAGAACTCCAAGCTAGCAGGAGAAACATTTATTCTTGTTTTTGTTAAGTAGATTATTCTCACCACAGGGTACATTGCTCTGAAAAAAAAAAAAATGTTTTTAATTTTTTAAACAAAGAGTGGATTCCACTGTGGAAACTTTACCTTCACACTTTCTATAGAAGAGTCGGGTTGATCACTGTGCCTTTAGTAGATGTGAGGGCAGGGGAAGGCAAATGGCACACCCTCGTGCAAGCGGGGGCTCCGATAGGACTAGGACTCCCTGGAGTCAGAGGAGGACAAGTAACTCCAGAATTGTGGCCGCTTCTCAAAGGACACGTGCGGGTGTCTCCGTATGGAACCCAGCGTAGGACTTGGGCCAGGGGAGATGGTTGTCTGGGGACAGGGGCACTTGCTTGTTCCTCCTCCGTGTTGGGTGGAGGCAGCCCCGCGGTTGGGCCCTGGCAGGAGGTTCTTCTGGTTCCACTCCGAGAGCTCAGATTTCCGCCCATACAACAACTTATCCTCCAAGAGTTTCCCCAGGGACGCCATGAGCTCATGGGCTTCAGGAGGCCCGCAGCTCATAAAGAGAGCCCTGTCTTTCTCAGATCTGTGTCTTGTGCTGTCTTTGCTGGAATGAAGCCAGTGAAAAAACTGTCCCATCTTTTTTCTGAAGTAACTTTCAGAAGCCTGTGGCTTCTTGCCTTGTTCTGCTTTAACAGGCTGGCTCTTCTTTCCTGCTTTAGATGTCTCTAATCCTGGAGTGTCGCCTCTGCCATTTGGTTTTCTGCACTCTGGTAAGTCAGGTGTGAGATTCTTAAAGATTTGTTTGAAGACCCTGGGTTCCTGCCATGGATCCGCACTGATCCTTGTGCTATACAAGTGGGCATGCATGTCCGTGAAAACCGAGACGTCCACACTAGAAACGCTGGTGGAAGAAGACGGGAAGTAACCAGTCAAGCTGTCTGAGGCAAAGGATGCCTCGCTTTCATAGCCTCCAGTCTGGCTCTGGGCCTGACTGGCCACCTTGGACTTCAGCTCCATAAACAACTGTTTCTTAAAGTCTGACAGTGCTGGGTTTTCAGGAACTGACATTCCGGATGGGTTGTATTCTGTGCCCACCAGAGAGTCTGGCTTAGTCCTGCCTTCGTTTCCCTTTGAGGCACTTCCCCACTTGCTGCTAGAACTGGATCTGGATAGAAGAATGCTTACCTCCTCGTCTGTAAGGATTTCTCTGAGCATGCTGGGCGTCAACACGTGTTTTGGACTCTTCCCCGCCCTCTGTCTGTCTTCTGTGGTCTCTGCATGAGAAGAAGTACTTGCCATCTCACTGTCTGACTCAGGTCCAGCCATTTTTTCCTTTGCGGGCTGCTCCTGTCTGGGCCTGTTCTGTGGAGCAGTGTCATTCTGACTCAGCGTGTCCAGGTTGGTGGGTCTGTCAGCCTTCATTGTCTGGACCTGCTCGGTAACCTCATAGCCAGAGCTAAGGTGAGATTGTCTCAGGGACCTCTCTCCTTCCCTGTCTACATGTGGGACCGTGAGAGGAAGGTGGTCTGTGATGGAGGCCAAGTTTGCTGTTCCCAGCTTGTTGGCGCTTCCTCTGAGGGCACTGGGGAAGTTACTCTTCAAATCTACCCCAGAAATACTGTTTGAAGATGAGGGGAAATAAGACTGAGGAAGTGGCCACATTTTGGCTTCTCTCAAAATATAGAATTTTATGGATTCAATAACCTTGAGGGGGAGGCCCCACTTCTGACTAACTCGGAACCTTATGAGATGGGCTTCCAGCATCTTCCGGGTCTTGTGATCAAGAAAAGGTATTTTGGGAGTAGAAGTATTGCAGTAAATATTTCCCAGGGGTGAGCTCCAGAGAGGCGGCACGTCCTGAGCAAGCCATGAGCAACATACGTTGATTGGGATCCGCCCCATGGTGATCTGCCAGAACTTCCTGCTCACGTGTAACCTGAGGATGCTTCTCGCCTGCCTTTGGTCCAAGCTCTTCCTTGAGACGTTCAGGTATCCATTTTCCAAACTGATCCTCGAGTGACACACCCATTTTCCTTCTGTCTCAGGCACAGCCCTCAGTCTGTTCAGTGCATAACATCCTGAGATCATGTGTGTGCTGTCTAGTGGACGACATTTCCCTAGGATTTGTCCAACATTCTTGGCTGCATCCTTTCTTAGTGGAGGCTTCACTGAGACCCTCTCACAGAAGCTTTCTGAGTGGCTCAGTTCCCCAGTGCTGTGGCCCCAGTGTACAGAGCAGAAAGGCTTAGCATATTTGAGGCTTTGGAAAGAGGTCTCTGTTGGTTTGAACTGAAGGTCCATCACTTCTGATCCTCTTGTCCTTTGGTAAGGCTGGAAGCCCCAGGCTGGGATTAAGTTGTTTGGTCCATAGGGCTCGAGGTTGTCCTGAAGTCCACTGCTGTAATGAAAATGGCCAGTCCTGGGGACGGAGGCATAGGTCTGTGCTGGCTGTCCGAGCGGTGGCAAGCTGGGAACTAGATGGAAGGCAGTTTCATACTGTTGGCATTCAGGGACCAAACCCCACAAACTCTCCTGATGATTCTGCAACAAGTGGTGTTGCAGGTGTTCATTTCCATGCAAGGCATCAGAGAGTGTCCTGTTCGGTGGTATTTGGAGAGCACTTCCACAGGGTAGAGACGGCGTTGCCATGGGAGAGAACGGAGACTGCATGCGGGCCTGAGGGTGAACCTGAGTGAAAGCGAGAGTCTGTGGCTGGGGCTTAGCGTTGGGAAAAGGCTGAGGATGCACGGAACTGAGGGGCAAGGGCTGGGGCTGGGGAAGGCCTGGGGACCCGGCGTCCAGTTCTAGGGCTGTAGCAGCTTTACAGACCCCATTGAATAACACAAGCTGAGGCTCTAGAGAGTATCTGCTCAGAGGGACCAGGAGTGTGGCCACAATGGACTCGCTGTGCAGAGAGGGGAGACCCCAAAAGAACTGGCTGTGTCTCTGCCCTAGGTCTCCCCCGAGACTCTTCCCACAGTGGAGTTGATCAGAAGTCCCAAACTTCCCTTGTTTCTCTTTGAGCTTCAAGCCAATTTTGGGGAGTGAGGTGTCCTGGTCAATGACAGCAGGACCCGGCGAGTTCCATGAGGCTGTGAGTTGATAGTTTGACCTCTTGGACTCTAGCGATGGATCATCCTCCTTTTTAACCTCCTCCAGAGTCTGGAAAGTCATTCTCTTTTTCATTTGTCTCTTTAAGAGTTCCTGTGTGAAAACAACAAGGAAAGAAGTAAGGGGCTGTTCATGTTTATAAGGCAGCATACATAGGTCATCTTTTTTTTTTTTTTTTTTTTTTTTTTTTTTAGTGTGAAAGATTTTCAGGGAGGAAGGGTGTTCGGTTGGGGTAAGGAATGGTACTAAGAATTTCAAATCGAAGGGTGGATTAGGTCCTGGTGTCAGAGAATTACCCAGTGACAATGGAAGAGAGTCCGCCAAGGGAGTGCTCTGGTTAGGTGACAGGATGGAGGAGAAGGTGGGAAAAGGCTCGGACAGAGGGGCTAGTGTTGGCTTTCCAAGGGGGTCCAGGGAGGTTGAGAATGACCATAGGAGCCACAGGGGCCAAAGGGACTAGAGATGGGGCAGTATGTGCTGGTGATGCCAGGGACCTCAACAGGACAGGGTAGTTACCGCAGGTAGCTGCACACATGATGCCCATGCTCGGGCTTCCAAGAGTGAGGTACAGGCTGTCATAAGGACCAATACAAAGACCAGGGGGCCACTGGTGGCCAACCTCAGCTAGGATCACCTGAGGTCTGCCATGGCCTGTTACATCTCTGACCTAAAAGAAACCAAGTTGCTGCAAATCTCCTAGTCACTCCCAGCGACTATCCCTCCCTCCCAGGACTATTATTGCAAGCTACTTGGAGCTCTCAGGGTGCACAGAGCACACCAGAAAGGGATCAAGGCTAAAGGAAAATACTTAAGTTACCTTCCAGAACAGACAACTTCTTTCCTTCTTCTGTTTCTCTCTGGAAAGTCCTCCAGCCTGAAAAACAGAAACAGTAGTTTATATGTGATTATTAATCTAATTGTCATTTTGGTGGGATGTACAGCCCCTAGGAACAAATGCCTATGGGGCATTTTCTAGATTACGATAATGAGCTGGGAAGACCTGTACTAAATGTCAGCACTGACTGGTGGGGTGGGGCCCTGGACCTCACACTGAGGAGAAAGGAGGCTGAGCACCTCATGTGTCACTGCTTCCTACTGCAGATGCGATGTAAGGAGCTGCCTCAAGCTCCCGTCACCAGGGTTCCCTGCCAGGGCAGAGTAAGCTTTAACTAGAAGCCAAAACAAACCCTTCCTCAAGAGGCCTTGGTCAGGGTATTGCTCTGTGGTGGGCTCTGTCAAGATATTGCTCTGTGGTGGCCTCTCTCAGGGTATTGCTCTGTGGTGGGTTCCGTCAAGGTATTGCTCTGTGGTGGACTCATCAGGTATTGCTCTGTGGTGGGCTCTATCGGGGTATTGCTCTATGGTGGGCTGTCAAGGTATTGTTTTGTGGTGGGCTCTGTCAAGGTATTGCTTTGTTGTGGGCTCCGTTAGGGTGGCGACAGTAAAAGTAGTCCAGAAACGAAGGCTAAGACACAAGGATACTACAAGAGTCCTTTTCTGGGAAACACAAGGCATCTGAGTGCTCCAGAGCAAGGCGCTTTACATGATGTACCTAGATCCAATCAACCAACTGCTTCACACCAATTTCTGTATTAGTTATTGTTCTGCTGCTGTGATAAAATACTACGAACAAGCTGGGCATGGTGGCGCACGCCTCTAATCCCAACACTCGGGAGGCAGAGGCAGGCAGGTCACTGTGAGTTCGAGGCCAACCTAGTCTACAAAGTGAGTCTAGGATAGTCAAGGCTACACAGAGAAACCTTGTCTCAAAAAATTAAAAGAAGAAAAAGAAAAAAGAAAAAAGAACAAAGCAACTTATAGAAGAAAGAATGGAATTGGGTTTACAGTTCCTGAGGGTTGAGTCCACTGTGCCAAGAATCCTGGCAGCAGGCCAATAGCTATGGTGGCTGGAGCAGCTGAGAACTCATCACAAGCAGGAAGCAGAGCGAGCCAACTTAACATGGCAGCGTGAGTCTTTGAGCTCTCCCGGGACATCCCCAGTGTCATACTTTCCCTCCAACAAGGCCACACCTGAGCTCTCCCGGGACATCCCCAGTGTCATACTTTCCCTCCAACAAGGCCACACCTCCTAAGCCTCCCCCAAAACACCACCACCAACTGGGGACCAAGCATTCAAATGCTTGAGACTACGGGGGACACCTCATTCGAACTGCCACATTCTGAGAGCCAGGGCTCTGAGAAGTGTCTCAGGTGTGACTCTTAAGCCTATTCTCCGAGAGGACCTGTGCCTAGCAAATGACGTCATCAGACCATAGGCCTGGGACCTCAGAAGGGGGCTCCTTGCGGGGCTCAGGTGAGTGGGGAGAACTTTGAGTGTTACCCACTGTTCTTCTTTTAGTTCTTCCCTGATACCAAGAATAAAAGAATGAGGATAGCATTAGCTTTTCTTGGCCATTGAGTCAAGAATAGTGACTTCAAATAACAGTTTCCCTCCACTTACTAACATTGAAAGACAGTCATTTTCAGTTGTTTCTTCTTTGGAAAACTTGATGCTCTCAGCGCCCAGTCCTCTGTTCCAGGCATAGACTCAGACCAGCAGCCACAGCTCAGCCCCTCAGAAGACCCCATGTCTTGGGGACAAGGCTCAGGCTCCAGGTTTTGCTCAGAGGCTTAGGGGCCTCTACTGTAGCCCAGCTAAGGAAAGGCCTGGTGAAGGGCCTTGAGAGGTGGAACAGGGCAGACTGAGTGTCAGAGACACCGCTCTGCAGAGAGCCCACCACGTAGAACCAAGCCAATGAGATTTAGAGTCAGTGCTGGGCCCTAGGTCATGGACTCCCTGTTACACACAGAGAGGTGAACTATGGGTCCAGATGAAAACTTTGCTTCTCCTTGAATACCCGTCCCACCAGACCTCATGCCCTAGGCAAGCAGTGTTCTCTTCTCTCCTCAGCATCCCACCTCAGGCATCTCTGTGAGACAACTAAACTTTTTAAACTCGCCCAATAACGTGAGAATAGAAATGAGACACATCAGCAACACTCTTTCTGGGGAGCTCACCATACTGCCTCACCTTTTTGAGGCCTTGGCCTTTCCACAGTGATAAAATGAAGTCAGTATCAGGTGTGACAGACACAGGAGAAGCAGCCCCTGTACTCAGGAAGGGCCAGTGGGTCAGTGTCCAAGAGCACTGAGCCAAAGCTCAACCGTGGCTTGGCATCGCTTTTCAGAAACGTGACAACCTTCTGCATGGTGTGACTTTCAGGTGTGGCCGCCTGAGGCAGCTGAGATAGGTCGTGTGAGCCTCAGTGCAAGTACCCAGTCTGCATCACAGAGCAAGGAAGAGTCATAGAGGGTTTGTGAGGGCAGGGAGGAGGGTGAGACCTCAGCATCTCCTTACCCTCTGGTGGAGGCCTCTGTGGGAGCCTACTGCCCCATCCCCACCCTGCTTCCCTCCCTCCATGCCCCACAGGGAACCTTCCTGTCTTCTGTCGTTGGAGCTTCACCTCAGTCCCCCTTTTAGATTTTTAGCTCGCAGTTTAGATGTAACTATATTTTACTGTCTTGGAAGTCCAACCGCCTACCTGGAATTCTTGCTTTTGTCTGGATTTTGAGTCTCATTGCCACAAGTGTCCTTTTCACTCAGACTAGGAAGAAAAGCCCTTTTACTCCTTTATAGGCGCTGACCAGAACATCTTCATGTTCCCATCAGCACTTTAGCATCTTTAGTCAGGGTAGACTCAAACCAGTGAAGCTTCAAGTAAACCGAGACGAAGTGGAAGTTTCTGGTTTCTTTGAAGACTCAGTTGTGTCATGTGAATGTGTTTTTTGTTTTGGTCTCAAGTGTGGGATGTGGGAGTGTTTAAAATAGGTTTTTGAAAAATCGAAGCCTACACCAAGACTTAGTAAGTCACGCGCACGCGCACGCACGCGCACACACACACACTCACAAATTAGCGTACTGTTCTCATGTGTGAGAAGAGCCAGCCTTTCCTCTTTAGATTTCTCCTACATCATTATTTTGACCCCAGTTTCTGCCACCTCTGCCTACAGTATAGACCATCCCTAGCCATGTCAGTGATTGCACAGGCGGTCCATGATTCACTCATAGAGCTGGTTGACAGTAGGCCCTTAGAGTGAGTCCCCAAGTCCTTGGTGACAGAGTGGGAGCCAGGATTGCCAAAGCCAGGGAAGAACCGGGTTGAAGCATCTCACTGATTACCCCTATACTTGCTATCATCACCAAGTAATGTTCCCAAACTGAAGAGTCTGTCACCTGTAACACAAGCAGCATTTCTTCTCAGTTTTAAATAAACCCAAGACTGTGCGCCCCACCCTCACCTACACTTGTTCTAGACATTCTCCTCTAGACTCTTAAGTCCTATATCACTGCATACTATACAGACCACGCCTCTTAGGAGCTCTCCTGTGATGGGAGCGACTCCAAGCTAGGCAGAGCCCCTGTCAGTGGAGCAGGAAGACCACCTCCGTTTCCCTGCTTTTCAACCTTGGCCAAGCCTTCACCACTTCACCACTAGCGCCTAGGAGAGAGACATGGCTACCGGGAGGTCACAGGCTCTGCCGTGGGGCTCACGGGCTAGTTGAAGGATGGTATTCTGCAGAGGTCAAAGCTGCATGCCGGAAGAAGAGAGTCCAACCCCTCAACAGCTACAAATTGCCAGGCAACCCGTGGGATAGACTAGGGGTTATAGGTCAGGACTGGGAGGACACCCCTGCTCAGTGAGGCTTTCCTGCCCTTTTCTCCAGTTTTCTGCTATGAACTAACAGTCCTGTGGGAAAGATGGTTGGACAACACTTGTTGCCTTTTAAAATGGCTAGATTTTCTCACGTGCAGACTTGTACCAAGAGTTAAAACCTACATGAAGTTCCAACAAAGATTCTTTCCCTCAAATCATAATTTGGTTTGCTTTCAATGCCTTCCAGAAGTTCCTCCAAAGCTAAAGGGAACAAGAAACCAAGGACAATGTTCTCTTGTAGATTCACAACAACGGGAACTTTATTAGGATGTAACTGGACACTGTGAGGCATATTTCGTATTGCTAACAATAGCGCCACTAACATTAAATGCTAGGCCATCCTAACTGACTGCCAACTATCTCTGACATTTGCTACGCATCCTACCCAGCACCAATCGCCCAACACCCTCAGTGGGCTCTCTCCACAGCCTGGTGGCATAAGACAGGAACTGTGAGCATTTTCTCAATAAATAAAACTGAGCACAGAGAGGTTAAGTACCTTCTGTAGGTGGCACAGTAAGTCACAGAAACTCACAAATCCCTGTTCTCAATGCACCATTTAAAAATGTTTTTTCTTTCTTTTTCTTTTAAAGATTTATTTATTATGTATACAGTGCTCTGCCTACATGTACACCTGCAGGCCAGAAGAGGGTGTCAGATCACATCATAGAAGGTTGTGAGGCGCGATGTGGTTGCTGGGAATTGAATTCAGGACTTCTGAAAGAGCAGCCAGTGCTCTTGACCTCTGAGCCACCTCTCCAGCCCCCTAAACAGCATTTTCTTAAGAGGTAGGTCCTAGTCTTGAAATGAAAGCAATTCACAGCCGAGAATGTGACTTTAATGTAAAGTATTGGCCAATTTTTTGTATGCTCGGTCATCTGCTATGTTCACAAACTGTCTGTGTTCTCAGCATGGACAACCCCCTCTGCATTCCGGCTTTTGAGGCCTGTGCTGTACACTCCTCTCAGTGAGCTGTGTGCTGATGACGCAGTCACGTATTTACAGCAATCTACCTTTAAGATTCGGATCTGTCAGAGCATTTGCCTTTTAGGAGTTCACAGACAGCAGGGGAGTGCCCTGTCACCTCCTGTAGCATTTCCCGGAGGACTCACAGTGCCACATAGAGAAGCAGTCCTGCAGCCCATGGGTAGAGGGCACACTGCTGTGGGTCTGTGTTCTTTGTTTGGGACCACACATCCAACTTCCTAAGAGTTCTGCTCATGTTCTCCCGCTCTCGTCCTGTCCTGTCCCTGGGTTAGGTCAAGTGGAAGCTACAATGCACAGACAGAGAAGCAGACACACACACAAACACATTAGAACAACTGTGTAAGGCTGTTTTGCCTGCATATCTGTCTGTGCAACACATGTATACCTGAGCCTATGTTCTTCACCTGTGAGTCACCTCTCCAGCCCCTACGAGGTTCTTTTCGTCTGTGTAGAGTTCGCAGCAGTTCTAAGATGCAGAAGGATGATCTGGGGGTGATGAGTAGTCAAAGAGACTCTCATTTCTGTAGCAACAACCTTTGAAATGCCCTTTCCCCCAGAGATAGTGCACAGCATTCACTGCACCTTTGGTTTGTAGTAAGAGGATGTGTAGTGTCTACATTTTAGCCACTAGCTTAGCTAGCTATTTTTGCTGAGGAGAAACCATCCACTAGGTGGTGGTGGTGGTGGTGGTGGTGGTGGTGGTGGTGGTGGTGGTGGTGGTGGTGGTGGTGGTGGTGGTGGTGTGTGTGTGTGTGTGTGTGTGTGTGTGTGTGTGTATGTGTGTGGTGGTGGTGGTGGTGGTGGTGTGTGGTGGTGGTGTGTGGTAGTGGTGTGTGGTCGTGGTGGTGGTGGTGGTGGTGGGGTGTGTGTGTGTGTGTGTGTGTGTGTGTGTGTGTGTGTGTGTGTGTGTGTGTGTGTGTGTGGTGTGTGGTGTGTGGTGGTGTGTGGCCATGGAGCATGTGGAGTAAAACTGTGACATGCTTCTGTTATTTTTAAAGTATTTCTAAATTTGCAGTAAGAATAGAGTATATGAAAACGTTTTGCATGCCTATTATGTCAACATAAAGGCTGTTCACAGAAAACTTCCAAGTTTTGTATGAATTTAAAAGTACATGTAAATAGCCCCTCCCCTCAAGGCTCAGTCATCTATTTGGAGGAAGGAAGGAGCAGGAAGCCTGTAAGCATCAGAGGTGATGAAGTGCCCCAAGAAAACCATGCCTTCCAGACACAGCAGGACTGATGCACACATGAACTCTGCAGACTGTAATAGTGCGCACGAGACCACACAGATTCAAGTGAGACAAGAAGCCCAGCACAGCTGCCGAGGGGCGTAGGCAAGCCTGTGGGGCATTTCCAAGATCAGTGATGGGGATGGGAGGGCCGTCCATTGTGGGTGCTACCACCCAGGCAGGTGAGCCTAGCTGGTATAACAGAACAGGCAGCACCCCTCCAGAGCCTCTGCATTAGCTCCTGCCTCCAGGTGCTTGACCTACCTTCCCTCAACAGACGTGACTCAGGACATGGAAGCCAAACAAATCATTTCCTTCCAAAGGTGTTTTGGTTATGGTGTTTTAACACAGTAATAGCAACTCTAAGACAGAAATTGTGGGGTACTGCTGTGACAGACTGGACCATGCTGTTTTGGGGAGGACTGAAGAAGAACTGAGGAACTTGTGCTAGAAAAGGCAGGATTTTCAAAGCTTTGTTAGTTGTTATAAGAACCAGGAAAAGCCAGAGGCAAGTGGATCTCTGTAAGTTGGAGGCTAGCTTGCTCTACAAAGAGTTCCAGAACAGCCAGGGCTATTACACAGAGATACCCTGTCTTGAGGGGTGGGAACCTGGAATATTAGAGGGTACTGCCGTAGAGCAAAGCAGGCAGAGGCTTGTGATGTTTCAGATGGAAGCACAGACTCTTACCAGAGCCACCTGATACTGGAATTAGAGTCTATGGTTTCAGTCAGCCCACGTTCAAGAGTCAGCTGTGTAACAAGAGGTTGCCATAACCGGAGCAAAACCTTTGCTTTCCTGGGGCAATGGATGCTGCTCAGTTAAGACACTGCGGAGGTTAAGAAGAGACCAGCAGCAGTGGAGTGACATCCTCTGGAGGGTCACACAAAAAGCTGTTCCTGAGGACCAAGGTTGCATCTCACGCTGGCAGTGTGAATATCACCCAGGGGCTGCTGGGTTTGCTCACATGAAGGGGCAATGGACAGCTAAGTCATGGCGCAGTGTGGCAGGGCTAGTCTCTGAAGAGAGCCCAGGAGAGGAGCTGGTGACCCTGGCACTTTAGAGATGCAAGCACCGTGGGATGGACAGCAGCAGCAGTGAGGCAAAGCAGGCCAGAACCTACAGGAGAAGCTGTGTGCCACAGAGGGCAGAGCTGGAGAAGTGGCCCGAGCCCTGAACACTGTGAGTTAACCCCAGGCATCAGTATTTACACTGCTGAGTTTGTTTTGCTTTGTTCAGAATGTGCCCTGGCTTTCCCTCTTTTTTTTTTTTTTAAGACTTATTTATTTATTTAGTTCTGTCTGCATGCCAAAGGAGGGCACCAGATCTCCTCATAGATAGGTGTGAGCTACCATGTGGTTGCTGGGAATTGAACTCAGGACCTTTGGAAGAACAGCCCTGTTTTTCCCTCTTGAGGTAAGAAAATTTTAAACTCATTTTTTATTTTTCAGGATCCTACAGTTGAGAGACTTTGAACTTTTAAAGAGATTTTAGAATTTTACATTCTTTGGATTTTTAAAAATAGGTTTATTTATTTCACATGAGTACTTTATCTGCATGTACACCTGCATGCCAGAAGAGGGCATCAGATCACATAAATGGTACAAAAAGCAAGCAAGCTGGTGAGGCCTGGACACATCCTGTCCTGTCTCCTTGTAAACCAAATAAGGCTGCTCCTCGCCAAGTTGGCTTTGGTTAGTGTTTTATCACAGCAAAGAGGATGCTAACCCTGACACTGAGAACAGAAGGATCAAGCTTCAGTTTCTACATGGTGAGATCACTCTCCCAGCACACGCTGATGTTGCTACCTTTTCTGCAATGTCTATTTCTTGTCGTCTTTGCCAAAAACCACACAGCTGTAGTTGTGTGGATTTATGTCTGTGTTGTCAATTCTATTCTACTGACTTATGTAACCCTTTGTGCTTGTACCATAATGTTTCTGCAGTGAGGGTCCAGGTGTGGTGCTATGTCTGGCAATATCCTTTTTTATTAGTGTTTCTTTGCTATCTGGGACTTGTTCTTCGATATTAATTTTAAGAGTGTTTTTCCATTCCAGCGATGACAGTCCTGGAGTTTTGATTGGGAGTGCATAGGATTTTTAGTGGTAGGATGGTCATTTTCACAATATTGACTCTTCTTGCCCATAAGCATGGGAGGTCTTTCTATTCAGTGTCGTCTCAAATTCCCCTCTAGTGCTACTGTTTTCATTGTAGAGGTCTTTCATTTCCCTGTTAGGTTTATTCTAAGACACATTTTGGTGATTATTATGAATGAGATTGTTTCCTTGATTTCTTCTGCTATATTTGTCGTTGGTATATTTGATAGGAGTGGAGAAAGTTGACTCCTTGTCACATTCCTGGTCTAAGAGTCTAGAAACCCTATTTCAGTACTAACTACGTGAGTGTCCCAGTGCAACCCTGACCTCAGGAAGAACTTATTTCTGAGAAGCTATTTCTCGGAGCCCACTAACACACAAAGTACAGGTGAACAGAGCACAGCCTGTGGGACAGAGGAATTCACTTCCAGCCACACTTGGGCTTTACCTCAGGAGATCATGAAGTCACAGCATTTTAGGGTTTAAGGAGGAAAGTGTACCTTTAAAAATTTTTTTTTAAATTTTATGTGCATTGCTTTGTCTGCAATGTGTCCATTTGAGGGTGTCAGCTGGAGTTACAGACAGTTGTGAACTGCCATGTGGGTGCTGGGAATTGAACCTGGGTCCTCAGGAAGGACAGTAAATGCTCTTAACCACTGAGCTACCCCTCCAGACTCAGGTGTACTCCTGTTCACCATGAGACTAATTATTTGAGGGCCACTAGCAGAGTCACTGCAGTCACACAGGAAGTGATAGCTATTCCTGAGGAGACATCAGGAGGGCCTACCCCAGGCAGTACATTAGAATTGCCTTGGTGCTGACTCCAAGTGTGTGCGTCTGTCCACGTGTGTGTGCATGTGTGTGTGAATGTACTTGGCTCATGAACTATTTCAAAGTTGTGCTGACAAGCTTTCTGTAGCCTTTGTCTTCCACTAGCTATCCATATGCTCAGGGACTAACTTTTAGAGTTCAGAGTCACATTTTTCTAAAAGCAAAACCTCAAACATGATGCATGATCACATTTTAACCAAGCACAGGAAGCAGGTCCTGAAATTAACCTCGATAGCTTCCTAAACACGTGAGAAATTACCTTCTCAGTTCCAAGAGTCACGGACACCAGCTGGTCATTTCTCTGAACTACCTACCATGAGCTGGGCCATGGATGAGGTCACGACAGTTTTTTTTTTTTTGTTGTTTTTTCTAGACAAGGTTTCTCTGTGATAGCTTTGGCTGTCCTAGACTCACTTTGTAGACCAGGCTGGTCTCGAACTCACAGCGATCCACCTGCCTCTGCCTCCCAAATCCTGGGATTAAAGGCGTGCGCCACCTCGCCCGGCAGTCACGACAGTTTCTAAGTGTACCCACTCATAACTTTGCTCAGTTGGCAGAACCTGTGAAACTGCCACATCCGTGGTGGTGGGAATGAGAGTGTGGCCCCCATGGGCTCACAGATTTGGAGGCTTGGTCCCAGCTCAGCTGAGGAACTGTCAGGGAAGGAGGAGGAGCTGTGGCCTTGGTAGAGGAGGTGTGTCACTTTCAGGCTCTTTTCTTGCTCTCTGTCTAAGGATCAGGATGTAGCTCTCAGCCACTTCTCCAGCAGCTCGGCTGCCAGCTGCCATGGCGACAGAAACAGTACATGGGTCATGGCATCATCATCAGATTAACACCATCCTGTTTCTTACCAATGTTAAAAAAAAAAAAAAAAAGGTCCAAAACTGGACAATTCTGGACCTATAGAATACTCACCCGTATTTTTCTTGGAGCAGTAAGGTGTCCAGTAAGTGCATTTGGCTTGCTCTCTCTCCCACTGCTGCTCTCAAAAGCAACTGTTTCTATGGAAATCCCAAGACACTGTTCCACTCTGGCACCCAGCGCCACTAGGTGAGATGCAGGGGTGGGGCTGCTGTGGGGGAGAGCAGCAGCTACTTCTTCTCTGGGCATAATTCAGCGTGTCCTTCAGTACTGTGGGGCTATGTATCTATGTAGGGAAGTAGAGAGCAAGCCTCGAAAAGTCATAGGCACGGGCTTTAGGAGGCACATACTTAATTGCGCTGAGACAGCCCAAGACGAAGCTTCTGAGATTCTGATACTTGGCAGACAGTGTGTACTACACTGCTCTCAGAAACCTCCCAAGCCAGGGGCATAAGGCAATAGAAATCTAGTCTGCATGTGTCTCAAAAGTAGACATCTAAGCTGAAGGTGTCCTAAACCCATGTTCCCCCAAAGGCTGCTGGGAAGGACCTTTTGTATGCTTGCCTTGTAGTTTCTGGCAGCAAACCCTGGCATTCTGGGCTATTGGCTCATTCCAATGTGTCTATGTAGTCACAAGGCTGTGACCCTGTTCCCTGTGTGCCTTTCTCTTCTGAGAACAGCAGCTGAAGTCAAGGGTAGGTGGATCCATGTCAGCTTTCATCCCCAGACCGCTGTACGTAAGGCTGAGTTTGTGCTGAGTCTTGGCCGAGCTCTTCTCTGGCCCAGGTCACTGCTGCCTTGGGGTCTAAGTGAATGCTCACAGCTCAGCCTAGCTTCACAGACTTGTGTTTCCTGATTGGCCGTACATCAAAACATGGCAAAAAAGGCTATTTTTGAGGTATTTCCTGCTAAATCAATCCTAGGAAGTCCTGGGTATCTTAGGGACCCTCCCCAGTCTTGTGGGTTTTCCCCCAATCTCCGACTCTCCTTTCCTGTTTGAGGAAAAAAAGCCATTCTTGTTGGTGCAGGGCGGAGGGCTAAGAGACTTCTAGAACAATGAAGCACAGCAGGCTGGCCTTCTGAAAGGCTCTGAGTATTTTTAACCACAGTGGCCTGGCTGGTTGATTCAGAGCTTCCTGATTGGGACACTGAGTTTTTAACTGAGGGTCTCATGAAGCAAGAGATCTGCTAACTTGTGAGGCTCCTGGCACAACATTTGGTAGCCTAATCCAAGTGTCACTTAGGGGTGCCACCAAGGACACCAGGGTTTGTGTGGATATGAGAACTTTCCTGGCTAGGGCTGAGGCTCAGATGATTTGGAATGCAGGTTGAGCCCTTCTGCTTGGAAGAACGATGCGCCTGTGGAGCAAGAAGGCTGAAGCAGTTGTTGAGTTCCTATCTTCAACATTTTACTATCGGGTAAGAGGAAGACCCGCAAGCTCACACTGGTCCAAATACATCAAAAAGTGACGCTGGTCCCCGGCTGTCCTCCTCAGGGTTTTACAATAGCTCTTTTCTGCTTTCTTCCAGACCGCCTTACTGTGCAAGTGCAGGTTGCTGTTTTCAGTCTTCCACTTTTTCTTTAAGACAAGGTCTTGACACGCACCCGCGCACGCACGGGTCTGGTCTTGACTGTTCAGTCTCCCAGCCTACGCTTCCCCATGCTATGCGTGTAGTCGTGCCCCTTGTGTGCTGGAATTCAGTTGTGTTCTGAGGATGCCTTTGCAGAGCCCACAGCCTTGTCCTCCCTGTGCCTCAGTCTTTACATTTTTTCTTTTCCTTTTTTTTCTGTTTTTTGAAACAGCGTTTCTCTCTGTAGCCCTGGGCTGTCCTGGACTCACTCTGTAGACCAGCCTCATCTAGAACTCGGAGTGCTGGGATTACAGGTGCGTGCCACCAGGGCCCAGCCATTTTTTCAAACCAATTAGTTTTGCTCATTCTCCTCTTTTCCGTCACATTTCTTGTCTTTGAAAACTGAGCTCAGAGGACATAACCTTGCGCCCACCTTCCACCTCTGCCACCCATGTCTAGAGTCATCAAAACATGCAGTATATGTTGTACCTGCTCAGGGCACATGGCCTGCATCCTGATGTTATGCTTTATTCTCATGTATGAAAAGGATGCTGTCAGACCTATTTATTGCTTGTAACACTTGTGGCATGTACTCCACACATAATGGACACATGCAGCACCAGTGCCCTTCAGTGTGGCCCGGCTTATTGTCAGCTCTAGTTGTGAGGTCAGGGAAGCCTCACTGGATCCGAACTGCTAAGACATTTCTAGAAGGAAGAGAAGCTGCAGCTTGGACAACAAAAGAAAAGGCATCCAGAATGGGGATGATGTTCTCTCCTGAGGATGTCTGCAAGCATGTGTCAGCCGGAGGGATGGTGTGTGTGTGTGTATACACCAGTGTCAGCTGGAGGGACAGTGTGTGTGTGTGTGTGTGTGTGTGTGTGTGTGTATGTGTGTATATGTGTGTGTGTGTGTACACCAGTGTCAGCTGGAAGGATGGTGTGGATGTGCAGGCTGGAGGTGAGCACAGTGTTGTCTGGATGGTGTGGTGGTTACCACAGTGTCAGCTAGAGGGTCGGTGTGGTGGTGGGTACTAGAAGGGAAGCACGTGTAGCTGTGTGTGTTAGTTACCATAACAGGCAGCAAAGCAAGACAGTAGTGTCACCAATACGCTCTCAGGCTTCTGGAGACAGCAGCATAAAATGCCAATTATGCATGACTTTAGCAGCTAACTACCCAAGCCCTCTCCCCCAGCAAGAAAATTCAGTGTTATGATGACAAAGATGTGTATTTTTAATTGATAACTCAATCTCTACATACAATATTGCACAGATTAAGGATGTATCAACAATTCAATTTACGATACAAATGCATCAACATTCATATGAAACTACGAGTTGGCGCATTTTGGTGGCAGACAGTCTAGTAAGTGAGCGTTAACTCGGCTCCAGGAGAACTTGGCCTTCCACAAGAGAACTCAGTTACCTACGACGCCAACGCAAGCCATTCGGGTGCAGCAGCACACACCTCAGGAAGCGGACGCAGGAGGCTGTGGGTTCAAGGCTGGCCTGCACTATACAGCAAAACCATGGCTCAAGACACTGGAGATAAAAACATTAAAAAACCTAGCAGTTTCATTAGGAACCAGAAAGCATATGCACACTGGGAACTGTCTGAACCTCCATGCTCTGCTCCACAGTCCTGTGCTTGACAGTGATCCCACTGCAGCAGGATTCTCTGTAAGAACAAACTATTGTTTCCAAGTTCTAAACAAACAAGATGGCAATTCATACAAAAGGGTTTAAATAAGACTTTTCTGCTCAAAAAACTAATGCAATCTCCATAAATTAAGAAATTATCAAAATGCTGACCAGGTGAGGAGGCCAGGCCACCACCCATCTCCACTGTGTGCATCATAGACACTGGTATAAGCTGCGGGGGAGGGACAGCTGGGGACTGTCCTAGCTCTTCTAAGTTGCACACAGAGGTGGACACAAAAGTCTCCATACATCAGGGCTAAGTGAGCTAGCAGGCTCCTGACCATGAGAGCTTCCAACTGAGAGGTGTAACTAAGCAAACCATCAGGAAGCAGGCCCTGGGAGACCCAGGCCTGTGGTTCCCAGTCCTGATACCATAACCCAGAACTCAAACTTGGAAGGGTCAGCAAACGAGGCCTCTGATTACCACATTTTTGGGATAAAAGAGTAAAAGGTCAGGGCAGAGGTGAGGGAGGCAAGGGCCATTACATTGTTACCCACGGTTGTCCTGCCCGAGGCTGGGAGCTGGCAAAAGGCTGAGAAAGCCCAGGAGAGACACTCTCAAGCCATTCGCTACGATCTTTGGGTGCACACCTGTTACCCCAGCAAAGCAATGACCATGAAGTTGGTTCTAGCTCAAGCAACTACAGCGTTAAAAGCAGGGTAGGAGTCTCCGTACAGAGTGACTTAAGGAAACCAATGGCTTTTCAGGCCCCGGGCCTTACGGAGAGCACAGGTACCGTGCTTTCGAACTCTTCACACGCTGGCTTGATTTCCAAATGCATCACTTTATTTTCCCACGAGGCAGCCACACATTATAAATTCTGAGCATGTGACAGTCACATGATTTCTTCAGTAAGCTCCAAGGCAGATCCCGGCTCTCCTGGAGCTTGGAGTCCTGAGGTTTCAAATGTTAAAGCTCTCACCACAGCCGCACGTTCCTTTGATGTTGGGGTTATTGAAAACAAACTCACTGGATAGTTTGTCCTCCACATAGTCCATTTCTGTTCCTAATAGTGTCAGCTGTGCTTTCTTTTCAATGAACACTCTGACTCCTTGGGGAAAAGAAAACACATGTCACAAAGCCTGCAGTGTGCAGAACCTGCAGCTCAAAGCCCAGTGAGTTTCCAGTGAGCACCATCAGCAACCCTACAGCCTCTGGGAGACCTCAGGGAGGAGGCACACAGCTTCCTGCTAGTAAATCTATGTCCAACCAAATATAATGTGGAAATACCATAGCATTTCTTTGAAACTACTGTTTGCCTTTCACTGTATTTTACCCATTTTTATTTCAAATTGCTATAGGGGAATGTATAATTTTATGAAATATCTGTACCTGACACTGTCAGGTAAAAGAGCCACTGAACTGCTGTTCCATGGGGCATTTCTAACAAGACCTAAACTAAGACCACACAATGACACACAGACTTCAGGGAATGCCCATGGGACCAAGAGTTCTTATCTGCTAACCGTTTTATTTTTGTTTGTTTATTGTTGTTTTGAGACAGGGTTTCTCTGTGTAGCCTTGGCTATTCTGGACTCGCTTTGTAGACCAGGCTGGGCTCGAACTCACAGAGATCCACCTGCCTCTGCCTCCTGAGTGCTGGGATTACAGAGGTATACCACCACATCTGGCTCTAATGTTTTTTTAATAATTAAAAACATTTTTAGATTTTCATGTATATGGGCTATAGATATGTGTGCAATGCCTGTCTGTGGAAGAGGACACTGGGAAATAAATCCAGGTCCTCTGGAAGATCCAGAAGCCTTAACCTCTAAGCATCTCTTCAGCTCCAATTTTTTATAATTAAAAAAAAGGCCATTATTGCTTAATTTCAGTTAAATATGAGGAAATACAGTTGGGAATATAATTCCTGCTTGTCTCACACAAAAAGGGCTGCAAGTTACTAACAACATGCCTCACATGCACAAACCTGCCCACAGAGCCTGTGCTCTCCCTTTGTCCAAGGCTGTAGTGTTTAAGGTGTCTCACACAGGATCTTACTAGCTCAGGCTGGCCTGACTTTATCCTGAACGCCAAACTTAAGATCCCCATCACCAATGGTAGTAGCATTAAGCCCGAGACACCATACCTCACTCTTGAGTAGGTTTTACAAGATCTGTGTGTGAGTGCTGAGAGGTTCGGGGAGTAAAAGCAGCTTACTGTACAGGGCTGGCTGCGTTCTGAGACCCAGAACCATGGTCAAGTGAGAGAACCAACACCCAAAAGTTGTCTTCTGACTTTCACACACTAACACAAGTGGTGAGAATGTGCTTGATGGTAATTATAATTGCAGCCCTCAGGAGGTGCTGGAGGGAGAATCAAGAGTTCCAGGCTGAGCTACACAGGGAAGACCCTGTCTCAAAAACAAACCAAGCTCCCCTAAACCTTTCACAGTATTTAGAGCTATAACAAAACACAACTGTCTAATTCCTTAGAGAGAGAATGGACTGGGTTCAAAGCTTCTCTTGGTCCTTTTCTGGACCTAGAGCTCTCCAGCTATTGAGCCTCTCTTTGCACCAGGTTCAACAGAACCCAGGGAAACCATCGCCTCTCTCATTCCCACGGCTGCATGCAAGTTACATAACAGGTGCTAGAAAGCCTGTCTACCAAGACCAGGTGGCAGCCAGCAGCACTCCACGATTCTGAACACTCACAGCAGCGGTTTTGCACAAGGACACAAGCCTTCATCAGGACAATGTGCCCAAGGTTAAAGAAATAAAACTCCCACTATCTACCAGAGCCAAGCATGGGAGTATATACCTATATCCCATCACCGGAGGTAGAGCAGGAATTAAGGTCACTCTTATATCTGGCTACACAGAAGCTCAAGGCTAGCCTGGGCTACAAAAGAACCTGTATCAAGAAAATAAGAGCTCACCATCTTGAATAACTTCTTCATCAGAATCTCCTTTTGTCTTTGTATACTCCAGGCTATAAGATAGGCCATTACAGCCCCTGGTTCGCACGCCAACTTTCAGACCCACCTGAAGAGAATTGAGAATAAATATAAACTTAGTGTTAACAGTACAGCCAAGTGTGGTGACTCACACTTAAATGCTAGTGTCCACTCAGGGGGGCGAGGCATGAGGACTGTGGCAAGCCAGAGGCTAGCCCAGGCCAAAGAGCAAGGTGCAGTCTCAAGAAAAGCAACAAGGGCTGTATTAGCTCTGAAAAAGGTTAGAGGGCCAGCACAAGAACCTAGGGCAGATCTCCAGAATCCAGATAAGAAGCCAGGCCCGCTGACCCAGGCCTGGACTCCGTGCTGGAGAGGGAGGCACAGACAGGCCACTTCTGGGGCTTGCTGACCAGCTCATATTGGTTTACACCTTGAGATCTAGACCAACGATAAACTCTGTTTCTGTGACCTCTGGCCTCAGGCACATGCATGAACACACTTATCTGAATATACACACAAAAATACTAATACAAATATAAAGTCTAATATAAATACTTACCTGCATACACAGAATAAAACAAAAAATAAAGGAAAAAAAAAGCAACCTTTGCTATTTATTACACTATTCCCTTTCTCCTACACTTGGTGTGCTATGTAGCAACTCTCTGGTTTATAATGAGTGCCCCTGAAGGAAGGACAAATGTATCCGCAGGGAGAGGTGCACTGGGAGAGCCGCACAAGCCCTGCTGCCCAGGAAAGCACCTTTCCTGTTTCCCAGTTCTGGCCGCACTTGCACCTGGATAGTCTATCACAGCACTCACAAGTTTCACTCCACTTGACTCTGTGGATATGAGCCCTCAGATTTACAAGTGTTTGTGTTCTTAACTATGGTTGGAAGTAATGTGAACATCATGAACATTTGTTGCTTTTCTGCAGTCAGGCTGGCCTCACACTCATAATCCACCTGTTTTATCCTTCAAAATGCTTCGAGATCATGGGTGTGCATCACCATGCCTGGCTTTTCTTTACCTTTCTTTCTTTTTTTTCTTTTTTAACAGGGTCTCAAATTAATGGCATCAACTTGCTATATAGCCAAGCCTGGTCTTGACTCATAACCTGCCTCCTGCTACCTCTCAAAGGCTGGGACAGAGAGCGTGTGTGCTACCACATCTGGCTTTCTTTTCTTCTTTCCTTTTTTTCAATTTTGAGACAGAGTTTCTCCATGTAGCCCTGGCTGTCCTTGAACTCAGAGACCCACCCGCCTCTGCTCCTGAATGCCACATACGCCACCACATCTATCCTCCGCTCTTCTTTTGATGGCAGAGATTTTTATTTTGCCTTTAAAACCTGGGCTTCCTTTCAGAGGTTTTGTTCCACTTTTTACTGTGCGATGTTCTCTGGTAGCTTCCATGATTAGTGAACACAGAGCATAAAGGCTCATACTGTCACCTGGCAACCATCCTGTCTTTTTGCTAGAAGCCTCCTTTCTAGGGCAGTCAGGTAAGACATTCCAAAATACCAGCAAACCAAAGACCTTAGTAGTTTAAAGAAAGGGGGAAGATAGGATCTGAAGCAGAGGCCATGGAAGGTGCTGCTTATTGGCTGGCATGGTCCTCATGGCTTGCTCACCTGCTTTCTTAACAGTACCTAGGACTGCCCTGCCCCCAATCAATCATAAATTAAGAAAATGTCCTTCAGGCTCCCCTGCAGCCCAACCTTATGCAGGCCTTTTCTCAACTGAGGTTCCTTCCTCTCAGATGACCCCAGCTGTGTCAAGCTGACATGAACTAGCGAGCACATGCATTCTCTACCTACGCTCTCAGTATTGGTGCCTGCCTTTTCTTTTAAGTAACAGTCAAGCTCTAATATTCTGACTCTACCCTACCAGGGTACTCCTCTCCTGTGAGAGAGACACTGTTAGGTGCTTGTTTCACGAGCTCCATCACAAAGGAGTTGTGCCTTTGCAAAGCTTAGAAGGGATTTCTTACTCTGGATGAATTTCTGGAGTTTTAGTTTCTATCTCTATAAGTAGGAAGCCCTTAAGAAAACCAGAGTCATTACAGTCTGCAAGACAGGGTTAGGAGCACACAGCAGCAGACTGTCTAGAATGTCTCAAGTCCTGTGTTCACTCCCAGAGACAAAAAAAGCAAAAGCAAACAGAAATCCTCCTCAGTACTTGAAAACAGTTTTAAGCCAGGCTTGGCAGCTCACACCTGCAGCCCTAGAACTCGGAAGGTGGATCTCCAGTGAGTTCAAAGGCAGCCTTGTCTATGTAGAATTCTAATCCAGGAGGTTTAGGTGACGGGAGTTTTGGGAAAGAAGTTGTTAATGCTATAAAACACACATTTTCACACAACATGAACAAATACCTTACAAACCTACAAGGCTAATTTCATGGAGTGCGTGCGTGTGTGTGTTTTCTTGGTCAATTTATGCACTAGAAAGTCCTGGAGGTGTGAGAAGTCCTATCAAGCCCAGAGCCTAACAAATGACTACCCACAGGCTGTGGCTTGAAGTGATTCAGTGATCCAACTGAAGTGCCCCACATGAAGGGACAGATCCTCTGTGGGCACAGTAAGCCAGGCTCCCAGGTCTACAACACAGGGCCTGGCTCACTTCACCAACAGCTGGTAAATGATGTCTGTGACAGGCACGAAGAGCCAGATACCTTTCATACAGAAGGTTAGACGAACAAGCCAAACCTTGTCAGGAATATGTGCGGCCATGAAGGAGGGAGGCCTTTAGAGAACGAGCTGGAAGGTCTTCAGGCTGAATCGCTAGGGTGAAAACAAGTGTAACCACAGTGTGTACTGCATGCTGTTGTCTACGGAAGAAGACACGCACGCACGCACGCACGCAAGCACGCAAGCACAAGCACTATGCAGGACAGTGGTTTCAAAGGGAGAAGCTTTGGTCGTTACAACCTAGAGAGAGAGAGAGAGGATGCTACTGACATGCGGCAGGCAGAGGCCTGGGATGCTCCAGGACACTGCCAGCCACCCTAAGGCATACAGTGGAGGCAGGGGAATGCCAGCCACAGTGCACACACAGACAAGCGCAGGCTGCTTCTGGCCTAAGAGTGACAATGTGGAGTCTGGCCGTCGAGGGTCATGAGCAGCTGCTCTGTGGTAATGCTCCCCAGGTAGGATTCAAGAGTTTGAGTGTTGTTCCCTGTAGAGCACTTGCCTGAGGGAGGCCAGGAGTTGAATCCTTAGCAATGTAAAAACTAACAAAAACCAAACACCTTAGTTAATGAAAACATACTTATTTGCAACAAAACACATTTGTCCTGAGAACAGAACTTTAGCCCTGCTAACGTTTTAGTGGGCGTTACTTACATGCTCTGGCTTGTCTTTAAGAAGCTGCTTTATCTTGTTCACAGCTGAGGGGGTCTGGAAAAAAAAAGAAGAAACAGTTATCTGGCTCATCTTCTGAACCCCGACTGGCTGGGCTCCCCACTACAGCAGCCTGCTGTAAGCGCATGTGTGCAGTTTTGCCAGAGGACTGGTGGATTTCGTCCAGCAAAGGGAGCCACAGTGAAAGCACGATGCTATCTACCTGGCAGAAACACACTTTTCCTGGGAAGATGGTATTTTATGGACACACTGCATGCCTTGCCACAAGCACAGTCCCAGACCAAGATGCCAGTCAGTAGAAAAGCTAATCTCCAGCTGTTTCCCCACTGGGTCAGTCCCCTTCACCTCCATCTGAATGCAAAGCCAGAAGGCTTCTGGGCCAACAACATGCTTGGATACCGGTAGCAGCCACTTTACTCAGTGATAAAACTAAGTTTGAGGCTGTGTTTTTAAGAAGCAGTTCAGCCTAGTCCAGTGGTCTTCAGCATAAAAAAAAAGTCCTGGGCTGGAGAGATGGTACAATGGTTAAGAGCGCCGCCTGCTCTTCCAAAGGTCCTGAGTTCAATCCCCTGCAACCACATGGTGGTCCACAACCAGCTTTATTGTGATCTGATGCCCTCTTCTGGCCTACAGGTGTACAGGCAGGCACAACACTGTATACATAATAAATAAATAAATAAATCTTAAAAAAAAAAAAAAAAAAAAAAGTCCTGATGTACTGTCTCAGATCAGTGTCACCAGTCTCATAGAGGATGCTGGGAACCTGGTCTGATCTGTAACATTCCTGGACTACTTCCTAGGTGCGTCCAAGGGTAGACATCTTGAATACTTTCTTCTAATGTCTAGCTTCCTACTGGGGAAATGGGACAATCCTCTCCCTAGGATTCCTGTGAAGACTGAATACTGAAAGGCAGGGCAGGGAAGGCAGCGCAGACAGGATTACATTCTGAAACTCACGAGAGGGCCGGGCACAGTGTAATGAAGGGGAGAGTACCACAGTAAGGAATGATGTCCTTGCTATGTTGTATTCATCAGCTATTGCAGCTGGCAGGACCCTTTATGGTCAAGCTTAAGGACCATCAGGCTATTGCTGGACGGCTGGGGTGGGGGACCAGGGGTGGGGGACCGGGACAGGACGACAGATCACAAGCCGCCCTAGACCAAGTTCTCATTTGTAGAAGCGTAGGCAGACGATGATGTACAAGTGCAATGTGGAACCAAATCAAGAGGGTCATTTGCAGCCAACTTACGAAGTCCAGAATCAACATGAAAGCGACATGAACCAGGAAGCCGGGTGGGTAATACAGGCCGGGAAGGCGCTCAGTTGGAAAAGTGCCTGCTTTGCAGTCATGAGGACCTGAGTTCAATCTCCATAAAACACAACAAACAATAAGCTGGCCAGGTGGAGTAGCCCAGCCTAGTTGGAGAGCTCCAGGCCAGGGAGAGACCTTGTCTCAAATAAGAAGGTGGAGAGCCCTTGAGGAGTGAGTGAGACTGGACATGTCCTTCAGCCTCCACACATATGCATGCATGTGCCAGCAACTGTGTCACGTGCATACTCCCACACGAAGAGAAAGCCATATAGTGTGTATAAAGCAGGTGGCTGATGTTGAGTGCACTATTTAAGTTACTGGTGTATGATTTCTGTGGATTTTTCTTATTGTGTAGCACTGCAAACAAACAAACAAACAAAGCTAGGGTGATCAAGAAAGGCCTGACCCTCAGTTCAGGTGTTTCAGGCCAAATGAAGCGGCATGAAGGGCAAAAGAAAGGAATGCTGACCTCAAGGAGTTAACAAAAACATTCCTCAAAACTCTGAACAAGCCAGGCATGGTGGTGGCATGTGCCTTTAGTCCCAGCACTCAGGAGGTAGAGGCAGGTGGATCCCTGAGTTCCAGGACAGCCAGGACCACACAGAAAAACCCTGTTTTACCCCTCCACACCCCCCAAACACATCTAAGTAGTGGGGCTTGTTAGGAAGAAGAAAGTCTTCAACAGAGAGGGGGTGAAATTTCAGTGTGGGACGACAATGACCTAACTCAGTATACAGGTGCATGTCAAAAGTTAAAACAAACTGTGGAAGAACAAACAACTCCTAACTTGTGCTCACAGACTAAGTTATAGCAAGACCGTGAACTTTTCTCTGATTATTTGGCAGTTTTTAGTTATCACAATTTATAAACATCTTGCCATTATTTGTACTTCTCATAAAATAAGGCTATGTTGATGAGCTTGTTCTCCCAGGATCTGAGCATCTTTTGTGAAATAACGCTCCAGGAATTCCAATGGAGCACAAGGAAAGAGAGACCTGGCCTTTGCTTAACTATCCACCTTAACTGGCAGACTGTCTGCTCAGGAAAAGCCACTGCACACAAGGGGTATGGAGCGTCATCATGTGCATTAGCCTAGGACACTGCTATTCAGTGACAGCAAATGTTGTCAGAATATACCAGTATTTGCTAGTTCACATGCGAAGTGGTTGTTCTACAATATGACCTCAGAAAAGAAATAACTTTTAAGATAGGCGTGGTGGCGCACGCCTTTAATCCCAGCACTTGGGAGGCAGAGGCAGGTGGATAGATCTCTCAGTTCGAGGCCAGTATGGTTTACAAAAGGAGTCCAGGACAGCCAGGGCTATTATGTTTTGTATCAAAACAAAAAACCAATCCCATCCCCTAAAGAAATAACTTTTAAATGCAAATTTGTCTGGGAAGGGATTAAATAAATAAGCAAAAATTTAATATTCGAATAGATGTTTAAATTATCTAAATTTAATTTCATAAAGAAAACATAATTTTAGTAAAAATAAAACGCTTATTGAGGAGCTGGGTGGTGGTGGTGCACACCTTTAATCTAGCACTTGGAAGGCAGAAACAGGTAGATCTTTGTGAGTTCGAGACCAGCCTGGTCTACAGAGTGAGTTCCAGGATAGCCAGGGATAAAACAGAGAAATCCTGTCTTGGGGGAAAAAGTTTATCAAGGTAACTGGAACATTTAGAAATGTGCTTATTTATTACCCTTCTGACTGCCAATAAGTGCTTCCTTTCCTGTCTTCAGCTGTACATGAGCATATTTCTTATAAAAGCGCCAAGGAAATAAGTCTGTTTTCTGCCAACAGAACACAACATCTGAAAGGAATCTTGCAAGAGAGGCTGCAGAAGATTCCGCGGCTTTGGTTCCCAGCATCACACAGTGGCCCACCACCATCTATAACTGTAGTTCCAGGGACTCTAAAGTCCCCTTCTTACCCCTGGGAGCACCAGGCACTCAGGGTACATATGCATCTATGTAGGCAAGACACTTGTAGACAGAAACCAAAATAACTGAAAACAAAAAACTTAGAAGAAAAGGCATAGCTCAGGGAAAAGTTTGTTGGCGCTAGAATCTACAGTGGAGCCTGGGTTTGGAACGCACAGGTCAAAGGTGAAAATGAAGCCTACTGCACTGTGTCATGAGAACACAGGGGCTTTTTGGTTAACTGGGCTTGAGTTTTATCCCTATAAAGTTGTCTAACTGGTTTTCTTCTTTTCTCAAGTCTTAGAAAACAGTTAAACAGCGATGGCCTGTAATTCTGGTGACGAGGGAGGCCGAGGCAGGAGCACCAGGAGTTTGAGGACAGCCTGGTCTACACAGCTAGGTTTGTCTCAAAACAAAACATGTTCAACACAGCTAGAAAAGGCTTGGTGGTAGAATCGTCCACATGTTGAATACAGGGAAAGGCACGCAAGGGAAAAGTAACATTAAAAGCACCCAACTGTCTGCGAGCTGCTGTCAAATGAGCAGAATGGACCTTAACTTAGCTGTGCTCCTCCCTGTTACTAAGGAGCTCTCAACCAAGAGGGAGTGAGCAGCTTAAACTGGCCAAGTGGCTGCTCTGTTTCTGCCCTGCTTTGGAGACAGACTCATTATGTATTCAGGGCTGGACTTAACACTTGACCCTCACGCCTCTGTGAGCTGCCATTGTTCAGCTGAGGGACTCATTAGTTCTGATTAGTCCAAAGAAATTAATGATGGGTCGAACAGCGCTGCAGATGGGGTTGCCCTTTTTGTTCTAGGTATAGCACTGTACTTGGTATTAGACAGAAGCTAAGTACCCTCTTAGCCCCAGGTGTGTGTGCACACCCTGGCAATGAGGAGGTTTTCCCCGAACCCCATTGCAAGTCTGGCCACTCTCTACTGTGTCTGCACCCCCTAGGCCAGCTCAACCTGAACCTTTCCAAGAAATCCAACAAAATTTAACAATGCCTTTTAGTCAGCTCCTTTGTAAACCATAGAAACATGGCTGCTCAAAGTGAGAACACATTAAAGATGTTTTTAAAAATTATTAAAGGGTCAGTGAAGTGGCTCATCAGGTAAAGGAATGTGCCTACATACCCGAGGGCCAGAGTTTGATCCCTGGGATCCCCACGATGGAAGGAGACTCTCCTGGGCTGCCCTCTGATTATACAACCACAAAGGCACTCATGCCCACATATATGCACGCACAATAAATAAGTGTAATTTAAAATATTAAAAAAAAACACAAGCCAAACAACTCTTCCAAGGCTGTTTTGCTGTCAGGATGCTGGGAAATGCTCTTCAAGTGAATGTTTCAGAACTACTTCCCAGAGCTAGCTGGTGTTTGGACACTGAAGGCCCGCCCACCCTGCTTCCACCCCAGCGCTGGGATTACAAGTATGCATCACCCCATCCCCCAACGTCAGCTTTTTTTATCTGGGAACCAGAGAGGAAGCTCAGGCCCTCAGGCTCTCATGCTTCACAGCACGTTCTCTGCCAGCTGAGGCTCCTCCCCCCTCCCTGTTTGTTTTACATCATTCTTTCAGCCTTACAATTAAATATCTGCAAGGGCCACTAAATTAGTGACCGAAATGTTAACAACTGTAAATACATTCTTTACAACGAATCCACAACACCTCACCAAGAGCCTTTCTCCCTCTCACACTGTACCCTATGCAGCTGCTCTACCACTGGACTGGACCCTGGCTGTGCTCTGCAGGTTTTCCTAGTAACAGCTTCTGAAGCACGTGCACGTGCTAGCTGCTGTTCCAAAGGTCTTCTGCTCCTACTCCAGCGAAATAACAGGTCCTCAGGTACAGACCTCAGTCGCTCTCAGTCAGGCTGTGCTGGGAAGCTAAGGCCTCCCGGGGCTCCTGTGTGCAGGGCACTAGCTTATCGGCACACAGCAACACGGACACTACCTAGGCCCCGTCGTTTACCCACAAGGCGCGCTTTGTGTCTCTATTCATGAAGTGCACTAACTCTGCTACGTACAACAATTACCAGGATGGAGATAACGCTGCCTGTCAGCCAGGAGGTGCTTAGTGGCCACAGTCTCCAGTCACATCTGTCAACTCTATGTATTAAGGCCTGCACTGATGGGGGTGGGAAGGCGCCCACTCTCCTTAGATGTTCTCTGCAAGTATCCCAGGCAACTCACACTGATGTGGTGAGCTGGAGCTATTCTTGGTTTGAGGACGTTACCAGTCTACCCCACCACCCGGTGTGCCAGCCCCTCAAGTCTGTCCAGGACTCACACGGCTCAGGCTCAGAGAGATAACCGGTGCTCATGTTTTCCTTGCCGTGGCTGACATTTAGTTAGAACACACTACAGTGCTCCTCAGATGTCGCAACATGTCAAATTCCCTGCTGTCAAACCCACACGGCCAGGCAGCATTTAACCCTTATCAATTCACTTTTGTTCTCTCAGCTATCACCTCACGGCTTTGGCTTCTGCTGTGTGCCAGGCTTCAAAATGTTTAACAAACACCTGAAAAACAAACGCAAACCACAACAGCTGCCAACCAGCTACAGTGCTGTCTCATGTGCTATTCCTCTCCCACGAAAAATCACAGGAAAAGAAGCCTAGGGGCAGGCATAACAAGAAGGATGAATGCAGATGGCGGACTCCACAGCCAAGCCAGGCAACACGGAGAGGGTGTTTACTGACATCTCCTATGACAGGACATAACCAAGCATTTTCCACTGCACCGACGGAGACCAGGTCTGGGGAAATGAGATGTTACCCCTTGTAAGCATGGCCTCTGGAGGGTGGGGTCTGGGTAACCCACTCATTTCTTGTCAGGAAACATGGCAGGGCTTGATGATGCAGGCACAAAAGGTAGGAAAGGGAAAGACAGGGACGGCTCAAATAGTCCCCAGTATAAGGTAATATGCCAAATGCTTTGAGACAACAGCAACACCACTCTAACCAACCAAACAGCAACAGGAGCAGCAGCAGCGGCAACAACTGGTCCGGGAGGCCGAGTTTTCTGGGACGTACTATTTATTACTTGTATGTGGATTCTGTTATAGTCTGAGCAAAATATAGCCAGAATTGTGTTTGCACAGATTCCATGGTATATGTGCGGAGATGAAGACAAGCCTGCTCTAAAGGAGAAAGAATGCAGCCTGATTATTGGGGACAAACTGAAGGGCCCAAACAATAACCTATCATAAAGGCAGATTCTCCCACTTGGTCACGACTCCCTTCTATTTGACTTCAACTAATTATTTGCCAAGAGCCTCCCCGTAGGATACTGGGTGGAGCAGATTCCAGGGCCGCATCTTGACCGAATGATTTTCCCGTCTGCACGGATCCTAAGCTTGCCTCCCGGGTGACGGAGGTAACAGTCCTAAACGCCTCCAGGATGGCTACGCTGCGCCGCGAGGCTCCTCGGCGCGTTCCCTGCGTGACCTTTCTCCCAGAACGCTGTGACCTCGGCCGCAAACGGCCGCCCCGTGGCGGCACCCACAGCCCGTCCGCTGCCCAGAGCTCCGCGCACGGCCCGCCGGGAGCCGTAGTCTGCGGGCCAGGCTTGCCCTGCCCGCGCCCCGGGTCACCGCCTCCCCGCGGACGAGACTCACCAGCGTGAGCGCCGCCCGCGTGGGCTGCAGCTTCCTTTTGCTCACGGCCCGCACCGTGGCGCGGACCAACGACGCCGACATGTTCACGTCGCGGCGCCCGCAGCCTCGGGCTGGAGCGTGGGACCTTCAGCCTCTCTCCATGGACACGGCGGGCGCTTTGACGCCACAAGCTCCTGCGCAGGCGCCACAGGCTCCGCCCTGTACTGCCCGCCCCGCGCCACCATTGGACAGTCCCGGTGAGTGACGGGCCTGGCCGCGTGGCCGTCACCGCTGACGAAGCACGGGACGTGACCTGTGACCTTGCGGGCTTCGCGGTCACGGTGCTACCGGAAATGCAATGGCTTCTTCCGTACTTACGGCGCGTACTAACACCAGGCCCCCGGAAGTGGGGACGGAGTTCTGTGACCCTGAAGCCGCTCCGACAGTAAAACAAGCAGAGCGCATTCGACAGTTTTCCAGTTATTGAAATGACACAGGGTAGCAGATTGTGGCATGAAACCGGGCACGTGACCTAGCAGCCTCGCGACCGACGAGGATGGGAACACTGGCAGGGCGGCGGCTTTATCCGAGCCTTACTTAGAGTGCCCTGGCGCTATCCGATCGCTGCCCTGTGCACGTTTAGCTAGCTTTCCTGTAGGCGGTTCCATTTGACAGGCTGAAGGCACGTAAACACGCCTCATTATCGTCTGGGGCCTGTGCGCGAGCTTTCGTGATGACTAAGAACAGGAGGTCCTTTATCTCGGAGCAGCAGCTGCCTTGGTGCTGGAACAGGGTGGGCGTGGGCAGTACTGAGGGAGCTCGCTAGCTCTAACCACCCTCCAAGGTCCAGGAAGGTTGAAGGAAGAAATGGAACTGCACTTGAGGATTCGGCCTCGGGTCTAGGCTTAAGTAGAAACCGAATGGCTCATCCTAAGGCGGGTGGAGGTGGGGGGCTTTGTCATGCTGGAACATTGACTAAGATGTTCTACGGTGTTGCTGCCTAGGAGCAAAGAAATGTTCTGACCTTTTCTTAATAGCTTTACCAAGAGCAAGTATATCATGTTTTCAACTCTGTTTTTTAATGCCTGCAACACTGTGAACCCCCACTCATTCACTGATCACTTGCAAGGATTTTGTTTCACTTGGGAAGCTCACCCTCACCCCATTAGAATAGAAACCACTTTTGAAGCAAAAGAAAAATAAACTGGTTTTTAAAGAACACTGAAAACACATCTTCCACCATGAAGCTTGCCAAAGCTGTCCACAGTGAACAAGAGACTGCTAAAAAGTGAAGTGGACCCCTAGTTTCCATTGTTTTAGGATGGGAACATGGCATCTGGGACTGGAACTGGGATCGATTGTGAACACGGCTTTGACAGGGCCGTGGCTGCTTAGGAGCCAGTCCTAGGGGGCCTCACTTGCCCAACACAGTCAGTGCGCGCTATCAAAACAAAATGCAGGAAACCTTTTTAAGGATAGAAGAAAACATGGCAATTCCGTTTAGGAATAAAGGTTGGTCTGGTCGCATATTTCTCTTGTGCTCTAAGGGCAGAGACAACTTAAGAGCTTTGCCAGGTGGGTGTGGCTTTCCTCTGGCCACAGTGTCCTGCTGTCACTTCAGAGCAGAGGCAGGAACGCAGGAACAGCAGCTGAGTAGTCACGTAGCAGGGAGGCCTGGGTTGCACAATTCATGAGTTTGTTGGTCACCATTTTTATTTTTTTACCATGATTTCCAAATTCTCAGACTTCATTTTGACAGGACTGTTCCATAGCTATGATACGAGCAGAAGTGCACATACAGAAGCACCCTCCTTGGCCTCCTCAGTCTGGCAGTGTTCTCAGCCAGCTCTCTCCACCCCCAACCTCCTGTATCGCAGAGCCAGCACACAGTTATCAACAACCCGGGACACATCAAAGGGGAACCTCATAGGCATCCTACTAAGGAGACCTGTACTATCCCAGATCTTCAATTTTTTCTGATGAGGATCCTTTATAAGAAAATAATGTGGATAAAACTACAGGTTGAAAGTTGGATTTTATTTCAAAATGATAAATAAACTGAGGCATAGTTCTGACTGTACTATTTCAGAAAGGCGTGTGAAGTTAGAGAAATAGCTTAGAGAGGCCTCCAGTCAGACCCAGAAGGATGCCAAAGTTGTGACTGGCAGGGACAGCAGCCTCTGTCATCTTTAGGTAGTACAGCACTCCACCCTAATCTCTGAGTGCTATAAAAAGTAAAAAGCACATTTATTCTGTCCTTTTCCCTTGAAATTTTCTTTTTTAAACCAGCAAACAGGAATACTTGTTTTTATGACTTCATTTTTATGAGAACAACAGTTCTATGTCAATTTACTTAGAGAAGGGAGCCCCCAGAGATATGTCAGCGGTGCTGTGCTCCACCGAGGCCCACATCGACAGGTGCTTGCATTCCACGTTATCACTTCTACAAAAAAACCCATGAAGAATGCTCGTAGACCCCATGTACAGCAGTACAGTCCACACGGATTTGATGTGCATCCACACCAGGACCCGGTAACAACAGATAGAACCCCTCTTGGAAATCATAAAGGGATGTGTACAAAATGGAGGGACACCTCCTCTGCTGAGCAGCACACTACTTCCAGTGTGCTTTAAAAGAACTAAAAACCATGACGCTGTAGTCATCGAATACTGGCCCCTAGTTATATTTCTTCTTTTAAGTTGACTTTCTATTAAAATCTTCAAACCTATGGGGATTGGTGGTATGGTAAGACTGTATTAAAATTTTTCTTTTCCTCATTAACAATTTCATTAAAAATTTAAAAATCCCGACACCCCCCCTCAACTGTTCTGTTGAGGCCTGACATGTGTCGCTGTCCTGTGACGTGAACCTAATTTTCCTAGTGGCCATTTTCCAGGGCTGCAGCTCCTTCCCTCATGATTCTTGCTGGGTCCTCTTCACTGAGGCTTTCCCCTGAGTCATATATTTACTGGAAAGGCTACCTAGGATGGAAAACAAAATCTAGCATTAATGACAAGAGTCATTAAGACTTGATCAAAGTCACACAGTACTTATTGTCAGCTACTCACAGAAGTGTGTCCCACTAGACGGGGCATTTGTCCTGAGTCAGGATTTAAGCTAGATATAAACACGTGTGCAGACAGGCTCTTTCCCGTGCAGGCAAGTTGCTACAGTGCAGCTGTTTAACCCAGCTGCAGGCTGTGCTCCCAGGCTGGTGCTGAGGCCAGAGGAAACCAATGTTTTAGAAGTTCTTTACATAAGCCAGGCGTGGTGGTGCACGCCTTTAATCCCAGCACTTGGGAGCAGAGGCAGGTGGATTACTGTGAGTTCGAGGCCAGCCTGGTCTACAAAGCAAGTCCAGGACAACCAGGGCTACACAGAGAAACCCTGTCTCAAAAAACCAAAAATCAAAACAAAACAAAACAAAAAGTTATTTACATAGGCCTTCATCTGCAACCAAACGGACGGCAAAGAGTTCTCTGGCTGGAAATTAGATTCTCACACCATTACCCGTTAGAAATCTGGTGATGCCTATGGATTGTACACGGAGGAAATAAAATTCACTGCACTTACAGGTGAGGAACAGGAATGAGAATTCCTTAGTAGGGAAGCCAGCCATGCCTTATGACACTTACTGTGTTCTGGGGTCTGAACACAGAAAGGAACAAGGCTAAAGATGGGGAACGCGAGAGTCCATAGAACTACTACTAGGTAACGAGGCTCTATTCAAACCAACTAAAAGAACACAAAGTATTTAATACTTTGTCAAATACTTTTTTCTTTCTGTTTCTTTTTTTTTTCTTTCTTTCTTTTTTTTGGTTTTTTTGTTTTGTTTTGTTTTTGTTTTTTCCAGACAGGGTTTCTCCGTGTTAGCTTTGGCTGTCCTGGAAGCGATTGCTAGACCAGGCTGGCCTTGACCTCACAGTGATCTGCCTGCCTCTGCCTCCTGAGTGCTGGGACTAAAGGCATGGGCCACCACGCCCGGCTCCTTTTTAATTTTTCAAAGACAGAGTCTCATTGTGTAGCCTTGGACGGCCTAGAATCCATTATGTGTACTCAGGCTAGCCTGAAAGAGATTTGCCTGCCTCTCAGCGCTGGGATTAAGGGACTATGTCACCGCCACCATATGTGGCTCAAATACATAATTTTTGAGGGGGAGAAGGAAGCTGGCTTCCTTTTTAAATGGTCCCCTTTGTCATTTCCAAATGAATTGTAGAGTTAAGTGTAAATAAGAGAATATAAAGCATAAGCAGTAGTGGGCATTTTCAACACATGGATATGACTTTCCTCTGGTGGAGGCAGACACCGCCTCTGTGTGCTTAGCCCTCACTGTCAATGTGCCCAGGGTTAGCGTGCTCAGGGAGCGTGCCTTGGGCTTGTGTGAGGACAGCCTCAACTGAAGGTAGCCCCGCCGGCCCATGCACTGGTGGCATCAGGGGCTTACACAGGCTTCTTGAGGACAGAGGTGAGAATGTCTCTTACACGGTTTTGCTCATTCTGTCCTGACAACAAACTCAGCCCCATGGACAGAACTGTGACCATCCTGACATCTATAGCAACGTGGATGTCTCTAAATCCTAACTTTGTACTTTGTAGAATTCCACTGATTTGTGTATAATCATTACAAGTAATTTTCTGTGTCATGCCACTATAAGATTTTGGGTCACAAAATTAAGAATAAATTCAGGCCAGGCAGTGGTGGCCCATGCCTTTAATACCAGCACATGGGAGGCAGAAGCAGGCGGATCTCTGTGATTTTGAGGCAAGCCTGGTTTACAAAGCGAGTTCCAAAACAGCCAGAGCCATACACAGAGAAACTGACAGGGTTTCGAGACAGTTGAAAAACCAAAATGAATGAATTCAGGTAACTAAGTGGCACTGTTGCAAAAAAAATATCTTCCATTCCTAACCTCTTAAGCAGTGGTTCTCAACCTGCCGGTCACCACCCCTTTGGGGTCAAACAACCCGTTCATAGCAGTAGCATATCAAGCATTACATTATGATTCACAACAGTAGCAAAATTAGTTATGAAGTAGCAATGAAAATAATTTGGGGGTTGGGGGTTACCACAATATGAACTGTACTGAAGGGCCACAGCATTAGGAAGGTTGAGAACCACTGTAAGTATTTCTATTGCTTTTTATTTGCTCTCTTGAAGACTATTTTAATTTCTCTGTGTTTACAAACTGTGAAACCAAAAACATAAGGAGCAACACACACACACACACACACACACACACGGGGTGGGGGTAAGGCGTGCATGGAGACGGGGTAGGGGAGGAAGGGAGAGGCTTATCCAAAGATAAGAGGAATACCCCATCACATTATATGAGAGTCATTCTTGGTAAGTGCATAAAATGTAACTTTTAATCAAATTTTGTAACATTTATTTTGACCATTTATATAGTCAAAACAAACAAACAAACAAACCAACAAACAAACAAAGAAACAAAAAAACCCCACAGGGGCTGGAGAGATGGCTCAGTGGTTAAGAGTACTGAATGCTATTCCAGAAGACCCAGGCTCAATTCTTAGCCCCACATGGCAGTTCACAATGGTCTCGAACTTCAGTATCTTGACACCCTTACATAAGACATGCATGTACACAAAACACCAATGCACACAAAATAAAATTAAATAATTAAAAGAGCACAATGTAGGGGCTGGGGAGATGGCTCAGAAGTTAAGAGTACTGACTGCTCTTCTAGAGGTCCTGAATTCAGTTCCCAGCAACTGCATGGTAGCCCACAACCATATATAATGTGATCTGATGCTGTCTTCTGGCCTGCAGGTGTACATGCAGTTAGGGCACTCATATACATAAAAATAAATAACTTTTTATTTTTTTAAAAAAAGCACAATGTAGGGAAAACTATTATAGCTTGAGATTTAATAAAAAGTTTTAATTACAGTTAAGCATGTCAGGGCAGTCAATAGAAACGGTTAGTGAATGATATATTCATACAAGGGGATTTCAAGTGATCAATAAGGAGAATTACCAGACAAGCTTTTCCTTTCTTCCATTTTAATCTCATGGCTTGAGATTTTAAAAATCAGAGATTTTTTTTTTTTTTTTTAAGAGATTGGTAGCTTTCTGTCATCCTTTTTATGTATAGTTCATCATTGACCAGAATTTACAAACCCTGTCCCCCACCCCTAATATGCCTGTGTGTCTGATGTTGTTCATGGTTGTGCATGTTTATATGTGTTTGGACATTGTATGTGTGTACTTGAACATGTTATGACAGCTTGATACTGGATGCCTTCCTCATAGTTTTCTCCTTATATACTGAGGCAGGGTTAATTAGCTATTCAGCTTGCTCTGGAGCTCCCTGCTCTCTACCTCCTGTGTGATGGATTACAAGCAGGCTGCCATGTCCACCTAGCATTTGCATAAATGCAAGGATCCAAACTCTGGTCCTCATGCCAGCATGCAAACATTTTGCTCACTGAGCTATCTCCCCTTCAATGGTCGTTATAATAATTTAAAACAACAAGTCATATTTGCTGAAACAGAGAAGTGCATCTGTTTCCCAAGATCAGTAAAATCACAAGGCAAGGGCACAGCTGTCCATCAAGACACACTCACTAAAGAAACCACAAGTAGGTCAAAGATACAGTCTACAAAGGGATTCAAGAGAAACTAATTCCACCTATAACACAGATGGTTCACATGCCAACAACATAATTTACACCTGCACACGACAGGTAAGACTTACAGCTGTCATTAACCGCATTAGTTATTTTATGGGTGAGGACAAACTTTAGTCATCTATAATTTTTCTTATAGAAAGCAGAAAACAATTTGTAATAAAAATTCAAAAAAAATTAAGTTAGTAAGTTTTTCAGTTGCAGGGTTTTTACCTAGTTGAATAACTAATAATTTCTTTATAATTAAGTAAATGTCAGTAGGCCATGCCATTTCTAGGTACATAACTAATATCTTCATTTTTCTTTTTCATGACAAGGCTTCTCTGTGTCTCCTTAGCTGTCCTGGTCTCACTCTGTAGACCAGGCTGACGGTGAATTCACAAAAATTCGTCTGCCTCTGCCTCCCGAATGCTGGGATTCCAGGTGTGCACCACTGTGCCTGACTTCTTGCCAAATTATAGTTAAAACTCCACTTTCAAGATGTGTAAAGTCTTAATCCCAGCAACACTGGTCTATGCAGACTTGGAGACTGTAGGAATAAGGTCAGTGCAGTCATCACCAGGAGCCTCTTCTCTGAACACACACACATACACACACACACACAAGAATAATTGAAAATACTTGAGATAACTTCTCTTGCCATTGAAAAACTTGAGTCAAACACATTTACAATTCCAGTTTTTTTTTTTTTTTCCTTCTCTCTTCATGAGCAGCATTCACAGTAGAAATAATAGAAATTCCTAGCTCAAGGCTTCCTCAACTTTCCCAGAATATGGTCAGCGTCCTTGCCTGGACAGAAGAGGCCAGAAAGACCAGGAAAGACAGTTGATCCTTTGGAGGAGCCAGGGAATCTGCCATGGTCTGACCTTAGCTAAGACTTCTCTACCAAAGTCAACACTAAGAAGTCAACACTTTGTAGCATTAGGATGTCATTCCAAGACTCCCCAATGGAGCTGGAAACTGTAGCTACTCTGTGTTCTACATGTATGTGCTTGTTTTATATACCCACACTTGTGTCACTGCTGTAGTAAGAGTTACATACTTGTTCTCATTAAAAATGTCACTTTTTGGGCGTTGGAGATGGCTCAGCAGTTAAGAGCATTTGCTGCTCTGGCAGGGAGCCAGGCTTAATTTCTACCACCCACATGGTGGCCTAAAAACACCTGTAATGCCTGTTCCAGAGGATTCGACACCATCTTCTGATCTCCACAAACACCATGCACACACGAGGCGCACACAGATGCATGCAGACAGAACACTCATAGATACAAAAAGACAGCCCCATTCATGTTTAATAAATGATGCAAGAACTCATGTTGGAGCTCTCTGTGCTTGACTCCTTTAAAGAGGTAAGGAGGGGCCAGGACAGGCTAGCTAAGCGAAGCTGCTCAGGCTGTCCCTGCAGGGCTCTGCTGTTGATGACGTGCTTCACAGTTATTTCCTATAGCAGTACTGGAAAAAAAATCACTCTTTTCTTTGACCTCAGTTTTGCCCTTTCTTTTTTGAGACTCAGAAAAACACTTGAAATGCCAGGAAAAGACCATCTTGCCCTGATGTCCCACCATGTTCTCTTCAGCATCCCTCCAAAGGCCTGGGACATAGCAGAAGGGGGCTCTGCCCTTGATACCACAGTCTAGGCTGAGCAGGCTCCAATTCGTTTTCATGGAGTTCTGAACCTGGTTACCAAAGAAAAGGTTCCTAGCAAAGGGTTCGGTGATTTATTTATTATTATGTATACAGTGTTCTGTCTGCATGTACACCTGCAGGCCAGAAGAGGGCATCAGATCATATTAAAGATGGCAGTGAGCCACCATGTGGTTGCTGGGAATTGAACTCAGGACCTCTGGAAGAGCAGTCAGTGCTCTTAACTTCTGAGCCACCTCTCCAGCCCACCCCCACCCCCAGCCCTTTTACAGACTTCTCATAGCACCATTCCTCCAGCTAAAAGTTCTGGCAGCTTCTCATCTCACTTAGCAAAAGCCTTCCATTCTCTCTGGAGTTTCAAGACGCTAGACTCATCTCCTCCAACCTCATCTCCCACTGCTCTCCCATGTCACTACCACTCCTGCCAGCCTCAGGCTAAAGAGCAGAACCAGTAACATTTCAAGGTCTATCGTCCTTTGGCTTGACCCTCATTTCCTGTGACTCGGCTGCCTTGAGACTTAAAGTATCTGTCAGCAGACAGCTGTCCCGTGTTGCAGCTCACTTCTCTCTATTGTCCACTTCTGACAAGAGTGTAGAGGAGGCATTCAGTGCAGTTACAGGGTCTCAATAGGTATTTACTGAGGGATAAATACAGGAAATAGTTGTTTGGATGCCGATTGGAGGTTTCAGGATATAACTTTCTTTCCTTATTCTGGAGCATGGCAGATAATCTCCGCAAGGAGAATACAGCGAGGGCAAGACAATAGCAATTCCACAACAGTCACAAAACGCACAAGAAAAGATTCTATGGTTGGGTATTGATTCTTCCTCAAGGGAGGCAAAGTCACCTGGAATATTTGAGAACTACACAGGCGGCACTTACCCGTTGATCAACAAAATTAAGGATATAAGGTGAAAACAAGGCAAGAGGCTTTTTCTTTTTCTTTTTTTAAAAATTCCCTTGAGAGGTTCTGATATCCCTCTGTCAGAACCACGAAGGAAAGGAAGAGTCTCAAAGGCATGTGGTAAAATATCCAGAAAAGAAAACAACACACATCTGACCCTTTAAAACCACATACCTGACTGGGGACTCAAAAATATGGTTGTTTTTTGTTTCTTTTTGTCTTCATGTAAAAGCACTGCCTAAAAAATGAAATAGACTGGTTTACAAAAACTGAAGGTAAAAGCAACAGAAACAGCCTCACACCGTGTCCAAGAAGAGCTAGGATTAGGCACAGGGTGGCAGAAGTGTGCACGTTAGTTGGAAAGACAGACATGTATGCAGGAGCCATCCAGCAAGCCCCTACTACGAGGGCCCAACAAGCCTTACCACACAGTACATGGGGTGCAGAAGGAGTAAGCACCACAGGCCAGCCAGGAGAGCCCAGTATGCAGCTGCAAGCACTCCAGAAGACTGTGGGGAGTGAACAGGACAGAGGGGCTCTCCTCTCAGGTTTGGGCTGGCTTTTACCTGAGCAACTGCTCTCAAAGCGCTAGGTGAAGAGTATGCAGACACACAATCTGACTTACACAAACCTATAGAAAAAAAGGAACACTTTTCGTTCCTACTTCAAATCACCACCAAGTAGTCCTTGCCATACTCTAGACCATGAGTCCCATATGCTCTCAAGTGCTTACTGTTGACATAAGTTGTGGATGCTGCATTGGGAATAGCCAGGTTTTAGAGCAGGGCTTTTTCCTGAAGGTTGCTAAACCTTAATGCTAGCCAGGTGTCAGAATTGCCACTCTTAAAACTTCTATGTGTGTTTGTATGTAAACATGCATGTGTATGGCTGGGTGCACATCTATCTGTAGAGGCCAGAGAGCAACCTCTGAGTTCATCCCTCAAGAGCAATCTGTTTTGTTTTGGGGGGCAGGGTCTCTCACTGGGACTGTCTTACTCAGGCTAAGCAGGCTGGTTAGGGAGTCCCATAGATTTGCCTCTCTCTGCCTCTCTGCACTGGGGTTAAAAGCATCCACTGCAACGCCTTGCTTCTCAGGTGCACACTGGGGAGAGAGTTCAGGTCCTTGTGCAAGCACTTTATTGACTGAGCTAGCTCTTTCGGCCACCCTCTAACAGCTTGGAGATATGTTGGTCAGTAACTAAAGCATGTTACTAGACAATGGAATGCGCCCGACTATGCTGGAGGGGGTGGAGGAGGAAGGGACCACAAAGATCTGCTTCATGCTGTCTGTAAACACGAACCTGAGTTTTTCTCAAATATAGTGTATAAGAATAACTACGTTAAATTATATCTATACGGTTTAGTCCCAACTAGGTTTAAGGAGACTACTTTCCGAGCTAAATGAGATTATCTTTAACTATACTCAATATTGAAATAGTGCCAAACTGGCCCTAAGTTAACTGGATGCTAATAGATGTCAATATTACTCCTCCTCCTTTTTTTTTTTTTTTTTCCCCCCGAGACAGGGTTTCTCTGTGTAGCCTTGGCTGTCCTGGCTTTGCTTTGTAGACCAGGCTGGCCTCGAACTCAGAGGTCCACCTATCTCTGCCTCCCGAGTGCTGGGATTAAAGGCGTGTGCTACTACATCTGGCTGAGACTCCTTCTCATAAAAAAAAATCAATGTGAAAGTTGAGGTTAAGTCCTGAGCTCCTTAGAACAACAAGACTAACTCAGGCTGTGGGAGTCTGCCATACAATCACCAAATACTCAAGCAATACTTAAAATAAATTCTCTCTCTATAAAGCTCCTTAAAAAGTAAATATGGATGGGTTGGGTATTATACATAGCACAAGCATGTGACCTCAGAAGGCAGGAGGCAGGAGGATTCTGAGTTTGCAGCCAGTTAGGACTACATAGTAAGTTCTAGGTTGGCTTTGACTACAATAGCGAGTCTCTGCCTCAAAAATCCAAAATGGGGGTGTGGGGAATAGGAAATCTAAAACTTTCAGCCTTAAAAAATCTAGACAATCTACCTGGCAGACTCAATATAATAAAATGGAAGAGTGCATCAGTGTTCCCCCGACACGGGGTCTTTGGAGAGAAGGAGCTACAGAGCTGCCCTCACTAACACTATCAGTAAATGAGCAGTAACAATTACTCTTTAGTGTTCCTTATCTACCATTACCCAATTTCATCCAGGCGTGGCCTATAGATCAGTATAGTATAAATATTGTTTTGAAGATCATAACTTACACAGGTTAAAGGTGACCAGCCCTAACAAGTCGATTCAAAAGGTACCCATCCGGGACACTTAACCTAGTCAGTAAAAACAACCACTTCACATCCAGCAACGTAAGGGATGATATTTGGGGGTGATTTGGTTTTCTGCTCAAGATAAGGTCACACAGTGTTGCTCAGACTGGTCTCACTCTCCTGGGCTAAGATGTCCTTCTGCTTCAGCCTCTTAGGTAGCTTTGACTACAGATGTGGACCCTTGCATCCAGAAGATTTGTAGCTGACTCTGAACTGTGGGCTGTTAAAGGCTAAAGATGAAACCCTCTCCAGCTCTCTGCAGACACGTACACTGTCAATATCCTTCCAGTCTCTTTCCTACTCACCTGCTTAGCGCATATGAATGAAAATATTGTACATGCAGCGGTATCTTGAGCTTTCCTCAGTTACCACCTCACCCAGGGTCTAGGCAGCGCTGTGATGCTCAGACACAGACGGTGAGCAGCAGCCCCTAGGTGTGACTGTATGGACCGTCATTTCACTGATCACCTTAGACTTACATAGGACAAACTAAACCTAGGAATAAGCAGTTAAGTCACACAGAGGGTGAGTGAAGGGGGTGTGTGTCACTTCCTTACACAATCTTCACTGAGTAAGTATATTCCTTAAAAAAAGAAATACAAAATGTGAAAAAACTCTAAAACGTCAACATGCCTTGAACATGAGCGTCAAGGTTTCCGGAGGGTGTCTGTACCTGGAGAGCCTTTGAACTGCGGGCATTCTTTTTTAATGTGTCCTTCTCTTCCACAAATGAAACAGCGCTTCTCTCTTAAGTCTCTGTCATCCTGTCTCTTCCACTTTTCGGCTGGTGTCCTGAGAACCTTCTCCCGCCCCAGGTCAATAGCTGCCCGCGCTGGCTTTGTTTTCACAGCTGTGCACTGTGTAGGCTTATCTTCTTTCACTGACACTTCTTTTTCTGTGTACTTGTTCTGACTGTCTTTGTCTTCTTTGCTTCTTTTTTCTTTGCTCTCAGAGTATCTTTGGTTTGGGGTATCATCCTGGTCTCGCCGTCGCCTCACCCTATTGAAGATAAGATAATAATAGGAACAGTGTCAACAGAAACCTAACAAAATATCGAGATATGCCCAAAACTAGAGATAACCAGGGCCAGAAAGTGTGACAGGGAAACCTAGACTCTGACAGTCGGCTTCTCTATGAACATCTCTGCTGCTCTTCGGCATCCACAGGGTGGGTAACAGGAGGCTCAAACCCAGACCCACAGCTCTCAAGCCCTTGGCCCACACAGCCCTCTCAGTTACACTGTGCTGTGGAGGGGATGACAAGGGACCCAAGCCTGAGTATTTTGAAGCTAGATGCACTAGTTTCCAAACATCCTGCTCTGCAGTTGGCCCAAAGTGCAAATGTGAAAGTCTGGGCACAGACCCTGTCTATCACCAGTGCAGCAAGCCAGTGTTTACTGGGCAGACTTCTGGAGCTCAGAGCCTGCTTTGATCCCTGTGTGATGAAACTAAAATCATGTACATGGTGGGCTGCTGATCAGCCTTTCTGATGTATTAGCTTATTAAGACTTGAATTCTACAGGAAAATTTTAACAATGGTTTTAATGGGGTTTATCTTCAAGAATGTCAGTCATGTTTTCCTTTATTTTCTAAAAGTGATTTTATTTCATTTATATGCTTGTGCAGCACATATAAAATGTCCACAGAGACTCTGGTAGTGGAATTACAGGTGGTTGTGAGCCACCAAATATAGGTGCTAGGAATGGAACCGGGGTCCTGTGCATGAGCAGTAAGTGCTCTTAACTATTGAGACATCTCTCCAGCCCCATTGTTTTCTTTTGAGATAATGTCACATGTAACCAAGGCTGGCTTCATGGTCCCTTTGTAGGTGAGGCTGGCCTCGAACTCATGATTCACTTGCCTCAGCCTCCCAAGTACAGGAAGGAATAGTAAACAGCACCACACCTGGGCATCAAGATCATTTCTTTCTGCCTGCTATTCCTTAACTATTCCTTAAATTCCAGGCCATGACCTGCTCTGCTCAAGCGTGTTTTAAAATGAGAATAGCACTGTTTAATTACGTCAGCCAGGAGAGCAATGACCCAAGCAGACCATAAAAATATCCCCATGCCTCTCACAATCATCATCAGGAGAATGCCTGGTGCCCAGCACCTGGTCTCCTGAGAGCAAATCACTAAGGATTAAGTCAATTTAACACCAAACACCACACCTGGCATTAGGGAAGAGCACCTGGAAGGTGGTCATCTTCATATGACCCGGCCCTCAGCATCTGCATCCACAGCCACAGACAGATCACTTAATTTTCTTTTTTTTAAAAAAAGATGTTAAATTTATCTGAAAACAGCTCAGTTTCATAGGCTGATTGTCTGTACCAAAAGACCCACATTTAGAAACTGGCACAAGAAAAAAGAAAGAACCACCCTTTCAGATGTGAAATGTGCTTACTTTCTCCTCATGGGACAGTCCTTCATGAAGTGTCCAATTTTTCCACAAATTCGGCAGCACCTGTCATTTGGAGCCAGTTCTCCTTCAGTTAGGACATCTGGATCAAAAAAGTATGCCTACAAGAACACAGCTGTATAAAAGGAACTGCAGACAAGACCACAGCACACCACACAACCAGCATAGAGCAGGTTGGTGTTTTAATATTTGTACCATTCTTCCCAAACAAAGCCTTAACACCAGTGAGAAGCACAGCTGATACAGACTGACCCAAACCCTGTTTCTTTTATTCCCTCAAGTTCGGGGATACTGGCAAATAACACACACACGTAGCTTCAGCACAACAGAAGCTGAGGCCACAAAGAAGGAGTCAGGAAACAAAATGGTTAAACTGCAGTGAACTGAAAAACACAATGTACAAATTCTATATTAAAGCAAAGTAAGGAGTTGACACTGGTGCTGTGTGTTTCGTGAGGAAAAGCATGGCAAGGACTGCTTCAGCATCTGCTGCAGGAACGTATGGGAAGCTTCATCCCACTTGCACACCTACTCAAGAGAGACCTTATCTGAACAGACTGGAAACCCCATTGTTCATGTTCAGAGTGCTACCTGACATGAGCACAGTGATTGGTTAAAAGTACCTCACGCCCACATGAGGAAGTGGCATCAGTCTTCCTGGCTGGAAGAAGGGAATAGAAAGCTGCTGTAAAGGGGACAAAGTCTGGACAGAGAGAAGGCACCTGTGTGGAGAGATCTACTGCAAAGTAGTGGCTACAGTCAATAGCACATGTCAAAGTAACTGCATAAAAGTGCCACACCACAAAGTGACACAGGGGAAGACGTCTGTCTTAGCCAGCTTGGTTTAACTGTTTCTTATTGCATACTTATTTGGTGCTTAAAATGTGCATCTGAATTGCTTTCTGGCCCTTCTTTCTTTCCTTTTTCTTTTTTTTTTGAGGTGAGGTGGTGGTGGTTTGAGACAGGGTTTCTCTGTGTAGCCTTGGCTGTACTGGACTCACTCTGTAGACCAGGCTGGCCTTGAACTCACAGAAATCCACCAGCCTCTGCCTCCCCATGCTGAGATTACAAGTGTGTACCATGGTTCCTGGCTGCTCTCTGGCATTCCTGACAACACTCACCAGTTTTGAGGGGTGGTCCTTTGGAAGTCCTTTGACTGGAATTCCAAATACTCTTCTACCATTGATAAAAGCTTTCATTATAAAATTAGTCACTATAAAGAAAACAGCAAAAATTCAATTACATGCATTAAGACCACAAGAGATTGCAACAAGTTTACAAGCAAGAGTAACTTACTTTTCCTCGATAATCCAGCACCAAGATTATGATTCAAATCAAAGGGATCTGAGTAAAGAAAATTGAAGAGACAAATACGATAACAAAGTAGGAAATGCCATCGTGCATCCCATAACCTAGGTACATGTAACAGTAACAAGACAAAAGTGCTACCTACTTTGCTTACTAGTAAGAGTTACGCATACTGAGCAACAGACAAACCTACATATAAGGCAAACTCTTCAAAAAGCATTAATCAGAAAAGGGCACTGTATCATCTTTACAACCTTTATAAAGTCCTTCATATTATACACGTTGCCTGCTTCTGGAAAAATACTGAGGCAGACTCACTAACCAGGTGACTTAATGAAGTCCATTTTGTGTTCACAATAGAAGTCACAAATGTAAATAAACCCGGCATGGCAGTGCATGTCATGTCTATTATCTCAGCATATGGTAGACAGAAGCAGGAAGACCAGGGATTGGAGGCTAGCCTGGGCTATATAATTGAGTTCCAGGACAATCTGAGCTACAGAGTGACATTGTGATGGTAAATATTGCTTATCAAGGGCCAAGGAGACAGTTCAGTGTGTTACGTGCTTGTTGCACACTTGTTTTACAAGAACCATGGAGAGACAGATGCAGTGGAAGGACTGCAGGTGTGCAGGAGGAGCAGGTGTGACAGATGTGGGCTGTGAGGAAATCATTACTATTAAGCACTGCTTCTAAAGCCAAATATTATTTTATAGATGATTTAAAATACTATACACATGACTAATGATTTGGTCATCATATGATGATAGATATAATTTTCTTCCTAAGACAGTACTGAAAATGACAAAGGGGAAAACCAGGATGCCTCTTGTTAGAGCCCTCTATGGGGAGGTGATGGACTACATTCACACAGCAACACAGAAGGATCCAAGGAATGAAACTGGGCACCATGACTCGGCCAATGTGCTTCCAGCTGGGCACGCATCAAGCTGGGGAACGTGACATCAGATGCCACAGATCCCTTCCTTTGGCCTCCCCTTGTAATATGTGTGATGAGCCTATCATCCCAGTCAGACCAGTCTCTTCTGCTGGTCTGTGTGCATGTGTTGTATACTGGTTGTTTGCTTGGTCATAAAAGACAGACCATACATTAGTTACCATATAGCTGAAAGTACTGCTACTAAGCCAGGCAAGGTGCTGCATGACTGCAACTGCAGTGCTTAAGAAACTCAGGCAGGATTGTTGAGGGTAACTTCTCAGTGCAGGGATTACAAGTGTGGCCACCTTTTCACACTCTCAATTCTGCTCTTTTTTTAAAGTTCACTTAGTATGCTGACCAACAACAAAAGGCATGGTAATATGAGTAGACTGTCCCCTCCCCCAATTCCTGCTTTGATAAAAGTGTCTAAAACACAGTCCCTACAAATAGTCAAATCACTATGAATGTAACATTTATATAACTGATGATTGTCTCATGGTTCTCCCTGCCGTATGTAGTTTGTTTTATTCATGTGTAATAAAATAAATATATATGTTAAAAAAAAGAAATAAATAAAATACAAGTCCCAGCTGGGTGTAGTGGCACATGCCTTTAATCCCAGCACTTGGGGAGGAAGAAGCATGGATCTCTGAGTTCAAGGCCAGCCTGGTCTACAGAGTGAGTCCAGGACAGTCAAGGCTACATAGAAAAACCCGTCTCGAAAAACTAAACAAACCAAAATGAAAACCAAACCAAACCAAAACCAAACTCCCAAGTCCCTACTCATACAGCCCAGGCTGAGCACCACATCCAACACTATCCAAAGTAATGAAGTAATCATAAAGTCCACACACCACCTAAATACCAGCAGATTATAAGAAAATGGATCCTGGGGGCTGGAGAGAAGGCTCAGCAGTTAAGAGCACCCACATGGTAGGTCATAACTTTCTGTAATTCCAGTTCCAGGGGCTCTGATACCCTTACACCAATGCATATAAGATAAAATTAAATAAATTTAAAAATATTATTAAAAAAAAAAAGAAATAAAATGGAACCTATGAAACCAGGGGGATATTTTCTCAGCCTCTTCCTAGCTCATTTTAAAGCACTTAACCTTCATTTTTTTTTCTTCCTAAAAACTAAATTCCTACCACTTAGAAGCATCAATGGGTCCACTGGATCCTTGAATTTAGTAGGGAGACCTGATTCAACTGCCCCAGCCTCTCAGGAGTCACACATGCCCAGCTAGAAGAAAAGGTGTTCCCTTTGATCAACACTAATAAGTCGTTACAGGAAAATTCTTCTCACAACAGTAAGCAAAGGTACTAAAAATTCATTTCAAGTAGCATTTTCCAATCTTCAGTAAAGTCTTATTTTTACTTTAGTTTAAAAAAAATAAACTTTATTATGAAAAACCCATGCAAATACATAAAAACATCACACACTAAAATGAGCCAGACCCAACCTTTATACAGCTCAATGAATCTCTACGCAGGTGTTCAAATTGGGAGCTGTGGAGCTTCACATTAAAATGCACACATTTAGTATCAAATGTTTTATGTCCTTAGCCATGACCAGAAAGAGAGAAAAACCCATGGCAGAATTAGAACTAGAAGAACAATTCACTTTAGTTTGTAAACATGCCACTATCTTGACGCTGTCTCCTCTCTACTGTGGCCCTGTGCTCCTCCATGGGTCCAATAATAGGGAAAAATTTATCTATTCTGCTAAACAAAGACTTTTGGACCCATGAAAGGCCCCACCTGGAGGCATTAATCATTTAAAATGAACCTTTAGGGTGGTATGGGCCACAGCAGGGCTGCTGTACTGCACACTATAGGCAGCTGTTTAGTGACTGTCCCACAGAGATGTGCTGGGCAAAGAGCCAGAAGGTGCTCATAGTTTAGGCTTCACACATTGCCGCTTGTGCATGCTAGGTCAAACACCTCACTTCTAATCTGACTTTATTCATACCTTCAATAACAATGTATTTTGAGGTCCACTGTTTCTTAAAAGTCGTAAGCAAACTTTTTCTTCTGATGCTGATTACGTGTTCCTTAAAGTCAAACTCTTCTGTGTAGAAGCGTAGAAGTCCCAACCACAGCTGCCCAACAGATTCCGTATTTTTTCCATATTCTGGCCAGTAAGTGGGCTACAGACAGAAGGGAACACGGGGTGTCACTCTATCATAAAAGTGTTAACAGTAGCACTTTAACAGTTAATATTTGCACCTCAAGAGTTAACCTGGACTAATCAATTGGCTTATATACACAAAAACATAATTGTGAGCTGGGCGGGGTGGCACACGCCTTTAATCCCAGCACTCGAGAGGCAGAGGCAGGTGGATCGCTTTGAGTTCGAGGCCAGCCTGGTCTACAAAGGCGAGTCTAGGACAGCCAAGGCTACACAGAAAAACCCTGTCTCAAAAACCAAAAAAAAAAAAAAAAAAATTGTATAAGTTTTCTTCCATGTTTTAAAACAACATTCCCACAAGTCATCTACTCTATGACTTCAAGGTAGGGAGAATTCAGAATTTCCAATGATGTATCTCAGAACATGATGGCAGGGGAATCTGTAGAAACTGAAGAGCTCAAATGAACTCAGTGCACATCTACACAAAGTCTTCGTAAGCAGAATCACACAACAAAAGCATGGTCCCCCAGAATAGTGACTGACTGCCAAGAGCCAGCTGACAGTGCTGGCTGAGTCCAGTGCCTGTGAATGCACCCAGCTTAACGAGAGGACACTTGTGAATGACAGTCTCCATGGTGATAACAGAAGCTACATCACAGAACAGAAAAACTTTTAAACAAGGTTTAGGAAAATCTTTAGTATAAAGATACGCACCAGTTCATTTATTTGATCGAAAAAGTAAATATTCCAGCCATCAACAAGTATTTCCGGTTTCTTCTCACCTTTGTATATCTGAAATTAATTTAAAAAGTATTATGATAGGATAACAAATTAATGCGTTGATAGCAGGAAGAGTTAAGAATTGGCTACAGAACAACAGCAGGCTAGCTGCGGGGGGCAGTCTCCCGGGGCACCTACCTCCTGAAGCACGGGGATGACGGGTGGAGACCTCTGCTGAAGGAAATATAGCACCATAAGAGTGTACGCATAGGATGACAAGCTGCCTCGGGACGCGTCGCCAATGTCGCACATCTAGAGGGAGGAGACCAATGCGCTGAAGACCGTGTCTACCCAGCTGGCGGCCACCCGCTATCATACCGCCTCACTGAGGAGGAGCTCAGCTTAAGGAAGCAGCAGACCTTCGTTACAGCAGGAGTATCACGGAAAGTAAAGGACACCTTTAATCCCAGCACGTGGGAGGCAGAGGCAGGGGGAGCTTTGTGAATTTGAGGCTCCAAGCTATCGCACTGTGTGGCAGTGTCCCACTTATGCTCTCAGAAAGGTCTGGGAATGCAGAGCAATCGCTAGATAAACACAAGCAGCAGCGCACCCACCTTTGTGAACACTTTCATGGTGTAGCACAGATACTTCACTCTGGGGTCAATGGCTGAGTATGCAGATAGGAGCCTTGTGTTATGAAGAGCCTATTGAAAAGAAAAGCACTTACAGCCGGGCAGTGGTGGCGCATGCCTTTAATCCCAGCACTTGGGAGGCAGAGGCAGAGGCAGAGGCAGGTGGATTGTAGTGAGTTCAAGGCCAACCTGGTCTACAAAGTAAGACCAGGCCAGCCAGGGCTACACAGGGAAACAAAAGCAAAAATAAAAACAAACAAACAAACAAAACAAAACAAACAAACAAAAGCAAAAACAAAAAAAAAAGAAAGAAAAGAAAAAGAAAAAAGAAAGGAAAAGAAAAAAAGAAAGAAAGAAAAGCACTTATATGGAAACATGCGACCCGAAAGGTTCATACTGCAATATATTTTAGAGATTTCTCTTTTCTTTCTGAAATAAGCTCTGTTAATCTAAGAGATAATGGCAAATATATGTAATTTCTGATTTCAAAATAAGTCTCTAGTCTGCACAAATTGAAAAAAAAAAGCCATTAAAATAAAGCATGCTACTAGGTATCGTGATACAGGTCTGTCGTCCTAGCACTTGGGAGGTGGAGGTGGGAGGATGAGGAGTTTAAGGCCACTGCCAGCATGAGAGGCACTGTCTCAGAACATAAGGCAGTGAAACCAAATAAAATAAGGGGTTCCTTTAAGTAGATGTAAGGCTCTCGCCCTTTCGCTGTGGCATCTGTGTAAAATTCTCTCAGGTCGGGGCTCGAGAGATGGCTCAGTGGTTAAGAGTACTGCCTGCGCTTCTAAAGGTCCTGAGTTCAATTCCCAGCTACCACATGGTGGTTCACAACCATCTATAATGTAACCTGGTGCCCTCTTCTTGCCTCCAGGCAAAAAAGCAGACAACACTGTATACATAATAATAAAATAAATCTTAAAAAAAAAATTCTCTCAGGTCCCATTGGGTCTCAAGACAGCCAGGTGAGAGGCCAAAAACAAGGGACACAGAACACACACCAAATTATGGGCAGGTTCAAGGCAGGCAGGCAAACCTGCTGCTCTGACTTTATTGAAGTGAATCTTCACAGGTGCATGGACAGGCAGGTGCACGCAGGCAAGTACTCAGGTACGCATGCACACACACACACACACACACACACACACACACACACACACACACACACACACACACACACACACACACTCCCCCTCCCATCCTCCATTTCTCTCTCCCTCCCCTACCCCTTTCTCTCACATGCACACATACACACTCTCACACATAAACTGCTGAGCTTCATATTTTTCCCAACTTACTGACTTGCTATAAACTAGGGATAGAATGCTAGGCAAATATCCTACCACAGAGCTATACTCTTAGCCCATGTAGATATGAACAGCTACTGAATTCTCCATAGCTCCAGCCTCAGAACACTACAAGGCACACACCAACCACTTAGACTATTCCCCAAGAATAAGTAAAACAGGGACAGAGAGCTGCTTACCCATTTGGGGCTAAAACTGACCAGGGTAAGGAAAATGAAATGAATGTCTTATTTCATTTATTTACTTATTTTTAAAGAGACATTCATTCCTCTTTATCTCCCTAAGAAAATGTTTGGAACAGCAGGCATGGTAGGATGTGCTTGCACTCTTATAACTTGTCTGTGGGGCAGAGCCAAGGAAGAGCAGAGCCTTAAGGTCACCAAGAACTGTGCAGCAAGTTCACGGCAGAATGCTGTCTCCACCGCCCAGCAAAAGAGACCAGACAGGAGGAAGAAAGAAAAGGATGGGGAGAAGCAAGCAAATGGGCCAAGGGGAACGAGGGGACGGAGGGACTCAAGGAACCAAAATGGGAGATCTACGACATGGCAAGTGAGAGGCCAGACTGGGCTCGGCTACTCATTGAGACTCTTAAAAAAAAAAGATGGAAAATCGCCAGGCTGGGTAAGCCCTAAGAAGTCTTACCAATGTGTTATACAGGCTGATGTCCACCTCTAGACCACTTCTTAGATGGAAGAACTTCACGATGGGCACCTTTGCTGTTGTGATAGGCAGGATGTTTCTCAACCCTGTGAGAGAAACAAGGCGCATGAATAAACACAACTTGGGAAAGATGATTGTCATGCTAACACCCCACGATAAACAAAACCTTACTCTGCTGCCTCACTGTGTTCATTACAGCCAAAGAATTCTGTAATTAAATAACCAGGGAGACACCTGGCAAAGTATGTTCTGTTAAACACACCAATATTTGAATCACAAGAACCAAAAAGTCCACTGTCCTCCACAAACCAACCAGCTAATGAGAAATGAAAAGTGAGTGTGCAAGGGGGCTGTTCTACTGGAGCTTGCACACCTGAGTTCTACTACTCTTTCCATCTGCCTAGTGTCCCATCACCTCAATGCTGGACACATAGTCACCATGGAGCTAGAAGCAATGAATGGAAAAGGAATTGACTTTCAGCAGGTGAGGAGAATGCCTGAGCTACACTTTGAAGAGGAACATGCTGAAATAGTGAAGGTGGAGGCCATTTACCAGGCAAGGAAAATGGCACAAAAAGGCTTCAGGGCTCTTCCACGACACTATGTAGGCTGAAGAGTGGACTTGAGACGAAAAAACATGTGTTATAAGAAACAGGAGAGAAACAGAAGAATTATCCTTGAGGACTACGAAGCCAATGAGCTGGCGTAAGGGCTGGAGAATCATGTACCAGAGAGTTAGAGCATGCTTCTGACCAACAGTAGGCCAGGGGCACAGTGATAGAAGCAGGGTGACCACTCCTGAAGAATACCTGGACTTGAACTGTCATGGTGGCCTGAGAATGCAGAGGAGAAGGCAGGAAGGTACCACATGTAATGGGGATTCAGAGGGCCCTTCACAGCCAGACCTGGCCTTGCAATAAGGGGTCACTTAGGAACACGCAGCAGTCATGTGGAGCTGGGTGTCGGGCTGATGCCAGAGCAACCCCAACTTCCCTGGCCTATCTATGCACACACAAGCCCAGCAGTCATTTGCCTATCTTGTGGATTCCACAGATGCCAGTGCTGAAATATAGCTGAGATTTAGAGCAAGAGCAGGGAGAGGAAGCAGAAGGGAAATGTAAAACAAACAAGCAAGCAAGCAAGCAAGCAAGCAAGCAAACCCCCGACTTGACACAACAGAGAACCAATGGAAGCCTTCCACAATTTGCTGTGCTCCTTTTTCATAGGGGATCTCCTATGGTAGACCTCACACGATACTCCCAAGCCTGTCCTTGAAGAATTACCCCTTGCATGTCTGTCACCCTGGCTCCACTTTACAACCCCAGAGGCTTCTGTTTCTACCCACATGCCTTTTAACTTTTACATACCAGGCATTCAATACCATACAGAGCTGGAGAGACTGCCTCTAAAGGCATTAGGTTTTAAATGGAGTCCTCTAGCTGCTATTAAATTCTTTCTTTGTGTAATCTGTATTTTGTTTCTATTATATAATACTCTTTAAATCACTAAACAGAGTCACTTCTGTTCAAAAAACAATCAGTGAACATGGTTTGTCCTTATGGGATGTACGCTGATGATGATTAGGAAGGAACATACGTCTCAACTCAAGTCATCTAGAAAAAGGCCCAGAGCAAGCAAGGGTGGGCTACAGTATATGCCAAAGTCCAGTTCAGTACTAAGGCTAAACACTCTCGAATCTAGGAACTTCAGCCTCTTTACATAACCTGGGAGTCCACACAAAATTTATCTTTAGAGATGGACTCTCGCTTGGGAAACTGTACCATTGTGTGTGTGTTCACCCATAAGTGTGTGAATGGGGGTCATGTTGCTCACCATCATACTTTGCTCTTAATACATAAGTTTAAGAAATTAATTTTTTGCCACCCCCCTTTTTTTGGTTGCTTGTTTTTATTTTTTGAGACAGGCTTTCTCTGTGTAGCTGTGGGTGTCTTGGACTTGCTTTGTAGACCAGGCTGGCCAGCATCTGCCTCCCAGAGTGCTGGGATTACATGGGTGTGCCACAGCACCAGGCTCAAAATTAATGTTTAAGAAAGTATTCTGTCAAGAGTGGTGGCTTGCACCTGCAATCCTAGGAACTGAGGAGGCTGAGACAAGAGTTGTGAGTTCCAGGCCAGTTAGAGCTACATGAAACCCTGGCTGAAAAACAACAACTCCTCCCAAACAAACAAACCCATGCCAAGCCAACCAATTAATCAACCGGCCAACCCACCTAGCAAACAGATGGCCAGACATGATAGTGCGCCTATAATCCAGAAACTGGAGGTGGAGGCAGGCAGACCAAGATCAGCCTCAGTTAAGAGTGAGGCTGAGGCTAGTCTGGGTTACATATATAAGACAGAGCTGGGGTTGTAGTTCAGTGGTAGAACACTTGCCTCTGGTGTGCAAAGACTCAGATTCTACCCCCAGCAATAGACAGACAAACAAGCAAAACAACATTCCCTTTCACTATTTGGTCCACATCTGCCCCAAGAGCATTTCAGGTCTGAACATCATCTGCAGGACGGGATGTACACATTTTATATCTCTAAGCACTTCAGAAAGCACCTAGAACCATCTTCTAGATTTGTGATAAGAAAACATCAAGCTAAATTAAGCATCTTGTTTATGGTTCACAGTTGTTGAGCAGAAGGGCTGCAAACACAATTCCGCAGGCCTGGATGCTCTTTACCATATCACAGGCTTTCAGCAATGCCCACACTCGGATTCACACGTGAGACACCTGCCTGGAATATGCACTGGAATATACACTCTAACAAAACAGTGAGCACGAGCATACACAGGATGGCTACCAGCTCTCTTCCGTATCAGACCACAGAACATTTTAGTGACACTCAATACTGCACACATTTATAAACGAGTCACATTCTTCTCATTGGCATGGAGAAAGTCCAAGTATATGAAACACTAAAGAAAAAGTAAAGTGTATAGAGGTACCTGAATGCTTTCTGAGGACTCGTGCCAGTTCCTCAATAGTTCTTACGCAGTCCAACCCCTGCAGCAAAGGCACAAACAATGGAAGCTAGATCAGAAAACAAGCTGGGTCTGTTGGTACATACCTGTAATCTTAGCTGCTAAGGAGACTGAGGTAAGACAGTCACCAATTAAAGGGCTGTCCTGGGCTGCGGAGTAAGTTCAAAGCCAGCTTGGGTAACTTAGTGAGACTAAAGGGAAGGGCTGGGATGTAGCTCAGTGCTAGAGTGCTTGCCTGGCTTGTGTGAGGTGCCAGGACATTACACATGAGAAAGACAGCACGCACGGAAGTCTGAGAGCAATGTTCAGCAGTCAGTTTTCTTCTTCCACTGTGGGATTGGGGCCAAGGTTCTAGTTCAGTGGTAGACCCTGACAAACTCTAAGCATTAGGGTCCTAACTGCAAGCACCTTTACCTGCCGTGCCATCTCATGAGCCCGACTTCAGATAGTTTTTGCTTCCCTCCCAGTGAGTGTCAGTTCCTGTACACAGAAAGTACCCTAAGCTAGGCAGTCCTCTAAGATGTCTCATTCCTTTTGGATGTACAACAGCCAAAACCAGAGTGTCCAGACAGGCCACTGAGCCGTGAGGACGTTGGCCTTTCTGCTCTATCACTTGGAAGAACACCTGAGGGAAGGGTAAGCAAGAGGCTCCTGTGCTTTGCCTCATTTGTGCTGGGCAGATCTGCAGACAGTTTAACTAAGAACTGATGACTTACTGTGGAGAGACACTGAACTCACTTTACTTCCTGGTAGGACTAGCTAAAATTAAAGCCACAAAGCAATTCAAAATGGTGTTTTGGCTAAATCATACTTTGTTTTTTCTGTTTTTAGACCAGCCTCTGTGTACAGGCCAGGCTAATCTGAGATTCAAGGCCTATTTTCCTGTGCCTCCCAAGTTTTATGATACAAGCACATACCACTGTGCCTTAGCATGTAAAAAAACATGTTTGTGACCCCTACTGGCGTGAAGTCCTTCTGATGGTTATACAGACTCTACAACATATTTAGAATTTTACTTTAGAAACACTGTCAAAAGTAGTTTATAAACCACATTAATGAGAATCAATTTTGAGGAGATATAGTGGGTCATTCCAGATGGTAGACCTAATCTCACCATGTATCATTCACCAAATTCCAGAAAGACCTTTATTTGTCTATTCTCCTGAAGTCAGAAACACACTCAGAATACAGATTCAGAGAAAAAGCTATGAAGAGCTCGTGAGCAGTGACAATAGCTTCTACACCACCATCACTCCTGAAAAGCATCCCTTAGTGACATGTGTGGCTCCAAGTATGGCCTCTGCCTAGCATGCAGAAGGCACTGGGTCCTGTCTCCAGCACTTTTCAAACTTACTCTGTTATCAGAGAGAAAGCAGCCACAGAGAACACATACAGGATTGGGTGTGGTGCTATGCTAACAAAACTGTAAAAATGTGCTGTTGGAGTGTCATAATGGTACATGCCATAGTCGCAGGACTCAAGCTGAGGCAGGAGGATCAGGAGTTCCAGACTAGCCTGGACTATACAGCAGACCCCCATCTTTAAGGAGAGGGGAAAAGTCAAAACAACAACAAAGGAGGCTCTGCGGGGCATTTCAGCATAAGGCTCTCCTCTGCTGTCTCCTGACACATGATCCAAGCCACCTAAGACACAACTTCTCAAAGTGACGGGGAATAGAAGTTATTATTAATTTTTAATAATGATTTATTTATTTATTATTTATATAGTATTCTGCCTGCATGTGAGCCAGCAGGCCAGAAGAGGGCACCAGATCTCATTACAGATGGTTATGAACCACCATATGGTTTCTGGGAGTTGAACTCAGGGCCTTTGGAAGAACAGCCAGTGCTCTTAACCTCTGAAGCATCTCTCCAGCCTGGGAACAGAAATTAATACTTTTGTTATCTACCAGAGGACACATGGTTTGGTGATGATAAGACCAAGTTTGTCTCAATTGCATGTCCTGAGCTATGAAGATAATATTCACCATGTACAAGCAAACCAACAGCACAGATAACTGGGAGTGGGAATAGTGTAGGTGTACTAACTTAATGGCCAAGGCAATGGGCACTGGTGAAGGTGGACAGAGTCCAGGCCAATTTGTGCTATACTAGAAAGCCCCTTCAAAGCTATCTAGTCAATGGGGTTTGTTTGTTTGTTTGTTTGTCTTGGGTGAGACAGGCTCTTGCTATGTAGCCCAGGCTGACCTTGAACTTCTAGCAATCCTCCTTCATCAGGCTCCCAGATGCTGGGATCACAGGTGTGTACCACCCATGCCCAGCAAGAGCTTTCTACTCTTCACATCCCCTCCGAGAGTGTCAGTGCAGGTGCAGAGGCTGCGCTTCCTGGTGCACTGCATATGGAATGCCCGCCACATTCCAGATGCCTCGCAGTTCTGCCAGTGAGGACGGCGCTAACCACATGTTCACAGCACATGTGTGTTCACGTGGCAACCGTACCTCAGCAGTCTCATGTCCGTTAATTGTCATACAGACGTCAAGGTCACTCTGTTTGAACCCAAATCCATTTTTGGAGGAGCCAAACAAGCTCAATTTAGTTCCTGTTAGGGACAGATGACAAGTAATAGCTCATTACCTGAGTACATTTAATTGTTTTTTATTTTTAAAAATGGCCCTTTTATGAATCCAAAATACCAACTGTCTCATAGTTATGGTCTTTAAAATAGTTTACTTATAATTATTTATATTGTGTCTCTGTGTGTGTGCACATGGGGGTCAGAGGACAAGATGAACATGCAGGGGGTGGGTTTCCCTTCCGTCATGTGGGTCCTGTACTCAGGTCATCAGGCTTGGCAGCAAGGTTATTTATCTGTTGAGCCATTTTGCCAGGCTCAACGTTTTAACTACACATTTACTCTTAATGATTCCCTTTGTTGACTTAAATGTACAAGCTGTATACAACATGAAAGAATTGTAGATATCACTTTATACCAGAATGCAAGGATATTTCTAGGAAAACTGTGGACCATAGTGTAAGAGCAATGCTTCCATTCATTATAAGATAGGTTTTTACTTGTATGTCTGTCCAGATACATGAGTGCATATACCCACAAAGGTAAGAGGTGTCAGATCCCCTGCAGTTGGTCTGCAAGGAGAGTGTGCATTCTTAACTGCTAAGCCATTTCTCTAGCTCCTGTAAATATATGTACGAGTTACTGTAATTCCAAGTGAGTTCACATCTTGTGTGCTAGGTGATCCTACACTGTCATCCTTCTGTTAGTAAAGTAGATGTGGTGGACAAAAGCCCATCCCAGATATATAAACCATCTCAACTCCGATCCTAATCATCCAAGGTTTTTGAATTGCTGCTAAAGTTAATGTGCCTGTAATACTTGTATCCTTTCATTACGTTTCTTCTCCTAAAGATAGAGAAATCACTTACCTGGAAAGTCCTGTTTTATGAAACTTTCTAGGTTTTGCCGGATATGTTCACGAGCTTGATCTTCTACAATAGTTGGAGAAAAATCCTCTGTTTAAAAACAAATAGATACAATGAGTGGGGGAGTGGCTAAAAAAAATTTGATATTCTAGAAAAGGCTAAAAAAATTTTTTTGAGAAAAACAAAGCTTTACAAGCTTCAAAAATGAGATTTTTTTAAAAAAAAATGGAGCCAAAAATTTGTATGCTGTTTTATTATATGCTACCACCAGTGTATATAAAATAGTTAAACCTTGTGAAACAGAAATCCATGAAAATTCAGAGAGGTAGATGTTAAGGACTGACAAGTAGAAAACTGTATGTCATGGCACGCGTTACAGAGATTCTTTTGTACAGACTTCAAATTTAGTTCTCTGAATGTTCACTGCTTCATGAAAAGTGGTTTGAGAAACCGAGAAACATGACTACAAGAAGGAGCAGACTTTCTGGGGCCTGTAGGGACTTGTACTTGAAGACACTCCAGTCAGCAGAGGGTCATGGTGTGCGTTCTGCAGACACAACTGTTTCAAGTCTGCAGCTGCCTGAGAAACCTTCACCTGGTTGAGCCTGGCCTCAGCCAGAGCTGCTGAGCCACCTTCTTCTTGGTGGTGACGCTGGAAGAACCTGACATGGCGCTCAGGACAGCCTTGCCGACTCTTCAGTTCAAGTGAGGAGCCAAAAACCAGATTTGCATACCTCCTCAAGAGACAGTGCTAGCAGCAGAGCAGCTAGCATGTGTCTCAATCCTGTGGGCACAGACGTAGCTCCAGCACGGGAGTTCCAGGCTAGTGGGACACACAAGAAGCCCTGCCTCAGAATGAGGCTGCTCTTGAACTAGAAGCTCCTGGGACAAGGGCTGTAAGCCTGGCTTGACAGAATCCTCTAGAATTTGAACAGAAGTGTCTGTGGGTCGTTTTGTTTTGAATTGGGAGTCTAGTTTTCTAACACTTGAAAAAGCTTAACAAAACCAAAATGCCAGCAGTAGATGCACATGATCGTGCATGTTTCCAGCCCTGGATGTGTGGTGGGCTAAGGTAGAGGATCCCGTGAACCCAAGAACTCTGTAACACAGTGAGACACTTGGAAAGAGAGGGAAGGCAGGATTCAGTTGGACATGATAGTACCTGCCTATAATCTGAGCATCCAGGAAGCAAAGGCAAGGCCATTACAATTTCAATGGCAGTGTCAGTTGCAGAGAGGGAGAGGCCTAGGGGGAGCTTTTTAAGATATCGTCAATGTGGAACACTGAGTGCATCCAGTCTAAGCAGCAGCAGCAGGCTTCATTTGGAAATAGAAACTGAAACTTCTCTCAGTACCAATGCTTCCCCAGATGGATGTTCCTTAGAGAGCTTGCATGGGGGCTATTAATTAGTGTTCACTGAAAAGTATTTTTCCCCCATAAGGCTCAGGAACCACTGCAGAAAAGGCAGCAAGCAAAAAGATCCTAAGAGCCCAAGGTCAAGGAACATCAGATCAAAACAGTGTCTTCTGGCCATGTCAGGGTCACTGCACTCATGACGCTGCCTGCACAAGAGCAAGCCAGTCAATCCTCTAGCATGGAGGGGTTAAGGAACCCTCACAGCTACTGAAGACTTACACAGTTGATGGCTTCTGGGGGAAGGAAAGTTAGTTTTTTTTTTTTTTTAAGGATATGGGTCCAGTTGATGGCCTCACAGCCAGGAGTCTATGGGGGAGCACAAGCTGGAATCAGTGGGTTATTAAAAAGAACAAAGAGGACAGGAAGTGGGAGTGGCTGCAGGATTGGGGAGGTATGGTCACAGCACACTGTGTGCAGGCCTCACAGTGTACCTGCAAGGCTGACAGGGACAGAGTCTTGAGCGCCAATCCTGTGACACATTGGGGACACAGAAGACTTACTGTAACACTGGATGCAAACTTGATCTAAGATACTTGAGAACTTGGGTGTCAGTGGTGGCAAAGGGTCCAGCTGGATTCTCTTGAAGTCCTCAGGGCAGTCCTTCTTTAGATGGCCTTCTCGCTTACACAAGCTGCACACTACTGTGGGAGACTGCAGGGGTGTGGTAAACCAAAACAAGAGTGAGTGGGACTCTTTGTTTAATAAAGGGTCTTTTTAAAAACTATCTACACATATACCCTAATTAAAAAAAAAAATTTATTATTATGTGTACAGTGTTCTGCCTGCATGTACTGCTTCAGGCCAGAAAAAGGCACCATGTGGCTGCTGGGAATTGAACTCAGGACCTCTGGAAGAGCAGTCTGTTTTCTTAACCTCTGACCATCTCTCTAGCCCACATATACCCTAATTTAAAGCCACCCCAAAAGCCTGAGAGGTGGAACATGCTTATGGTGATAACACAAGAAAAGAGAAGTGAACTGTCTGTGGCCTACGCATATCTCAGGGAAGGGCATGGATCAAGCGGCACAAAACAGAAACGTGCTATACCACAACCAAATGGGCAGCTACTGTCCTAGTACACAGAAACTGAAATCAGGGCTGATAAATAGCTCAGCTGCTAAACACCACTTCCTGCCAAGCCTGGAAACCTGAGTTCAGTTCCTGGGACCTACATAGTGAAAGCAGAGAACCAATTTCCCTAATCGGCCTCAAACGTCCACACACGCAATGGCACACATGCCTAGTCCTCACAAGTGATAAGTGGATACATGTAATGAACAACACCCAGAAACAATAGCCACTGGAATGAGAATCCCCAGATCTAAGTCCACCAGCAACCATTACCTTGCCTTTGGTGAAGGTCAGTTTTCTAAATTCATAGAAGAACTCAGGCTGGTCCCTGGGTGAGCTCTCCTCAGTAAAGCTTTCTTCTTTAAGACTTATTCTATTTAGGTCTCTGAGCAGAGCCCCACCCGTGTGTTCTCCACACTCTTCCAGATCTTCACCCTTAGCAAGTTCAGCCAAGTCATCATCTTCAGAGAGTGCATCTTCCTCACCTGACCCAGTGCACCTGTTGTCCACCTGATGTTCATTAGCAACGCCCTCCTCATCTTCTGTAAGGTTAATGCTGAGCCTCCGTTCCTCCTCATCCTCCTCATCCTCCTCCTCATCAAAGTGCATGATTGCTGATGTCTGGCCCTGGCCTAAAGGAGAAAAGCAATTCAGAGCTTCTTCTTGGTCATCAGCTCCTTCTGTGCTTTCTTCATTGACATCAGTCTTGTCATCCAGAGAGGCACAGCTGTCACACTCTTCTGCTCCAGGATTCCGGAGCCCTACTAACTCCAGAGTGCTGTCTGCCTGGAGACCACAAAGGCTGCCACAGTTTTGAAGTTCTGGGTGCTTGCTGCTGCTTAAACCTTGATCATCAGTGCTCAATGGATGTCTGACATTCCTTCTGATTTTCTCGTCACTTCCTGTTTCTTGATGCTCTGCTGTTGCATCGTCATAACCCTCACAGCTGACCTCTGCCTGGCCATTGCCAGAACTTTCCTGATGGATCTGGCTGTGCACACCTCCCATCTCCTCCTTTGGAGGGCTTCCTGTTTTCTCAGTGCTATTTTTAAGAGCAAGTGGTTGTGCCCTGCAGGTGCCCGAGGTTTGAACACCAGCACCCTGAGCCGCAGCTGCATTTCCCAGTCTATCAGTATCTGTCACATGGAGCTCTGGGCCACAGTTCCTTGCTTCTTTATAAGGGTCTGAGACAGAGGCAACTGGGCTGGGAGGCTTTGTGAGGTTGGGTTTTGTAACCTTGTGTGGCAGAGCGAAATATTTATATGTTGTCCTCAAACAATGAAGTATGTACTCAAACACAGGTTGGTTATTCAGGGTCCTTGCCACATTTCTTTTAACAGAATAGGGGTCTGTAACAAAGAGAGAGAGAAAAGAAAGCCACCACTTCATACACTTCTAGTTCATCATGCTTAAAACTAGACTTTCAAAGATGAAGCAGGTACCAAACAGCAGGAACCTGGACCATGCCTCTTACATGCAGGAGTGAGTAGCAGTTTAAGAGCTGCAAGCAAGGCTTCTGAGTGTCCTGCTCTCCAGGGAGCACCCACGGGAACTGATACCTTCCCTAGCTGCTCAGTTACTGGAGGTAAGAAACATCTCTTTGTCAGTGTGGTTCTCAAGCCCTGGGGACTTAGGACTTTCCGATAGGCTTTGTGGCTGAGTGCTCTGCACCCCACTCAGCCAGCCCTGCAGCGTGTCAAGCTTACCTCCACTCTTCCGCCCTGGGAGGCCCCATCACTGAAGTGGCTGGCCTGAGTTTCAGGGGCGAGAGGGAGGCACCAGGAGGAGACACCACTTCTCTCAATCTTTTCTCCTCCCCTAGAACTCCAGCAGGTTAGGCAATTGGCCAGAAGAGCTGAGCCAGAGAAACTGCAGGGGAGGGTTTAAAATGTGAGATTCCCCATGACTGCACACAGAATTTATGCAAAAAGAAAAAAAAAAAAACTTATGCAACATAAAGCTTGAAAAAAAAAAAATATCAAGCAAAACTGAGATCTCCATGTAGGAGTTTTGCTGTTGTTCTTAAGTTAAAGGAGGAGAGCTAAGATTTCTAGAAGGTTCCAACCTCCTGACTTTGCAAAGCTGAGAGGAGCTCATCCATTCAGTGACACCAACAGTTGTCACCATCTGACAGCTGACTCTGCAAAGTGACAGCCTTCACTACAAAGTGTTTTTCTATGAGGAAGTCACTCCTTTCTCCTTTAAAAACAACTCTGTTCCCTCTACTGTAGTCAACCAACTTTAAGAAAAAGAACTTCACTCATCTTTGCAAAATTAAACCTCAACAGAATTCCTGAGAGGGTAGAATTTCAAAACACAAAAGTGAGGGCAGTAAGGAGGTATAAGAGCCTACAGACCACAGGGCAACTGTTAAAGTACCTAAGTTACTGAGCAACTCACAAAACAGGGCTCAGATGCCCTTAACCAGTCACCTGACAGTTAAGACACTGTAGCTTAGGGGTAAGCCCTTGGTCCCTGATACCCAATGCACTGCATGCAGTGTGTATTTTACCTTCAGACCAGGCCTACCCCTGGTAGGAACTGTAAAGAGAATGTGATAAAATGGGCTTAGATTGGCACCATGTAAAAGTAATCGAACATTATTACCTTCAATCGCAATGCGCTTTTTGGGCCAGTCCTTTGATTCCCGGGATATCAATTCCTTAACACGAATACTGATCACCAGGTCAGCCAGGTTAAACTCTAAAGCATAGAACCGCAGCAGCTCCACCCAGAGCTGCCCAGCTGGCACTGAGGGCTGGCACTTTACATTAAATGTCAACGGCACCTATGAATGACAAGGTACACAGAGGCTAATTCAGAAGTTAGAGATCAGACAAACCTAATGACCAATCTGAAGACCCTGGAAACCACGAGCTGGACAATCCATCTAGATAATCTAATCACAGTTTCTGTGTGGTCAGAGGTGAACAGCACTGCACTGCACCCTGGGGTTCGAGCATGTTAACACTCAGCCATTTTCCCAGGATTTTCACCAAAGGAGCATACAGGACTGCTGTCATGTAGCCAGACAGCACAGCTAACTGAAGTCTTAGCAGGTGGAGAGGCCCCTGCGAAGACTGCTGCTGTGCTCAGGACAGCCTTCACAGGGGTGGATATCCAGAGACCGGCATGCTAAGGCAGGGAGGAGAAAGAAACTCACTGTCAGTGCCCCAACACAGTACACTTGCCAAATGGCCCTGAGTTGTAAAGTCAAATAATACTTGATGTCAGAAATTGACACTAGTTTGACAAGCTCAAACAACATATGTGACATAATGAAAATTATAGGACTTAAGATAGAAGGGAATGGGGGAAAGGTCCCACTGTGACTCTGCCAGCTCACAGCTGCACTCTTGGTTGGCAACACAGGCAGGATAGTGGCCAGGACAAGTGGCTGTGACAACATTAGTTTAAAATCCACACTCTGCCGGGTACTGGCTGTGATGAGCTTGGTCACAGGCTGTAACCTGTCTAAGGCTTGGATCCCTCACCTGAAACCCAGGGATAACAGTACCCACCTCATAGGGCTGTTGGGAGGACTGAGTGACATAGTGTCTGTAAAGTGCTTAGCACAGTGCCTGGCAGACTGTTCAAAAAATGGTCGCTATCATTATCTGCAGAGTAGGGACGATACACCTATAACACAGGACAGTGATGAGGATTAAATCAGCAGCGAGGGAGAGCAGCTGGAGGTGTGCTTGCTCTCTGCACGTTCTCAGGTACTATCTGTTGTAGAAATGCAAACATCACTGAAACACAATGGCACTCCTATAAGATGCTCTTTCGAGGTGATTCAGTTCAACTCCCAGGTGCTACAAGAAGGAGCTGAACTTCCAAGCACGTCTGTGATTCATTGGTGACACTACTCAGCAGAGGTCAAGCATAGCAGCACTCCAATGTTAAGTATGTTCTAGAGGTTGCTTAACCTCTCCAAAGAACAATTTCAAAATAAAGCATTAAATGGACAGTCGCAATGACTTCTTCATCACATTATTCTCTAATTCACAATGGATGAAACATTTTCCATGTGAAGTATATAGATTTGTCTACAATCACACTCCAAAATAAGTGGTATGATACTTCATTAATTAGTAAATCTCTGGCACATGGATTCTGCCAGTCATGGAAGTCACCTGGTGGGGCTGCAAGGCAGTGCTGCGACTCCTGATTGGAATGGACAATGTCTAGGCCACACACACTGTAATCGAGGACATAGGAAGCCCATGAATGTTATTGAATTTCACCTCTTTACCCATAGCCACTCATAGTCTTTTAAGTCTCACTGAAGTGCCTTCAAAGCATCATAGCATTAAAGGAATTTCAAAACACTACTGGCTTTAACCTTTCTTTTCAAAGTGGAGAACATTATTTTCCAAGTAAAGTAAGCCTAGCAGCCAGTGCTGACCAAGTGCTCAGCACACGCCGCACTGAGTTAAACACTCTAGGAGTCAGTGCTGTTAGGAGAGCACCAGGATCACCTGTGGACAAGAAGCTGGGGCACAAGAAGGTTAAGTGCCTGTCCAAGGACACACAGCTACAAAGACAGAGCTGGGACACAGATCCACATCGTCTCAAGAGCCTGAACCACACATACAGCAGGGTGGTGCTGTCAGGGAGAGCAGGGCCAAAGTATCTCCCTGTCTTCCCCAGGTCCAGCAAGCTGGAGTCCACAGCTCACCACTGTCTCATTTGAGGTATCGTAAGCCATGAACTAGAGGAGTGACATGTTGTCCTGGTGTACACTGGGCTTAGAACCTTGAATCCCAGTCTCAGAAGAATTTTATGGCTAGTACAGTCACCTTACATCAAAGGACTCCACTCAATATCTTTAAAAGGCCTCTGCACAAGGAGGAAGCCAAACAAGTAAGTGGACTAATGATATTGATTTTTCAGCCCTTTTCATTACTTGTTTATTCAAAAGGCTGAATAGAAAGGGAAACAGTCATGAGCAGGCACATCAGTATGTGAGCTCCTTAAGAAATAAATTGGACACCATATGCCCTACATTCAAAAGTCAGCCTACTACAGGAGATCTTCAGACCATGTTTACCAATGCAGTACTTGGCCATGCTGTGAAATCAGCCTAGGCACATGAATGAAGAAAATATGGTCTCTGTATATAAAATGAAGTCTTATTTGTCCATAAAATGGAAATTATGTTGCTTGCATTAAAATATATAGAACCAGAGATTACCACATTAAAATGGGTCAGTCTCACAAATATGAGCATCTCATATTTTGTCTCATATGGAGAATGGAAGATGAAAATAAGGTAGGACAGTTTTTAAAAAAATGGAGTTTATAAAGGGACAGGGACAAGGAAAAGGAATAGGGGACTGGTGGACCAAGAAAGGGTAACAGACGGATGGACAAGATCAAAGCATATTATAGTCACACAGAGAAATGCTGTATGCAATGAGACACATTCCTTTGCACTACGTCTCAAAAACACTTAAGATACAGCAGGATGGCAGCTCATGCCCACAATCCCAGGACTTCCAGAGGCTAAGGTTGGAAGACCACCACGAGTTCCAGACCACCCTAGGCTACATAGTAAGCTCCAAGGTCAGCCAGGGAAACAGAGCAAACAGGTAGTGAAGACAAAGTCAAGGATACAGATCCAATGCAAACACACCACACAGAAGACTAAAGGAAAAATCAAAGGTATGACTAAAAAGGAGAAAACAGACCTGTCCCTTCTTTGCTGAAGTCTCTTTTGGAGCCTCCTCTTTGGCCGTGCTAGTATCCCCTGTGGTGTTATCCGTGTATTCCCAGATCACAAAGTCTTTCTCAACACCTTTAAGGCTGAAATTTCCTAATTTATTTAATGAGAATTCTTCAATCTAGAAAAAATAATCAGACATATTTTACTATAAAATATGAACTACTATATGACAACTAGAGAATATTAAAGTGCTGGTAGAGGCGAGCAGTCGTGATACAGGCCTTTCATCCCATTATTTGAGAGGCAGAGGCAGGTGGGGCTCTGTGAGTGTAAGGGCAGCCTGGTTTACAGAACGAATTTAGGACAGCCAAGGATACACAGAGAAAGCCTGGTTCAAAAAACCAAAAAAAATTTTTTTTTAAAAGTTGGTAGGGATAAAAACAACACATGCTGTATTTCACTGAAGATATGAAAAAGAGGATAGCAAGACAGTGGGCAAAGTACTTGCTGTGTGGGCCTGGTGACCCACGTGTGATCCCAAGGTGCTGTGTGGGCCTGGTGACCCACGTGTGATCCCAAGGTGCTGTGTGGGCCTGGTGACCCGCGTGTGATCCCAAGGTGCTGTGTGGGCCTGGTGACCCGCGTGTGATCCCAAGGTGCTGTGTGGGCCTGGTGACCCGCGTGTGATCCCAAGGTGCTGTGTGGGCCTGGTGACCCGCGTGTGATCCCAAGGTGCTGTGTGGGCCTGGTGACATGTGTGTGATCCCAAGGTGCTGTGTGGGCCTGGTGACATGCGTGTGATCCCACGGTGCTGTATGGGCCTGGTGATCCGCGTGTGATCCCAAGGTGCTGTGTGGGCCTGGTGACCCGCGTGTGATCCCAAGGTGCTGTGTGGGCCTGGTGACCCGCGTGTGATACCAAGGTGCTCTGTGGGCCTAGTGACATGCATGTGATCCCATGGTGCAATAGAGCAGGGGCTCCTGAAGGCTGGCCTCTGATTCCCACACATGTGCACACTCATACACAATAATGAGTAATAAAACAATACAGACAGCTCACCAACCACTTTGAGATTTGGTAATTGAATTCTATTTTTAGGGCAAAGGGCAGAGTTCTGATTTGTCAAAGCTACAGTGACTCTGCAAAGTAAAACTTCAGTATCCTGGGGCGCAGCTTAGCTCTAGAGTACTTGCTTGCCTGGCAAGTCTGAGACCCTTCACAGAACCGGAAACCAACATACAAATGAATGGCAAAAAAATTTTAGAACTTAAAAAAGCGTAATTCAGCCAGGTGTGGTGGCACACACCTTAATCCCAGCACTCAGGAGGCAGAGGCAGGTGGATCTCTGTGAGTTCGAGGCCAGCTTGGTCTACAAAGCAAGTCCAGGACAGCCAAAGCTACACAGAGAAACCCTGCCTCCAAAACCAAAATTTTTAAAAAAAAAGTGTAATTCATTTAAAATTCAAATGATATAGCTTATAGTTTTAGTTATCTATGAAGATTTCACTTCTGAGAATTCCAGTTTTGGTTTACATGTGTCAGTCTCTGACCCATTCTGAGTTAGTCTGGGTATAATGGTTAATGTTTGTTTTTCCCCCAGGGATATTCAGGGATATTCCCTAGCACTTTTTAAAAAGACTTCTCTTTTCCTCAAAAATTTGCTTAGATACTTTCATCAAAACCAACTGACCACATGACAATACTGAGCCCACAAAGACATAATATACCTATGTACCTATGTTTTATTTTGTGTGTGTGCATGAGTTCACACATGTATGCATATTTTATGAAACAAGGTCTCACTATATGCCAGCACTCAGTATATGGCCCAGGTTGTCACTGAACTTGTAACCCTCAGGCCTGCACCTTCAGAGTAGCAGGTTTGCAGGTCTGTGCCAATGCGTCCGGCTGCTTATGTTTAAAAGCCCCTCAGTGATGTCCTCTAATGCTCAGTTGGAAACTGGGCATGTCTTCTGTTACAATTATTCGGTCAGTACTGTTAATGGATTTTTTTTGTTGTTATGAGATAATGTTATCCAAATGGCTTTAAACTCACAATCCTAATGCCTAAGACTGAGTGTTTGTGTTACAGGCATACTGCACAAGTGGCTCAGTAAAAATTTTGAAACCTAATTATTCAATTACTTGATGCTAGCATGTAAAAGCACAACTAATTTTTTGCATGTAATTTGTATTCTATGGTCTTTTAAAATTTTTATTATTTATTTGCTCATTTGTTTGCTTGTTTTCTGTTTGTTTTTGGTTTTTGGAGACAGAGTTTCTCTGTGTAGACTTGGATGACCTGGACTCGCTTTGTAGACCAGGCTGATCTCAAACTCACGGCCATACCTGCCTCTGCCTCCTGAGTGCTGGCATTACAAGCGTACGCCACCATGCCTGGCTTTGGTCTTTTTTTTTTTTTTAATTCTAGGAGTTTTTTCTAGTTTAAAAATGTGTCTCTCTCACACACACAAACACAAACATTTGCTTCTTCAACTCTTCTTTCCTTACTGCATTGACCAGGGTTTTCTGAACATGCCCAATATTCATATTGTGGGTTGGGGGACACCCTCTGCTTCTACTAGCAGAGTAGAAACACCCAGCATTCCACTACTAAGCACAAGGCTTCTGTGTCCACAGGGTGTCCTGGCCAATGTTCTGTGCAGTACCCAAGGCCAAAGACAACCTTGATAGTGTGGGAGGTGCATCATGCATCCATCTTTACTTATTTCTCAGAATTCTGAGGTAGGCGTGCTCTCCCATTTGACAGAAGAAGAAATGAGAATTCAAGTTTCCATCACTTGAGAGAAGTTTTAAATGAGATGCAATACACGTGAGCTAAAAGAATTTCTTAAGGTGTGCCATGGTGTGGTGGTCTGAGTACGTTCATAAGCCCCAGACACTTGAATACCTGTCCCCAACTGGTGGAGCTGTTTGAAAAGGATTAGGAAGTGTGACCTTGTTGAAGGAAGTGTTTCATTGCCTTCTGCTTCTGGATCAAGATATGAGTTCTTAGCTGCTGCTCTGGTGCCATGCCTGCGGGCCCACCTGGCTGCTGTCATGTTCCCTGCCATGATAGTGATAGACTGGACTCCTATCCTTCTAGAACTGTAAGTCCCAAATAAACCTTTCCTTCTAGAAGTTGCCTTTGTCATGATATGTCCTGGCTAGTTTTATGTCAACTTGACACAAGCTAGAATTATTTTAAGACAAGGTAACCTCAACTGAGAAAATGTTCCCCCCCCCCCCCATATTGGCCTGTGGTGCATTTTCTTGATTGCTGACTGCTGTAGGAAGGTCTGTCTACTGGAGGCAGTGCCGTCCCCAGGAAGGTGGTCCTGGTGCTATGTAAGAAAGCAGGCAGAGAAAGCCATGGAGAACAAGCCAGTAAGCAGCACTCCTCCATGGCCGTTTCTCCTGTTCCTCCCTCCAGGTTCCTGGCTTTAGTTCCCGGGGTGATGGACTTATAAGCTATAAGGTAAAATAAACCCTTCCTTCTTCAACTTACTTTTGGTCATAGGATTTTATAGAAATAGAAGCTGAAAGTAGGATATAGCATTTTATTACAGCAATAGAAAAGTAGCTAATACAAAAGTCAGGATATCATAGCAGAAAACAAATTGGCTGCCTGTGGAGGGGACCAGGCATGACAAAGCCACTCTTGTGATCATGAATTTAATTGAAGGTGGCCTCCCAAAAGCTCTGTCAGCGTACTAATTTTATTAGGTGTAATAGAGAGTTTAAGGACACTCATGCTAAGGTATGTTGGTATGGGTGGTGGCTGGGAAGCACCTTATGAGAAGGAAAAGCAGAAGCTAGCCAGGCGCCTGCAGCCAGTGCACACCAAGACAGTTCCAGGCTGAATGCTGATGCAGCTGCCAGCAATCAAGATGGTATTAGCCTGCACGCCAGCTACATATATGTGTTTTCTTTCAGAACCTTTAAATAAAGGCATTTTTATGTGTCAAAAAAAAAGAAAGTGTGAGAAGTTAGCTGTAAATGTTTTCCACAGATTTCTACTGTCACACGAAGGAAGTTGCCTTTTCTTGAAGCCTTATTATTTCAAATTCAACTTCCTTAGTAGAAATGAGGCTTTTGGCTGGGTGTGGTAGCCCATGTCCTTAATCCCAGCACTCAGGAGACAGAGGCAGGTGGATCTCCATGAGTTTGAGGTCAATCTGCTCTACACAGCAAGCTGTAGGTTAGCCAATGCTTTTAATGACTGAACCCGTCAATCTTCTTTCTTCAGCCTTCTGACTGCTGGGATTACAAATGTGTCCCACATCTATCAGTCTTTTATATCAGGGGTGTCTGACAACCACTCATATTTAAGATAATTATTGCTATCATTGGTTCTAGGTTAGGCTACTCTATATACTTTCTGTCTCTTGAACTCTTTTATTTTACATCTCGTCTTTCATCAAAGTTACCAATGCTGGGCTCAAGTCTTTGATGGCTCTCACCTCTGGGTCACTTTGGAGTCAATGTTATAGTCTGCAACTTATATGTCCCCCAAAGTCCCATCTGCTGAAGGCTTAGCTGGCATCCATGGTGCGTCTGGGAGGTGGTAAAACATTTAGAAAGTATAGACCCGTGAAAAGAAGTGAGATCACTGCAGGCACACAATACATTTAAGGGGGTCCTGGGACTTCAGACATCTCTTTCCTGTGTGTGCTTGCGAAAGCATGGGAGGTGTTTCTCAGGAGGTGTCTACACTGATTTTGGAGACAGATCCTATCATTTGGTCTGACACCCACCAAATTAGGCTATGTGACTGGCCACATTGCTCCAGGGCCCCACGTGTGTTGGTGTACCCAGCAATGGATTACCAATGGACTTCACAATGGCTAGCTTTTACGTGTGTTGTAGGGATTGGACTTGGGCCCTCATGCTTACATCACCAACCAAAGCCTCTCTACAGCACGCCACACCTCTCTCTCTGCTGTGGCCATGCTGAGTGAACAGTCTTTTATGCCGTGTTCCTACTGCAATGATGTACACACAGGGCTACTAAAGGCCAAAGTAACAGAGCCAAGACAACACAGAATGAAGCTACAGGCAAGACAACACATGTTTCTGTAAGTTGATCACCAAAAGCCAACTACACAGGACCTGCCCTTGGTCCAAGCTCCTTGGCTTTTTGTATATTAAGCATTTTTAAAAATTGCATTCAAGGTACTATAAAGAATTGTTTTATTTTGTGAAAAGTTTTGATCCTTTATGCTTTAACAAATGCTGACAGTTTTGTCTGTTTTATCAATTAATTAATTTGGTTAGCAAGTAGCAGGCTGTAACACCTTCTTCATGAAATAACTACTTAGAGACCTTTTTTTTTTTTTGAGGGAGGGGGTACTGCTATATAGCCAAGGCTATCCCTGAATACACTATTCTCTTGCCTCAGCTTCCAGAGTGTTCGGGTTACAGGTATATACCATCACAAGTAGCTTGGAGACGGTCTTTATGCCTCAGTTCAGTTCCCATTTTCAGTGCGTAAACATAGGGATTCATTAGGCAAGTGCTCAACATTTCAACCACATCCTCAGCCTCACCATTTTATTTTTTCAAACTATTTTTTAAGACAGGATCTAGTTAGGTTGCCTGCAGTAACTGGTTTTGAACTCACTTTAGCCCAGATAAGCTTTGACCTTGTGGTCCTCCTGCCTCAGCCTCCTGTAGAGCTAGATAACAGATGTGTATCCTCAGGTCAGACAAAAGTGTTCTATTGCTAAAGGTGATTGCCATAAAGGTAACTTAAAATACCACTGAAGGAGTGACTGCAAAGCTCTGCATCTCATGGTGCCGGCGATCATCCGTCTCTGCTGCTTTTGGTTTTATAGGATACAAGGAAAGCAGGGATACAAAGCAGACTTCCATACAAAGTGCTATGGAAGTCGGAGACAAGAGGATGTGCTGAACCCAGGTACTTGGGGAAGCATGGGCAACAGTGCAACTCACTCTCAAAAACAAATCAACAATGATAAAAATAAGACATAGAGATGCTAAATAAGTATCAAATCAGAAAACCAAGCTCAACGAGAAATTCAAACTCACCCCAGAGTTGTTTCAAAACTAAGATTAGTTATTCTTTAAAAATAGTATTGTCCCTATGCAGCATACAAGGTAACATATTGTAATCAAACACTAATATTTCAGTAATGAAATTAGGGTAAAATAATTACATTTCTTATATATTTGGTTGTGAGCCTAGCATTTAACAGCTGAGCCATCTCTCCAGCCCAAATAATTAGATCTCATTGGCAGAATTAGGTATTTCAGGTCAGGTAAAGTGTTTAGATATTTGCATAAGGAATTTAATAAAATAATTATAAGCAGAAAGCGTCATACCCATGATCCTAGATAAACTGGCAAGAGCGGTTCTTTTCTTTGCTGGAGGAAAAAAACAGCCATCAGAGCAAACACATATGGCGGCAGGCCTCCTTCTTCAGGGCGGTCAATGCTACAAAGCTACAGAAAACCAAAGTCACATTAATAATAACACTAGTTTGGGGCTGCCAGATGCTAAAGCCACAGCCTTACTTGTACTAGTAAACCCTCTGACACTGAGCTATACCCCCAGCTCCTGGAAGTTTTTTCAAATTCACCAAGTTAAAACCAGGGAATCCTGTTTATCCAGCTCCAAGAGGTAGTATAGCTGTACCTGACTCAGTGGAAACTTAAGCTTATGAAATCTTTTGCTTTTAACTGATGTTTTGTTCTTGTAGCTATGTTGCTGAGACAAGGTCTTGGTATGTAGTCACTCAGACTGTCCTTGAGCCTGAGCTTCTTGTCTCAGCCTCCTCGGGGCTGGGATTACCCATGTGTGCAATACCTGGCCAGTTGCCAATTTTACCCTCATGGAGTGATCTTCACTTGAGACTGCTTGTCCTGACAGTGCAACACAACAACTTATCTAGAACACTATGGAACTGTGAGACAACCACAACACTTTCTGTCTTTCTGGAGTCTCTGCATATGTTACTGAAAATAGTGTAAGAAGCCTTATCTCAGACACTGCCATGCCTCAGAAAAGCCTTCACAAAGAAATTAGAACTTCTTGGGTCATACTCTACAAGCCTTGACCCAAATTTGATTTTTAATAAGCATTATAATTCATTTTGTCTTCTGAGGAATAATGAATGTCACACTGAAATAGGAATTCTGAGCTTTTCTTCTGTGTACATTAAGGTTTCTAGTCCAGTATTCTGACACCCACTCTTTTGATGCCTATAAAAAGGTATCTGAAACAGGGCATGGTGGCACACATCTGCCATCTCAGCACTCAGGAGGCAGAGGCAGGAAGATAGCTGCAGTCTGCTAGTAAGTTCCAGGCCAGCAGGGCTGCCAAAACAAAACAAAACAAAATAAACCCAACAAAATCCAAGCAGACAATGAACAGACAAATACCCGCAAACAACCCGCAGAAGAAGACAAAGAAGAAGAAGAAGAAGAAGAAAAAAAAGAAGAGCAACAACAACAACAACAACAACGACGATGACGACGACGCAACCCTACCTTTGCCCAGTATCTAAACGCAATCACCAGAGGAACCAGCCTTGGCTCTAGTTTTCCAAGAGCCGTTAGGTGCTTTGTGGTCAGACAAGCATTTTCATTTCCTGCACTTACTTTACAAAGAAGACCACTAGTGGGGGAAGGGGAAGGATGGGAGGAGAAAGAGAAAAAAGGTTGTTAAATAGGGATTGGTCCTCTACATCAAGTTTATACCAAGGATAAAACCTAGACAGAAAGAGCTTAAACTCATGAGCATCTTCACATAAGATATTAGATTTTTAAAAATATTTATTTATGTGTGACTGCTTTGCCTGAATGTATGTTGTATACCATGTACATGCATGGTTCCTAGAAGGTCAGAAGTGGGTGTCTGACCCCTGGAACTGGAGACTCAGGTGCTGGGAACCAAACTCAGCTCCTCTGAAAGAGCAGCAGGTGCTCTTCACCTCTGAGCATCATTCCAGCCCTGAAACTAGAAAAAAAATATGGGAGCTATTTTTGAGTGTGTTCCAAATATTAAAAATATTTTGGAAAGAGTACAAGAATACAAAAATAGTATCAAAGGCCTACTCTGGTCATCCTAAGGGTTCATAGAGTCAGCACAGCCTACAAAGCTCTGGTTGTTGCGGCAGTGCTTTCCTAAGGAAAAGAGTTGCCCAGGTGGGGCCACACTGACCACTATTTCAGATGCCACAAATACTCAGGAGACAATGGCAAAGAAGGTGCTTACAGGAAGCAACTGTTCTGTCAGGCTGTTTTTAGTCTAGTTGAAATGTGTTAAGATACCTCTAATACTTTATTTTCCTCGTCTTTATAAAATGAAAATGGTCAGTAAAAAGTACAAGTGGTGACCAGATAAGGACTTTACAATTCTGCCAGTTAAGACTCTGAGATTTAACAAAGTACATGTGGCTTTGGCAATTTGAAAACTGCGCATGGTGGTGCAGCCTGCGATCCCAGCCCAGCAGCAGGCACACTGTCACAAGCTGAAGGCCAGACTGGGTTAGATGGTAAACCCAAGGCCATTCTGGCCTGTACAGTTAGACCTTATCTCAAAATCCCCTCACCCCCACAAAATAAATCATAAAATAGTATCTTAAAGACTTGGAGACCTTTGCTTATCTCTGCAGACCACCACAGGCACCCGGGCATGGAAATCAGCATCAACATCAATAAAGGAGTCTAAGGAAAGAGGAAAAAACAATCAAACAGGTTAATAAAAAAACCTCTCTGAAAAGACCCAGGGAAGCCTAAGTGCAGTGTGGGTCTGAGAGGCCACTACCACAATCAGCCCTCAGGTGACTTAGAAGGAGAGAACACTGTGTCCAAGGACCAAACCACCACAGGCGAAGTCCTACTCTTTCAAAGCGAGTGTCTGGTCAGGAATGACCACAGTACTGACGCAGCACGTAAGAGCTATGTGGACAACATAACTAGAAATGTGCACAGGAGACTACAGACAAACCAGTGCAAAAGCTGCTAAATGATGGTGTCAAAATATGTATTGACTGAAACAGGATGAATGTTTACATGTTTCTTATACCAAGAGAAAGAACAAGAATGCCTAACTCAAGGGAAGGGGCAATTTGGTGAGGCCTAGCTACTGAAAAAAAGCCATAACCCCAAGGGCTTGCTCCAGTGTACTGGACAAGACAACTGATGAGCCCACTTGGAAACAACTGTCTTTGAGTTCATTAATCAGGGCGGGTCACACTTATTTACTGCTTATAACACTGATTTAAGCCATTCCATGAACTTACTCCCAGGAGTAAACATCACATATTTTGTATTTTTCAACCATAGTCCAGGGCACATTAGTCCTGAATATGTCACACTAATGGCTGTCTTAGTGGAGGTCTAAAGAGCGTCGGCTAGACTCTAATACTTCAAGGGTATTTACTTTTATTTTTGCTTTGGATTTTACCTGTAAGTAATTTTAAAAAGTGAAGCTTCTATTTTCATTTTGGTAGTAAGATATAAAATTTATAGACAGAAGACAAAATCAGAAGCAAAATGTGGAAGAATTTGGCCTTACCACTGTTCTTTAAACATTCTTGAACAAGTAAGAGGACATCTGGCTGAGACATCTAGGAAATAAATGAATGAATACATGAAATAATCCCTAAGCACTTTTGTTTTCCTGGTATAGTATAATACAGTCTGAAGTCCCCCAAATTGTTTTCCAAATAAGAAATGCACATTGCTACAGGTGAAGAAAGTAGTCATTAGCCTATGTAAGGCGGACAAAGAACACTGAGGGTGCGAGCGCAGGCAAACCGCTCACTACAAAGTAACTGTCTACAAACTGGTTCTTGATGAGGTGGTTCCCCTTAGCTGTCTCAGTAGGGGTTGAAAGAGGTTATATTGCAGCAGTGTTCCTCTCACTATGAAACACTGTAGCAAAGCGCAGCTTCAACATTGCCTTTCTCAAAACTCTGTTCCCCATTGGACCAAAATCCTTTAAATTTCTACAGTGGATTCTTAAATGTTTCTTTTGTTGTTGGTTTGAAGTGTTTTTACTTACAGATTTATTTGTGTGTGTGTGTGTGTGTGTGTGTGTGTGTGTGTGTGTGTGTGTGTGTGTGTGTCCCCCCAATGACATCAGAAGAGGGGTCAAAAACCCCAGAATAGGAGTTACAGGAGGTTGTAAATTACTTGATGTGAAAGCTGGAAGCCAAACTCAGGTCCTCTGGAAAAGCAGAAAGCACACTTAACTATTGAGCCATCACTCTAACCTTTTTGTTTTCTGATACATGGTCTTGTTCTACAGCCCAGGCTGGCCCCCAAATCACAGTACTCTTCCTACCACTGCCTCCCAAAAACTACCATTACAGGGACGAGCTACCCTCCCAATTCAAGGGTCCTAAAATTCTTACTGGTAGCATTCTGTTGTTAGGTCAAAGTCAAATTCTTACTATACAGCCATCAAGAGCCTGTACAACTGGCCCAGGTCTCTACATTCTAAGCAGACCCCTGTGGAAATGCGCCCTCTTTGAGGAATCTAAGTCTATGGCCAGAGCTTGTCTCAGCCTTGGCTCTCTGCATAGCTGTCACTATAAATGACAGTGGAGGAGATAACTTATAAGTGCCAGTAGAGAGCCAGGCCTAGCTTGCTCTTTACAACCTAGCATAGTGCCTACATACAGCAGGGGCTTAGTGAAAATCTGCTACATGAATGACACTAGATCAAAATAACTGCTATGGATTTAGATTTACTGTTAAGTCACTTATATGAATTTGAAATTTAAAAGAATATTAAGATTGGGGCTGGAGATGGCTCAGCTGTTAAGAGCATGTACTGCTCTCCCAGAGGACCTGAGTTTAGTTTCCAGAGCCCAAAATGGGCAACTGTAACTCCAGCTTCTGGGGAGAATCAAAGGCATTTGGCCTTTGAAGGTACACCTGCACCCACATGAACACACACACACACACACACACACACACACACACACACACACTACACATACACACACACACTAAGTGATTTAAAAAGCAGCAAAATCTATGGGTTACCTACCTAACCAGGCAGCTATAGAATCAAGGATTAAGAGGCTATGAACAAGACCATCAAGGAATGTAACCTCAGAACCTGGTGGTTTTTGTTTAAAAGACAATTTCTCACTATGTAGTCCTGCCTGACCTGGAACTTCACTATGTAGACCAGGCTGGTCTCAAACTTAGAGGGACCTACCTGCTTCTAGGATCAAAGGCATGTGACACCATGACTGGTCTCAGAGTTTATGTTTAGAACAAATAACTAAACTGAGCATAACCTCACTGTAAACACAACTGTGGAAAGCAGAGCAGGTAAATGGGTGATCTAACTTTCTACTGGTTTTAAAGTTCTGACTCATTTGTATCTTTGGGCTTATGTAGCCGGTGTGTGTGTAAGAGTGACTGTGTGTGGGCGGGGGAGGGGAAGAGGTAGGGGACTCCCTCATTTCGTGCTTGCCCCCAAGCTTGCTTTGTCTGACGCTAGTCTTAAAGTGCTGTTCTTCTTGCCTCCAGCTCTCTAGAAGTGGGATTACAGGTGCATTCCATCATTTGAGGTTAGGTGTGGTTGTTTTTAAAACTGTAATTATTTTTTAAATTACATTTACTCATTGTGTGTATGTGTGTGGGTGTATATATGGACAGTGGACAGTTTATGACACCCAGGGACTGAATTTAAGTCATCAGGCTTGGGGACAAGCACTTTTATCCACTGAGCCATCTTTCTGGCCCACCATCACCATCATCATCACCATCATCATCATCTATTGCTATGTAAAAGGGCAACTTGGAAGCTAATTAGGTTCCCAGGTCATGAATACTTATACACTATTTGAACATCTGCCTTCCTTTGCTGTTATAGGAAAGTTGATTTTACAAAGAGAATTTAAACTTCCCAAATTCACAGACACTGACAGACACAGAGAATCCTCATGGGATTCATATGCTTATAAAACCAGCATTACATGTAAGTAGGAAAGATCTGTTGCAAAATAAGCATGAAAATTTGTAAAGTAAAAAAATAAAATTCTGAAGCTGAAGCCACAGACAGAAAATATAAAAATGAAAACTCTCAGGGAGATCTGTCACTGACACACTGTAAAGATCAAAATCTAGTTACATTTAGTCACATTCAAAAGAATTCCTACTTTTTGCCACCAGCCAGCACAAGTCTCAAGCATGCTCCTGGAAAAGCCTGTGCCAGTGGGAACCACAGCAGGCTGATATCAGAGCAGCCCCACCTGGACAGAGCTCAAAAGTCCTCAGAAAGGAGCACAGTGATGCACTGGCAGCGGAGGGCTTGACTTCCTCACAATCCACATGATCCTGAGGGCCTCATATGGCAAAGTATGTTTGCTTATCAGCAATTACATTCTGAGCATTCATTCTCCAATCAAAAAGACTTGCCTTGACCTCCCTGAGAGCCTCCACCTCTCTGGTAAGAAGGTGGCTACCATGTCCATTTTGAGAGGAACAGAAAAAACAAGGATACCAATATCTGTGTGCTTCTGAAAAGGAGCCAAATCACCAACTGCCTGAACAGTCTATGACCAAACAGATCTGCCCGCCTGACTGAAAATATGCACAACAAACGTGCCCAAACACTCAAACAACAAAGTCAGCTTAAATAAAGACAGGGGTCAGGAATTGAGCACTTGCCCTTCCAGAGGTCGCGAGTTCAGATCCCAGCACCCACATCAGGTGGCTCACAAGGTGGCTCACAAGTTGGCTCACAAATTTCAGGGCATCTGATATTCCCTCTGTGTGTGGTGCGTGCGCACGCGCACGCACGTGCGCACATGCACACACATGTAGCAAGGGCATATGAGTTCACAAAGCACATGAATATAAAACTTTTCTTAAAAGCTAAACAAATAAAAGAAGTCTGTATGACTACTAGGTCCAGCACATCATAGTATACTTACGATAGCTGGAAACTGAACATCAATGTTCACATCTGAGTCTCTGAAGCCGAGCCTGCTACAGGAAGATCCGTACAGCCTAAGAGAACAGTCTAGAAGCAAGCAAGCACATAAAGTTATAAATAGTAGAATCTCTCAGAAGTTGTGATAAAACACTACTACCTAAAACAAAGCCATCAATCAAGACTGTGTCTAGAACCTAGACCATTCTGAGACCAGGAACTCACAACAGACTGTGAAGTCACATTTGGTCAGCTTTTCGCTGGACTTCAGTCACTCCTCCCATGAGCTGTGAAACATGCTAAAGACTCCTACATGATCATGCTCATATTTTGCGTAAAATTCTGTCATGACTTTTAAAATTCCAATGTTGAATGTTGAAAAGGACACCTGGCTTTACAACCTATAGTTTAGTCACAAGCTAATTCTAATGTCAGAATGCGCACGCAGCTCTAACTTACTACAGAGTGGGTTTCACTAAAAAGTATGGCTTCCTGCTACTGTTCAGGTTAGCCTTGATCCTGGGCCAATCATGTCATCTCACTGTCCCAAGGCTGGACTTACAGGCATGTCTATTATATCCAGCTAGCATTACCACTTCTGTGAGGGGACACATCTTTGAGGCAAGGTCTCAAATAGCTCTGCTGGCTCCTAACTCCTATGTAGCTGAGAATAACAGTGAACTCCTGATGCCCTTGCCTCCCTCCTAGTGCTAGGATTGCTGTGGTGTGAGGCTCTAAAGGTACCTTTTCATAAGACTCACTACAGCATGAACAAAAAGCTCTCACCATAGCCCAACCCTTCTGAAAACCATTGGGAAAATATTACAGTATAATTTAAAATGGACAAATTGGAAGTGCTGAGGCTCACACCAAGTCTCCACACTTTAAGACTGAGGAAAGAGGACTCCCATGAAGAAAAAGACAGAGTCTATTTGTTTCCTAATAAAGGCGTCTCAGTCACTTGTACTTTTACTGTATTTCGCTTGTAAACTCGACTATACTTTCTTACAGAAAACTGTTAAAAATCAAGAAATCACTTGCCATCATTGAATGTGTTTAAATGGAAGCAAGCATTGAGACTGATGGCCATAAGTACACACAGGTGACACACATCTGCACCTACACCCTGCTTAAAGAGAGAGTGCTGCTAGGTGTGGTGTGCACGTCTTTAGTCCCAGCATCTGGGAAGAGGCAGGCAGATCTCTTTATATTTGAGGGCAGCCTGGTCTACATAGTGAGCTTTAATCCAGACAGTGAGTAAGACCTTGTCTCAGGGGGGAAAAAAAGAAAAAAGAAAAGAAAAGGCAGTGCTTTTAATTTTGGTTGTTTGTCACAGGACAGCATGTGCATGACTTTCAGCATGAGTAATTTAGAGTTGTAATGGAATGTAATTAAGCAATGACTCCAACTGTCCCTCCTTTGACCCCACCTTCAAACTGTACTACATAGCACTGTCACCTTAATCCTTGTGGCCTTGAGGGCTTTTGGAAGTTGGTTGTCTGTTGTTCAAGGGCAATTCTGCCACAGAGAAAGCCTGAAAGCTTGATTAAGCTACCTCAGTCATTTGCCTACAGAAGCACAGCAGCATGTGTGGGGTGAGGCTACTGTGCAGGATTGACAGTGACTGTCAGGCAACAGCCCTCAAAGTTAACAAACGGCATGCCCCTAGAAGTTATCCCTACGACCTGATGGATCTAAAATTAGAAAGAGGCAAAAGACAGACATAACTTGGAAAAATCATTCCAAGACTAAACAAAATAACATCACATAATATGTACTAGGCTCCAAAACTCAGTTTCTATACAATTCTTTTATGTTCATTTAAATGGAAATTTACTTTAATGTATATAACCTAAAATTTACTCCAGGGTACCTCTCTTTATTTAACTAGGCTATGATTAAGTGCAGAGCAATTTCCTAATATGTACAAGGTCCTAGATTCAGTTTCTAGCACTATAAAAAAATGGTCTAAGCCAGGTAGTGATGGCACATGCCTTTAAACCCAGAACTCAAGGCAGGCAGAGGCAGGTGGATTTCTGTGAATTTGAGACCAGCCTGGTCTACAGAGTGAGTTCCAGAACAGCCAAGAATACACAACCCTGTGCTCTAGGTTTGCTCTCAGTACTTAAACACACAACAACAAAGCCCTATGTTAATTCAGACTAAAAAGCAACCAAACATACAATAACCTTACAGTGTCTCAATGTGGGGCATTAATTACTCACACAATGAAAATATATAATGAAAAGAAACGTAAGTTATTTGTTATGTTGGGAAAAGCCAGAAATGCAGACACACATGTGTACCCATGCGTGCACGCGCGCGCGCACACACACACACACACACACACACACACACACACACACACACACACTAAAGCTAGATGTGGTGGTAAATGCCTGTAATTCCAGCACACAAGAAACTAAGGGAGGGGATTCATGAGTTCAAGGTCACCCTGGACTACACAGCAAATTTCAGACCAGCCTCGCCTATTGGAAGAAAGAAGGGAAACAAACCCAAATGAGCCCTGTGCCCCCGCCCCAACAAAACCCTACCAATACCAAAACACTAAAACCAGCCAGATGTAGGAAAAAAAAGTCTTGCGATTCCTTATGTCCTGAGACAGGCAGGGTCTGCTATAGCCCAGAATGGCCTGAAGCTCAGGACCCTGCTACCTCAGTCTCCATAAGCCGGAATTATGGACAGCAGCCCTGTGACCAGGCCTTAAGTTATTGTTTATTAGGTAAAGTAACTTGAACTACAAGGTACTTTTAGATGCTAAAAATAGAAAAACAAATCTAGAAAATACCTGGTAGTTTCTGCTGGAACACACTTTCCATGACATGCTTAATTTCTAGCCTCTGATCCAAGTTTTCATTGTGTAAACCAAACTCCTGCACCACTCTGTCAATGGCGCTGCCAACTGCATGTATCTGGGAGGGCGCTGGTGGGGGCAATGTGGTGAGCAATTCTTCCTCCTGCTTTTCCTTGTAAGATCAATGGTAAGATTAAAAATGGCTCATATGTAGTTGTTACCTTTCACTTTTCACTGAGACAGTAACCTATAAAATTTTCTGGCATCTTTGTAGCCTTCTTTCTTAGACACAGTGGTCTTCATCCTATCCAACACACACATATAATCTACCTACTTACTACGGATAATAAGGAGCAGGCAGGAATAAGGAGAAGAACATGGACCACAGCAGGATATTAGGGGCCTGCTATCTACGTAAGAACACCCAGGCCCCACCAGTGGCTTCCTATGTCCTGACTCTAGACTTGGGGAAACTTCCAAGGCCACCCAGTGAACTCATCTGACTAGTGGAGACGCATCCTGGCTAGAATAAACACAGTAAACCGTTTGCTTTTAATATCTCAGTGGGTTTAAGGAAAGCTACAACCAAGACAGCTGACATCTGTGCAATCGCCAGAGACTCACCTTAAGGTTCTTCTTGTGCCTCTTCTCCTTGATATGCTTATGAGCAAATGGGATGGAGTCAATCAAAGCATCACACAGTTTGCAGGTGTACTTTGCTGTAGGGCAATTTCGTGGTCGCTACAGTTTGAAAAAATTGACAGAAGGATATATCTCCAAACATTTAGAGAAAATTAGGCAGAGTAATGGATCCCCCATCACTTTCAAAATTGACAGTCACTCTTATTTAAGTACAATGGCAGTAACTTTGATTTTCTCAGGTCACACAGAGTATCCCTTAACGTACAGACTTACACACTGAAAGGTGGAAAGCCTGATACATTGGGGCAAATATGGCAATTACCAAGTGGTAAGTAAAATGCGGATATGACCTAACAGATGTACGCATAAAGATGTTACCCTTTTCAGCCTGTCGATGCAGTCTTTCTTTAGCCGTTCCTCAGCCTGCTGCAGGCCCAGTAGCTCTTTTGTTGACAGCGTAGACTCGTCAATCACAGGACCTTCCAATTCTCCATCCTGTTCACTTTCCTCATTTCTAGTCCTCCGTGGCTTCCGAGGTCTGGACCGTTGTTTCTTGTTTTCTTAAGTTAGGGGACAATGTTGGCAGTGCTGAATACAACCACTCTTTGAGTAAGAAGTAGAACTTCTTCCTTTAAATTCATTGTCTTACACACAGCAGTAGGAACTGAACCCAAGTCCTCACCCAAGCTGGCAAGTGCTAGGCCCTGAGCTCTACCCCAAGCCCATATGAACGTCTTTCAGTGATCGAATAAGTGATTCCTGAACACTGAACAAAGGGGAGGTGGCTCCCCACATAAACCGTTGCAAGGAAAAGGACTGAACAAATTACATATGATTTTCTCTCCGCCCACATTCCCCTGCCGAGTTCTCATGCAGCAGTGAAGCCTCCTACTGAGGCTACATACTGGGGATTCTAACACACCTGATGGATAAACTACACACATAATACTTTCAGCCAAAATGTAAATTATCTGTGTTTTAATGAAAAGTACTCATATCTACTTTGATTTTTTTTTTAAGGGAAGAATCCAAGTGGGGGAAAATGGACAACACTGCATGTACCTGGAGACTGGGAAATTGTGATCATTTTCTTATAAGATTTGAATAAAATCATTTGGCTACAAATTCAGCCTTCAATCACAATTGGGTTCCTTCATTAAAAGGAAAAAAAAATTAAAGCACAGTTTTACTTACTGAGAACACACAGTTCCCACTTTACTTTTGTTTCTTAAACATACACTGACAGGCTGATCACATGCCAAAGGGGGGAAATGATTGGCAGTTAAAACCAAAGTTTACCCTATATAAATGTGTTATGAACTCTTAGTTAGTTCTACAATCTTTAGAATAACTAAATAAATTCAGGCTAAACTTTTCAACCTGTGAAACATATAACAATTGTGAGACTGAGCTTTAAAAACTGTGGCAAGCAGTGCTGAGATGCCTATCAGGCTCTGAAAGACATCATAATTTTGGGCTAAAATGATATTTATTTCCAAGTGAAAATTCTGATTAAGGGCCTAGAGAGATGGCTCAATGGAAAGCGCTCTTGCAGAGGACCTGGGTTCTGTTCTAGCAGAGGGACGATCAAGAAGAATTGAGCTACACAGTGAGACTCTGTCTCAAAAAGAAAAAAAAAATTAAGACATTTTAGTCCCTTTAACTCTTAATGTCATTTTCATACACTGCAAATTTATATAGCAAATTAAACTCCTCACGATTGTATGTAATCTTATAGACAAAAACTTAACATTTCCTTTATAAGAATTTTCAAGGGAAACTATCAATTTCTTCATTTGGCAAGCTGAAACTCAATGCCTATACTTCATACAGAACAATTTAAGTGAGGTTTTGCAAACACAGGGACAATATGCTCCTTTTTCACACCTGCAGAGGCACCTCCTAGTCAGTCCTAAAACTGAAAACGAACACACATAGGGTTTTGGTCTGTAATTTGTCCCTTTAATATTTTTAGCTGCAAAACATTGGTCGATAAATCATTACTATTAGTAGTAGTAATAGTGGTATTAGTAATTTTAGTCAGGGTCTCATTAAATAGCCCTGGTTGGCCTAGAAATCACTACGTAGATAAGGCTTGTCCTGGAATTCACAGATCTGCCACCCTCTGCCTCTTGTACCCTAGGACTAATGGTGTGTTACAGTCAGCCTGCCTTAAACCTTATCTTAAAATTGCCTTTCAAGGGCCGCGTGTGGTGGCGCACGCCTTTAATTCCAGCACTTGGGAGGCAGAGGCAGGTGGATTTCTGTGAGTTCAAGGCCAGCATGGTCTACAAAGTGAGTCCAGGACAGCCAAGGCTACACAGAGAAGCGCTGTCTCAAAAAACCAACCAACCAAACAAACAAACAAAAAAATTGTCTTTTAAGGTAGCCCAGCCAGTTAGTCAGTATAGCATGAGGCACCTCCCTCCCTTTTCATTTATTTGTTTTGTTTTGTTCATGAAACCTAGACTGGCCTCTGCCTCCCAAATGTCTTGCTATGTAGTCCAGGCTGGCCTGAAATTCTCAATCTTCCTGCTTTATCCTCCCTAGTTCTGGGTTGCAGGAATGTAACACACATATCTTAATTCTTTAATTTTCAAAAGATCAATAAAGGTAATTTAGTGTCCAGACCTTCATGAAGGCCATGATAGGAGGAGCACTTCAGGTATGCACAAAACTGTAAAACATAACAAACCAAAAGCCCAGAAACCAACAATAAATATACAGTTTCCTTGTCAGGACTCTAGGTCCTACATGACTAAGGTAATGGCCAGGGTGACAAGATGAATCCCTAGTTTCAGTTTTGATTTGAGTCTCACTTTCCACTCCAGCGCTGCATAAGTGCGTCTGGACAATTTTCACCTCTGCAAACTACAGCTGCCCAATCCAGGGAACCACGGCTTCACATTACTCCAGCGTCCCACACAACAGCCTTTCTAGTCTGCCCAACTCAAAGATTTTATTTCATTTATTTTGAGACAGGGTCTTTTTTAAAGCTTAATCAGGAAGAAGCAGGAGGATCACTGTGAGGCCAGGCAGCAAGCACTACACATTAAGACACCGTCTTCCCCCCAAAAGGGCAATTTCTAAAGTCCAGTTTCATATTATAAACAGCTTTCATGTTTTGTATCCAATTCATAACGTTATTTCACTTCAGTAAACACACCGACTGGATAGAAATTACTTTCCTGGTTTTTTAGAAACAAATGCTGTACAACATCTACTTCCACCTTCCAGAAAAATACACAACCGCTTTGTATAATTATTATAAAAATGTGAAGTTATTTAGAAATGAGGCTTAACACTTAGAAAATGCAGGCAAGAGAATCTGGCTAAGGTTAGCCTTGGCTACATGAGACCTTGTCTCAGAAAAAGAACAGATTTTGATTCTTCTGAAAGGGAACAATGCTGCTTTTAACTGCATCCTGGGTCTCTAAGTTTCTATTTCCCAATTCTGTTTTCTGGCTTGTGTTTCAATTTCCAGGGCCCTGGGTGAGCTTAGTTAAACAGCAACCCGGGTTCTCCCCACCACCCCAAACTTCCTCTTTCCCCGCCACTCCTCCCTCCTCTTTGAATATATACAGCCTATATTCTTAACAGTAAATATTTTCAGATGTATACTGTCATGTACATTATAAGCATATTTTAAAATTAAAATTATGAACTTAAAATTACATACACACCACTCAGAAACTACAGTATGATCTCCAAGGTTATATGGCCACCCTTTTCCTCTTCCATAAGGTCTTACTCATGGAAAATGAGCCTCATTTTTGGGGGGGCGGGGAGCAGTACTCTACTCTGCCACCCAGCCTGGCTTTGAGGTTGTGATGGTCCAATGTATGAAATACGTTGAAGATGCCCAACTGTAGTGCTATATACACTAACGTAATCACACTAAATAGCTCATTACTGAAAATAACACGGATACATAACCCAGAGACTCGAAGCATACCTGGGCTTCCTGCTTCCATTTCTGACACGGCTTCAGTGCTGGCGAGGTCTTTCTGAAACAGCCGTCTAACGGCTCTGCAGCCTCTCCCATCCTGCCACCTGTGGCCATCCTCACTTTCTTGAAAGGATTCTTTCCTTGACCGGCTTACAACAGGGATCCTAGGCCCGGGCTTGAACTCCCTCCAGTTATCTGCATTACCAGTCAGTTCATCAGATGGCCATTTCTTATTTTGATCTTTGTGGTTATCATTCATCCAAGCAGGCTGACTGTAAATTGGGTTTTTAAATGCATATGGATTGCTGGAAACCACATATGGTCCCTTCCTGGGGGTGTTCCCATAGTTCCCAGGCGATATCTTTTTTTTTGGAAGGCCTTTTTCCATTTTACTGCTATGGCCTTTAGCATAATCATCCATTATTAAATAATCTTGTTGGGGATGACCCCTTCTGAAATCATCATCATCAATAATTCCACGGTCTTTCGTGCGCTTCACAAAGTAAGGTTTGGTAGTATCTCCCATGGTCTTTGACTTCAACTTTCTTACTTTGTACCTGAAAGAAGGCATTTGGGGAGAAACGACAAGAAAAACCTGTAAAATAATATCATACCAAACACTCAAAGTAACACACTGATGCCCTGAAGTCATTACTTTTCTCCATTTAAAAATTAAATTGTTAGCCGGGCATGGTGGCACACGACTTTAATCCCAGCACTCTGGAGGCAGAGACAGGCGGATCACTGTGAGTTGGAGGCCAGCCTGGTCTACAATGCGAGTCTAGGACAGCCAAGGCTACACAGAGAAACCCTGTCTCGAAAAATCAAAAACAAAAGACAAAAGACAAAAATTAAACTGTTATCACATTCCTAGTAATTAGTACATCCCAGAAGTTGGGCTTAGCCCTACTGTTCATAAAAACTAGTCCTTGCGCAGGGCGTGGTGGCGCACGCCTTTAATCTCAACACTCAGGGGGCAGAGGCAAGGGGATCTCTGTGAGTTTTAGGCCAGCCTGGTCTACAAAGACAGTTCAGGACAGTCAGGGCTACACAGAGAAACTCTGGTTCGAGAAACCAAAACAAATAAACAAACAAAGACTCCCCCCCAAAAAAGACAAAAACAAACAAAACTCGTCCTTGTATGAAGCCTGAATCTGAAGACCTTTCTATAACCTCGAAAACTAAAGTAGTAGCGTCTGTGTAACAAAGTATCTTCAAAGTAAACATCCTAAGTCAACAATGTTACAAAACTCTCCAATTCTTTTTTTTTTTTTAAGTTGGCAATTACTTTAAAGAGTCATAGTAGCCGAAACTATGTGAACAGACTTTCAGTTTCGATCAACTCCACTCTTTGCTTTACTTTCAACCCGGCGCGACCGCAGGGCGAAGGGGCAGCACTTCCCACTAAGGTACCACTCTTAAGGGGCCGGGCTTCCGACCAAGGGACGCGCCAGCTGACTTACCCGATTTCTTAGTCCCCAGCCCCAGACAAGTCCAGTTTCGTCACCAACCACAATCCTCCGCAGAATGACACTCCTTTTCCTTCCCCATTCGGATGCCCCACCCCTGTATGCCTCAGTTTCCACAAGCGGAGTCCCCGGGCGGAGGAGGAGGGTGAGGCGGCCCCTCACTACTGGCTACGAAGTCGCCTTGGGAGCAAGGAAGCAGGAAGCACCCGGCCATTGACAGGGTTCCGGGGTCCCCTGGGCCAGGGCCGGAGCCTGGACATAAAGTGAAGACATGGACTCGAACCCAAGGGCTCCGGGCGCGCAGCCCGGCCGAGGCGGCCCGAGAAAGACGGCGCCAACGTACCTCGGGGCCGGGAGGTACCCACGGGCCCAGCCCGGAGGCGAGTCCGGGAGGGACGCGACGAGACGGCGCCCGGGAGCACTCACCAGCGCCGCGGAGGTCCCCCGCCGCTTCCTGTCCGGGCCCGGCTCCTCTCCGTGTTTTCCTTCGGCCCCACTTCCGGCGCTCAGCGCCGGCTCATTGTGCGCGATTGGAAGCCAGCCGTGCCCCCGCCCCGCGCTCCGCCGCTGGCCGGAAGCGCGCACCGGAAACGCGCGCCACCCAGCTTCCTCCCAGCGCCGGGCGCGCGCGCGGCGAGAGCGGGCCCAAGAGGTCTCTATTGCTAACTACCTGCTCGCTCTGGCACTAAGCGCTTACGGATTTCCCTGACGCCCCTTCTGTGGCTTCTAGGGAAACTGAACCAGCCTGCTGGGCCTTTTTATAATTCCAAGTGACTCAAGGCTGCAGTGAGGGCTTCATTACAGATCTTGAAGAAAGTCTAGCGGCCTTAGTCTTCCGGCTTACCCAGCTTTCATGCTCAAGGGGACCGCTCCTTCCTACAAGACCTTGTCTGTAAATAAATAAATAAATAAATAAATAAATAAATAAATAAGAAGAAGGCCGTATTTTGAAGACTACAAGTAGTGGTAAACGATGGTGGCGGGGGGGGGGGTGTGGAAATTCATTCCCCCCCCCCAACTGAACATTTATTGTAATGTAGGTGTTCTAATGCCTCGAAAACATGAAGCAACTAATAAATAGGAAGTGTTGGGAAAACGAGGCAGTTTTTATTTCTACCCCTGCAACAATAAATTTAAATGTATTTTGGTTCTTTAGCCAACAGTCTTAAAGTGAGGAATGCATACAGCCTTGGCTATTCCAAGACACTGTCTTGAAACTCAAGCCTACTAATTAAGAAATAAAGGAATAAAATAGAAATTTAGAAAGCAAAAGAGAGCCGGACATGACGGTGCACACCTTTAATCCCAGCACTCGGGAAGCAGAGGCAGGTGGATCTCCAAGCTTGAGGCCAGCCTGGTCTACAAAGTGAGTCCAGGACAGCGGGGGATGTTACACAGAGAAACTGTCTCCAAAACCCAAAAAACCAAAACCAACCAAGCAAACAAAAGCAAAAGCAAAAGCAAAAGAGACATAGGTAAATGGTAGACATTCTACAAACAACTTGTTAGAGTTGGTTTTCTCCTTCTGCTCTGTGGGTCTTGGGGATCACCTGAGGTTCCACAGCAGTCTTGATTCGTTGAGCCATCTCGAGGGTCCCACAAAGTTAGTAGTTGTTGTACAAAACATGAACTGAGCGTTCCTGTCACTTGGAGTAAAAGTTACACCCAACCAAATGTGACTGCCAAGCAATGTATCTTTGCATCCTTCTGTAGATGCGTTTAAAGGATGAGCGGGCCGCGGGGATGGGGGAGAGCACGCGCTGCTTTTGCGGAGGACCAAAGCTCACTCCCCATCACCCAAGGTGGGTGCTCACAGCTGCTTATTTGTTTTGGTTTTTCTTTTTTTGTTTTTGTTTTTTTCCGAGACAGGGTTTCTCTGTGTAGCCTTGGCTGTCCTGGACTCACTTCGTAGAGCAGGCTAGCCTCGAACTCACAGCGATCCTCCTGCCTCTGCCTCCCAAGTGCTGGGGTTCACAGCTGCTTATAACTTCACTCTTTTGGGCTCCACCACCAGCACCTGCATGCCCCCACACAGACAAAAAACACCTGCATGCCCCCACACAACAACAACAACAAAGCATCTTTTCGAAAGGAGGAAGGCACACTAGAAGCTGTGGTAGGAAACCACAATTATCTCCCCTTCTGTGATGGCAAAGCCTAGTCTTTAAGGAGGCCAGACTGAAATCCAAAACTTCAGTAGCTGGAAGAACGTGTTCCTGTGCGGTTGTGTGTGACTTGAAACACACTCTTAAAAATTTGTGATCATCTCTTATGTCGATGCTTTTGTTCTGAAAATTCATGGGAGTCAAACTAATAATCTGTTTGCCTGGCAGACAGTGGCATTTCATAGAGTCCAAAGGGAGTGGGTGATGCATCATTATATTTATTGTGGGCCACAGTAGCGTCACCACACCCAGGTGAGTAATCCCTGTACCAAAGTCCTAGCAACCCTAGGGGAAGGACACAACATACACTGTTTAAAGGATTTAAAATACTTTTATTTGCATTTTCTTCAATATGTATCCATAGTCTTTTCCTATTGTAAACAGTTGATTTTATGATTCATGTTGAGTGCTGGAGAGTTGGCTCAGTTGTTAAGAGAATTTGTTGCCGTTGAACCCACATGGCAGTTCACTACTGTCCATAACTCCTGTTCCACAGGCTCCACAACCATCTTCTGACCTCAGTGGGGGCACCAGACACACATGTGTATAGACATATATGTGAGCAAAGCACTCATACACATAAAAAGTAAATCTTAAAAAGAGATTCATCTTCAGGGGCTGAAGGAGTGGAGTGGCTCACGGCTAACAGCGGTGGCTGCCCTTGTAGAAGACTCATGTTCAGTTCCATCCGCCTGTGACTCCAGCTCCAGGGGGACACAATGCTTCTGCACTCACATGCACACACATAATAAAAGTAAACCAAATCTTTAAAACAGCATTCATTTGAGGATGCAGCTCAGTTGGAAGAATGCTTTGGATTCCCTCCCCAGCACTGAAAAAAACCAAAACCAAAACCCCAACATACTGCCCACCTTGTACTAATAAAAAAAATCACTGACAGCAAGATAAACCTGTCAGAATATATTGGAGATTTACATTGCTCCTGGAAATTCTAGTGCAGGTAGAAGGTTTGCTTGGATTTCCTTGAAGTCCTTAAGAGGAAGACTGAGTTTCTTAAGCTGTTTGTGACGTGGCTTCAATAATCTGGGAAAGAAATGTGGGGTCAGGAAACAGGATTGTTACAGATTGTTCGGAGACTAGTGAGGCTGCTGTTCATACTGCAATGTATCTCCTGCAGGGAATGCAAGTTGCAACAAACTCGGTGTCCTTTGTGCAGTAGGTCCGAGGGCTCAGAAATCTGCACAATTGCCTTCATAGTTTTATCAGCTAGCTTCTCTCTCTCTCTCTCTCTCTCTCTCTCTCTCTCTCTCTCTCTCTCTCTCTCTCTCTCAATGCTTTTTTGGGTTTTTTTTCCCCCACTTTGTTAGCAACCTAGTTTGACTCTTCCTTTAAATACACCTAAGAAAAGAGAACACTTTAAAGAAAAATAAACGTGTCCAAAGTCCAGTGAGTTCTTACCACCTCTCCAGCCTGCAACCTGGGGCCAGCTGTCAGTCACCAGCCTGGCTTGGCTGGCTTGCCACAGTCAGCAGCTTCCAGAGAGGTAGGCTTGTCTTAAGTTTTTGTTGCTTCTAAGAGTAACCATAGGTTCATAAAGTGTGCTCCATTTGCCTTCAGATACACATTTACTACCCTTCATGAAGGTAAAACCTGACGTGTACTTGGCCTTTGTTTCTTGTCTTGCTTTGTTTTAATACAAGTAGGCTACAAGAAGATTAAGATGGTGCATTCCTATATACGCAGAAAACTGAGGCAGGAAAATTCTGTGTTTGAGGACATCCTGGGAGACACACACAAACACACACACACACACACACACACACACACACACACACAGAGAGAGAGAGAGAGAGAGAGAGAGAGAGAGAGAGAGAGAGAGAGAGAGAGAGATAGCCGTAAATCTAATACTTGAGACAGGAGGACTACCATGAGTTGAAGGTCAGTTTGGTCTACACAGCAAGTATTAGGATACCAGGACTATACAGCAAGATCCTATCTTAAATGAAAAGAAAGTTTTTTTAAAAAAAATGGTTTGACTGTGAATGTGGTTTATAATCTTGTTTGTGAGGTTCAAAGAAGAGAAGAGCACAGTTCTATTTGTCCTTCCGAATGCCAAGCAAGCGTCCTCCCTGGGGCTCTCCTTGTTATGTAGCTTCTTTTGGTCTGTGGATTGTACTATGGTTATCTTGTATTATATGGCTAATGTCCACTTATAAGCGAGTTCATTCTGTGTGTCTTTCTGGTTCTGTGTTACCTCATTCAGGAGGTAGTTCCATCCATTTGCCTGCAAATAGACACCGGAAGCTGTTGAAGAGAGGGAACAGAATGGGATCCTAACATAGATGTCCTCAGAAAGACTCCACCCAGCAGGGAATCAAAGTAGATGCTAAGACTCACAGCTAAACTTTGGGCAAAGCAGTGGGAGACTTATGAAAGAGAGGGGGGATAGAAGGGCCCAGAGGTGGCAGGAGCTCCACAAGGAGACCAACAAAATCAACAAATCTGGACCAGAGGGCCTTGCAGAGACTAATGCATCAACCAAGAATCATGCATGGAGAGAACCCAGACCCCCTGTTCAGATGTAGGTGATGGGCAACTCAGTCTCCATGTGGGTCTCCTAGCAAGTGGAGCAGGAACTATCTCTGACATGGACTCTGGTGCCTGCTTTTGATCACCTCCTCCTCGTCCCCCCACCCCCATGGGTCAGCCTTGCCAGGTCACAGAGGAAGAGGATGCAGGCACTCCTAATGAGACCTGATAGGCTGAGGTCAGATGGTAGGAGAGGAGGGCTCCCCTTTCCGAAGACTAGGGGAGGGGGAAGGGGAATGCTGGGGATGAGGGAGGGAGGGTGGGAATGGGGTTACGAACGGGGTGTAATGTGAATGAACAATAAAAAAACCAAAACAAGAGTACAGATTTATAAAAGGAAGGAAAAAAGTTAAGCTCAAAAGTCATACATTTTGACCTTAAGTGGTTCCTTAGTATTCATACTATTTTGTTGCTGGTGGTGGTGGTGGTTGGTTGCATTGGAGTTGTTGACTTTCAGCCAACGGCCAAGATGCTTCCTTCCCATGTTCCACAACTTTCCATTTCTCTGCTATCTCGGTCTTCCTTTGTATTTCGAGTCACATCCTCTTAGCCTTTTTTATTTCTGTTTAAAAGTCATGTTACATTGCAGCCCCCCTCTGAACACCTCTCTCTCTCTCTCCCTCCCTTCCCCTCCCCTCCCTCGTGTGTGTGTGTGTGTATGTGTGTGTGTGTGTGTGTGTGTGTGTGTATGAATGTGTCTTTCTGTCTCTCACTCTCTCTCTCTCCTGATGTTCTAGGAGGTGCAGAACTCAGGCATGGCAGCATTCTTATCACCTAGCTACACTCAAACAAGCCCATTTATTGTTTGTCTTGAGACAGGGTCTTATTATAGCACTGGTTGGCCTGGGACTCACTATTGTAGCCTACACAGGCCTCAAAATCCCAGAATCCTCTTGCCTCAAGCCTCCTGAGTGCTGAGACTGGGACTTGGGATCAAGCCTGTAGTGTGCCAGGTGTGAGAGCACAGGGTCTGACCCATTCATTAGCTGTACTCTGCTCATCTTTGTTGATTTCCTTGTCTCACTCCTCACTATCTTTCTGTCTTGTAAGTTTGTCAGATTTTTCAGTTAGTCATCACAATTATTTGTTGTCATCTTCCTCCAATACTTACATTTTTTTTTGAATTTTTAAAAATTGAAAATAGACTCTACTCTTATCGAATACATCTGAACCACAGTTTTCACTCCCTCCAATCCCTGTAGCTCCCTGACACCTTCCCTCTCCCATTGACCCACTTTCCCCTCTGGTTCCTCTTCAGAAAAGAGAGTCAGGTCTTTAAGAGATGACAGCCAAGCCAGACAGGCCAAAACAAGATACAATAATACAAGGCAAAGCTCTCATATCAAGGCTGGGCAAGCAACCAATAGGAGAAAAAGACCCAAGAGCAAGCAAAGAGCCAGAGACACACCCACTCCCATTGTTAGGAGTCTCACAAGAACCCCGAGCTAACAGCCATAACACGTATGAATGCAGAGGAGCTGCTGCAGACCCGTGCAGACCTGGGGCTTGCTGCTTCAGCCTCTGTGAGCCCATGTGAGCCCTGCTCAGTTGACTCATAGGGCCGTGTTCTCTTGGTGTCCTTCATTCCCTCCAAATCCTAGTCTTTTCTCCCACTTCCCCGATCTCTGAAGGGCTGTTTGTTGAGTCTTTGTGTAGTTTAGGTATCAGGGTGAATTGTGACCACATAAAATGAATTTGGCAATGTTCCTTCTGTTTCTGTTTTGTGAAATAATTTGAGGAGTATTGGTATTGGCTCTTTGAATGTTTGGTAGAATTTTGAGCTAAAACTAACTGTCTCTAGGGTTTAATCCATGATGGTCTTAGAGGATACAGGGAGTTATTTCAATTTTCTTTTATCTATTGAGGCTTGCTTTGTGTCCCAAAATGTGGTTAATTATGGAGAAAGTTCTGTGAGGTTTGGATAAGAAGGTAGATCCTTTTGTGCTTGGGTGGAATGCTCTGTAAGTTTCTATTTGGTCCATTTGGTTCACAATGTCTGTGAGCTCCAGCATTTCTCTGTTTAGTTTTTCTTGCATGACCTGTCCATTGATGAGAGTTGAGTATCCCAGGATCAGTATGTGAGGGTCAATGTGTGATTTAAGCTGTAGGAGTGTTTCTTTTTCAAATGCAGGTGCCCTTATGTTTAGGGCATAGATATTAAAAAGTGAAATGCCATCTTGGTGGATTTTTCCTTGATAAGTATGTAGTGTCCTTCCATATCTTTTTTGATTAATTTTGATTTGAAACCTATTTCATTAGTTATTAGAGTAGCTACACCAGTTTACTTATTAGGTCCATTTGCTTGGAATATCTTTTTCCAACCTTGCAGGCTTAGATTTTTCAAAACCTAGTTTATTTACAGTTCTTAAACACTTCAACCTCTCTTCTTCCTCTTCTTTTTCTTTTTTTTCTTCTTCTTCTTTTTTCTCCTTCTCCTTCTCCTTCTTCTTCTTGGTTTTTTGAGACAGGGTTTTCCCATGTAGCCTTGGCTGTCCTAGACTCACTTTGTAGACCAGGCTGGCCTTGAACTCACAGCGATCCACCTGCCTCTGCCTCCTGAGTGCTGGGATTAAAGGCCTGGCTCAACCTCACTTCTAACCCACCAACCAGAGGAAGGGGAGAAAGAATGTTAATAGGAAAAAGGAGTTGTGGGCCTGTTTAGATGTAGTTCCTTGGGCCAATTCCACTCTGCATTATCACGATACCAGCAGTCCAGTCCGATGGCCAACACCAAACAGCAACAGGAATACGTAGCAGAGGCACAATCCAGCAGAAACAGCAAGGGCCCACTGACTCAGCACGTGTCAATGGAAGTGGCCAGAGTCAGCCAGAGTGCCATGAGAAGTTCTCTGATACATTTCTCTCTGTGAAGTGAAGACTCACAAAGACCAGTGAAGAGTTGCATGGCATAGCAGTGGAGCAATGCAAAAAGTGTCGTCCCACTGTCTGTGGTCCTCTTTACACTCCTTCCAGCCATCATGCCCTCACTCACGTGTCTGCTCCCAGAAAAACATCACACCCAGCATCACGTGCCTCTCCCAAAACAGCTCCCAGAAAAATATTACATGACACAACCGAGTCTTCAGAAAACATCCAGAAACTTCCACGTCACAACCCTTTACTCTGAGGTAATGTTTATCCTTGATGTAGAGGTGTATTTCTTGTATACAGCAAAAGGATGGGCCCTGTTTTCATGCCAATTCTGTTCATCTGTCTGTAAAAGTAACTTTTATTCTCCTGGCTCAATTGTTGTCTGGAAGGCTTACTTCCTCCTTCTGCTAACCTAGGCCTAGTCCTAGAAGCTTCTGGCCTGTGTATGAGCTAACCTAGGCCTAGAATGTTTCAGCCTCTGAGACTTACAGCTTAATAAGCTCATCCTTGCTTGTTCTTACTGAGCTCTGGGCTGCCTGGCTCAACTCAGCTGTTCTGGCTCAAAGTCTTCTCCCAGCTCATTTATTTAATCTGGCCTCTCTCTCTTGGCCCAGATCTGCTCTAAATTGGCTTCTCATTTTTTGGCCTGTTCTGTCTTCACCTGAATTCTCTCTCTCTCTCTGCAAACCATCTCTATATTACTGTCCCTGTAAAAAACAAAAAACAAAAAACAAAACAAAAAACAAAAAACAAAAAAACAAACAAACAAAAACTGCTTCCTGTTTCTGAAAAACTGCCTTCCCTTTCTTCTCTCTTTTTGTGAGAATTGAGGGTATCCTATTCTGTCAAATCTTCTCTGATTTGCCACCTTTTCTGCCACTCAATTAGGCATCACTTTCAAACATGGCTGCTTCCTTCTATAAACTAACTTTACCTTTGTTTTGGATTAAAGGCATTTATCACCACGCCTGGATCTAAGCTTTTTTTAAGCTGACACTTGTTCTATACTAGACTGGTCTTAAACTCAGATCTGTTTGCCTCTGTCTCCTGGATTAAAGCCATGTTTATATTCCAAATGGCTCATACAAACCTAGAAGGTCTTTGGATGTGATCTCTTGCCAGAACAGCCGTGTTCTGAATTAATATTCCTCTACATCTGTCTTTTTATTGGGAGGATTGAGGACATTGACACCACTGAGAGATATCGATGAAAGTGATTGTTAATTTCTGTTATTTTGTTTTTATTGGTGGTTGTAGTAACGGTTGTGTGTGTGTTTCCCCTTTTCTTAGTTTTGCTGGTGTGAGATTATTTATTTCCTGGGTTTTCATGTATGTAATTAACCTCCTTGGTTTGGAATTTTTCTTCTAGCACTTTCTGTAAGACTGGAATTGTAAATAGATATTGTTTAAATTGGACTTCATCATGAAATATCTTATTTTCTCCATTTATGCTGATTGAAAGTTTTGCTGGGTATTATAATCTGTGCTGGCATCTGTGGTCTCTTAAAGTCTGCAACAATTGTGTCCAGGCCCTTCTGGCTTTTAGGGCCTCCACTGAGAAATCAGGTATAACTGTAGTAGTTCTGCCTTTATGTTACTTGGCATTTTTTTTCTTGCAACTTTTATATCTTTGTTCTGTATGTTTAGTGTTTTGATTATTATTTGGTAAGGGGAATTTCTTTTCTGGTTTAATTCTATTTGGTATTCTGTAAGCTTCTTGTACCTTTATAGGCACCTTCTTTATATTAGGAAAAAATTCTGTGATTTTTGTTGAAAATATTTTCTGGGCCTTTGAGCTGTTATTCTTCTTCTTCCTGTATTCCTATTTTTTAATGATTTGGTCTTTTCAAAGTGTCCCAGATTACCTGGATGTTCTGTGTCAGGAAGTTTTTAGATTTAACATTTTCTTTGACAGATGTACTTGTTTCTTCAATTGTATCTTCAATTCCTGAGATTCTCTCTTCTATCTCTTGTATTCTGTTGGTGAAGCTCACCTCTGCAGTTGCTGTTTGCGTTTCTAAAGTTTTCATTTGCAGGATTCCTTCAATTTCTGTTTTCTTTATTGCTTCTATTTCCATTTCAGGTCTTGAACAGTTTTATTTGTTTCCTTTAACTGTTTGCTTTTTCTTGGTTTTCTTTGAAGGATTTATTGATTTCCTCTTTAAAGTCTTCTACCAATCATCTTCATACAGTTCTAAGTCCTTCATCTTGTTGTACTGTTCAGGACCTGCTGTGATAGGATAGCTGGGCTCTGGTGGAGATGTAGTGCCCTAGCTGTTACTGACTGTGTTCTTATGCTGGCATCTAGGCATCTGTGTTTGGGGTGATTATAGGTCAGGTTGCTTCTTGCTGGGTTTGTCTTTGTTGGGTGGGAGTTTTGTCCCTTGGATTCTGTCTGGTCTCTGAATTTTCAGAGAATGTGTTGGCTGTGTGTTGTCTATTTTACTGGCCTGCTTGGCTGTAATGCTCATGGGGGAATGTTGTTGGTGTTGGAGGGTGGGAAGAGAGTGCAGGGGGAGATGGTCTTAGAGATCCACAGAAGATGTGGACAGGGGGTAAGGGAAGCTGTCCGTAATGTTTTGTTGTAGTGCTAGGGACTACCTTGAGAATTGGTTCTGGGTAATAGAGTAGGGGAGGTCTGTGGGCAGCCTACCTGGTCCCTGGCAGGTGTGGCCCTGTGGTTGAGCAGGAGGTGTCCACCCAGGTTAGGGGCTGGGACACAGCAATGAGTAATGAATGACAAGGCAGCAAGGGATGTTCTGTGGGACCTACAGGAGGTATGCACAGTGAGGAGGGGAATCTGTAGCTGGTGTTCTGTTGTAGCACTAGGGAGGACCCTGAGAATTGGGTCTGGGGTAATAGTGAGAGCGGGGAAGGTCTGAGGGCAGCCTACCTGGTGTTCTGGCAGGCACTGCCTGTGGTTGAGCATGGGGTGCTCAACTGGGTTCAAATATAGATTTCTTTTCTTCTTCTTCTTCTCCTCCTCCTCCTCCTTCTCTTCCTCCTCCTCCTCCTTCTTCTTTTTTGTCTTTTAAGACAGGGTTTCTCTGTGTACCCTTGGCTGTCCTGGAACTCACTCTGTATGTAGACTAGGCTGGCCTCAAACTCAGAGATCTGCCTGCCTCTGCCTTGAAGTGTTGGCATTAAAGGCATGTACCACCCTGACCAGCTCAAATATAGATTTTGAAAGCTCAGAGGCTTGCCTAGTTTGTTTACATCCTCTAGGACCTAGAGGTAGCTGGGTAATGACATTTACTGAGACGATTTGTGGAATGAATGGGAGTTATGGATCAAGTCAGTTTCTGGTCAGTGGTCCTCATGAACATCTGGTTCCCTTTAGGTCATTTTTCTTTGACATAGGGTCTCCCTAAGTTACCTAGATGGTTTCTAACTTTTGGGCTCCCATGAGTCTTCCACCTCACCTTCTCAAATACTACTGAGTCCTCCCTTTTGTTTTTGTTGTTTGTGGAAGGTGGTTTTCTTCTCTTTCTTTCATTCCTTTTCTTTTCTTTTGTTATGGGTTCAAGAATAACCACACCCTGACCACTCAAACACCAGTCTCAGATTGATGGAAGTTTATTTGAACACTGAACAAAAACTGGGACCATAACCTGGGCTTGAGAGCCAGACTATGATGCCAGTCTGTTTCTGCCTTTGTTTGTTTGTTTGTTTGTTGGGTCAGGTCTGCTTTTAAAGCAGGCTTTTTATAAGAAAAGTCATAACCAGGTAACAGCCAGGTAACCAGGTGGAAAGCAAGGGGAGGGCAGCATTACATCATTTTGATTAGCTAAGTATATGAAGAATCGATTTTGTTCTGAGCACGATTTGGCTCTAGCGCTCAGGTAGCTGGACAAAGCATTGTAAATTGATTGGCTTGGAATTTAGGGTAGGGAAGCTCTTGGGGGCTTTCCATCTCTTTGGGAGTAAGCAACATAGTTGGGTGTTGTGGCCTTAGCTCTGATAGAACATCGTTTATCTTTAACCCAAGCAGAACATGCACTTATCATCTATTGTTTTATTCTAAGCAGCAAGCATTGAACCTTCCTGGTTTTAGGCATATAGGGCCTGAGAACTTGACCTTAACTTCACCTTATAATCAGAATGGAGACTTGCAGATTGATAACTGTGAGTCCCCAGGCCAGCAAGGGGTTCTTAGTAAGACCTGGTTTCAAAAAAGCAACAACAAAAGAACTCCAGTTACCCCCTCCACCGCTGCAGCCAGCCTGGAGTTTTCAACAGGCACAAAAGGTCTAGCCTTTGGGATTTTGTTATTTGCTTTGTTTTCTCAGTACTAGAGACAAGCAAGCACTCTATCACAAAGTTGTGTACTTAAAACAAACAACAAATACAGATTTTAAAAAAACAACAAAAAAGCAAATTTCTCAAGCAGGCTTGAATTGTCAGAACTTTACCTTAGCTTTCCCATATAACAGACCCATGCCATCAGACTCAGATACGTAGCTGTTTGCCCCAGAGTCCCCTGTAGCCCAGGGTAACCTGGGACTCATAATTCTTATGGTTCATCTTTCCAAACACAATTTTGTTTTGTTTTTTGAGACAGGGTTTCTTTATGTTATCTTGGCTGTCCTGGACTAGTTTGTAGACCAGGTTGGCCTCGAACTCACAGAGATCCACCTGCCTCTGTCTCCCCAGTGCTGGGATTACAGGCATGTGCCACCACACCTGACCCAAACATAGTTTTTACTAGTCTGTGTCACCATACACAGCCACTGCTTTCATTAAAAAAAAAAAAAAAAAAAAAATTCCCACCTGGGCATGGTGGCACACGCCTTTAATCCCAGTACTCGGGAGGCAGAGGCAGGCGGATCACTGTGAGTTCCAGGCCAGCCTGGTCTACAAAGTGAGTCCAGGATGGCCAAGGCTACACAGAGAAACCCTGTCTTGAAAAACAAAACAAACAAACAAACAAACAAAAAATTCCCCATAAGGTGTAGTAGTGCTCACCTTTAATCCCAGCACTTGGGAAGCTGAGACAGGAGGATGTTTGTGAGTTTGAGGCTACACAGGTCACATAGCCAGTTCAAGACCACCCAGGACAACATAGGGAGACCCTGTAGTGTGTGTGTGTGTGTAGGGGGTGGGGATGGGATGAAAATAAAGCAAGAAGATCACAATTGTGAGGCTAATCTAGGCTATATAGTGAAGTGCTGTCTCAAAAACAATCTAAATAAGCATTTTAGGTTTTCACATTTTATGTATGTGTGCCTAGTAACCACAGAGGTTGGAGAGGGTATCTGGTCCCCCTGAAACTGGAGTTACAGGCGATTGTGATCCTTAATGTAGATGCTGGGAATGGACCATCACTTCAGGCCCTCAAATCCTTTCAGGGTATCAGTCTCCCCAAACACCATTCAGGTTCCCCCTCCCCCTCCACTTTTCTTGGATGACACTTAGGGATGTGATCAACATGAACTCATAAATATCAAGAAAAGACAACACACACACACACACACACACACACACACACACACACAGGCAGACATACAGATACACATGCATATACACACAGTTATACAGACACACAGAGAAATACACAGAGATACACAGACAGAGGTGCACTCAGAGAGAGACATACAGACACATACAACTGTTTGAGTGACACTCTTGCCTCTCTGGTCTCTGTAAAGAAGTCAGTGTTAAAGAGGTCCCTGGAGCAGCCAGACAGCAGGGGAAGCATTAAAAGGAGTCAGCTAAAGTCCCTTTGCACAGAACTGAATCTCAGATGCTTTTCTGACCTTTGGATAAATTAGGATAAGTGAGATAGCAGCCAGTTTTCAAGACAGGTCAATTTTAACTGCTGCGGCCACGGAAGTGCCCTCTGCTCTAGTTCTTATACAGAAAGCTACGCTCAGGTGGCTCAATGCTGGGCATCTGTGAAGCTTTCTTTTCTGTCTGCACTTTGCAAAGAAAGATGTCAGGCTTCAGACCCTGGACAAGCAGCTGAGGTACCTTTTGAACCAAGGCGGACCAGACCTCCAGGTTCTCCCAGCATCCCTCAGTCCCTACCTGTTACAGGGCGTGGCCGGCATACTGCACCCTCTACCCTGAACTCTCTAACCCAGGGCCAGGGGCTTCCCCTCTCTCAGAGGCTCTTCACTATATAGTGCGGACATTTTGGTTACCTTCTCTCTCTTTCTGCACTCTCTGCTCTCGTCTCTCCTCTCTCTGCTCATGTACTTTCTCTTCCCCTGCTTTTCAGTCTCCCCATGCATGGGGGCCCCATTCCTTGGGACCAGTGAACTGGCCTATAGCTGCCCCCCAAATAAACCTGCATTTAAATACTTTAATGTGTCTCGAATTAGCTCATTTTACAGGTGAAAAGAGAGATAACCTATCAAAAGTGACTTTGAAGTGGCCAGTCTGCTTTGCTTTCTCCAGCCTTTCTTTTCTTTTGTTTTTGTTTCTGTTTTTTTTCAAGACAGGGTTTCTCTATGTAACCTTAGCTGTCCTGGGCTTGCTTTGTAGACTAGGCTGGCCTCCAACCTACAGAGATCCACCTGCCTCTGCCTCCTGAGTGTTGGGATTAAAAAAGGCATGCGCAACCATGCCTGGTTTATAGTTTTCTTTAGAAATCCGTGGAATTCGAGCCAGGCATGGTAGCCCATGGTCGCCAGACATGTGCATAGTGCACAGATATACATGCAGACAAAACACACATGCACATGAAGCAGAAATAAATAATCATTAAATAATTATTCTAAAGATGATATGGTTGAGCTGAGGCGGTGTAAGGTGTCAGGGAGAGAAAATGCTCAGGAGTAAATAGTAAAGCTCTCCACCCTTAGGTGTTAGGAAAGATAAGAGATGCTGTGCCAAGACACCCGTGAGAGGCAGCAGGTGCCAACCAGCCCAGTCGGGGCGTTGCCGCTAATGATATTGGGCAGGCTAACACACCGATTTTTAGACCCACAGGCAACCCAGGCTCGCCACCACCGGCAGGCTTTTGATTGCTGTGCCAGAGTGGTGGAAGTTGAGCAGAGAGAAAGGTTCTGAAGAGGGCGGGAAAGGAGCATGTTTGGAAGTTAAAGGCAACGATGGTACAGGGGACCTTTGTAATTTGATTTTTTAAAAAGCCTAGACGAGTGCGTATGGCCACCATGAGGAGGACAGGGGACTTGGAGCCTTCTCCAGAGAACACACATTTTGATGAACTAAAAACAGCAAAACACAGCCAGCTCTAAGCGTAAACTATCCCCTTGATATGTCTGAGAACAACTCCCTCTTGCCCCTGAGACACATTCCTCCCACTTGGCCGGGGTGCGGGACCCTCCCACCCCTTCTCCCGCCCCATGCTACCTTCCAGCCTTTCCCTTCTCAGGCCGCTTTTACTCCAGGGAAACTAGTAGATGAGATTACATTTTCAAGCAGTCCTGTTAGGACCCTTGGACAGAATCAAGTGGGGTGGGGGAGGGGCGGGCCATTTAAAATTTTAGGAAAGGCTAGCTGCCAGTTCCCGGGCCTACGTGGTTAGGCCGGCTTCCCTCGGAGCTTTTGCACATAACTTTTCCCCTGCCACATGTAACTTTTCTTCTGTAAACCCCAATTCCTTACCCAGAGCTGTTGCTGTTGCAAGCACTAAGGAGTGTTATTTTCTTCACTCCAGGCTTTGAGGATTTAGTATGGTTTACTTTATTTATTTTTACAGTCCTTGGGTTTGGGCCCAGGGCCTTGTCCACGCTAAGTGAGTGCAATACCACTGAGCTACGTCCAAGCCTAGAGTTTAAAGTTCTTCTTTAGAAATAAAAGAAAAAAAAAAAAAAAAAAAAAAAAAAAAAAAAACCAAAAACCAAAAAACAAAAAAATCCAAACCCATAATTTTTCTTTATTCTTTGAAAATTCCACACACGTGGTCAATGTATTTTATCATTTTCCATCCCTACTCACCCCCTGCAGACCCCTCAGCGTACCCACAAGCCAACTTTAAGTCTTTTCTTTTTAAATAGCCCACTGAGTTCAGTGTGGGCTGCCCACATCTGCATGGCTGTGAGGACATCCACTGCAGCATGGGCAAGCTGCCACAGTACCACAGCCCCAAAAAGAAACGGCTCTTGCTCACTGGTTAGCCTAGAACTTACCATGGGGACTGCCTACCTCTGCCTCCTGACTGCTGGGATTAAAGGCCTTTGCTACTGCGCCTGGCCCTTCCTATGAATTTTAAGATGTGAAGAAAAAAAATCCATGAAGAATGTCAATGGGATTTGATTAGCGTCTCTTTGCATCTGCAGGCTGCTTTGGTTAACACAACTGTTTATACACTATTGAGTCTTGGAATTCGTGGTCACAGTGGGTCTTCTCATCTTTTAGTGTTTTCCTCAATTTCTCCTTTTTTTTCTTTTTTCTTTTTTAATGTTTTGCAGTTTTCATATTAGAGGTCTTTCACATCCGTGGTTAGGTTGATTCCAAGGTATTTAGAACAAAACAATTGTGAAGGCGAGTGGCTCCCCAACTTCTCTCTCCGTCTGTTTGTCGTTGGTATAAGAAGGCAGCGGTTCTCAACCTGCGGGTTAGGCGCCCTCTAGCAAACCTCCATCTCCAAAACTACTTACATTGCAATTCACAACAACAGCAAAACCACAGTTATGAAGGAGCCATGGAGATGATGGTATGGTCAGGGACAGGAGGAACTGTATCAAAGGGCCACAGCATTGGGAAATTGAGAACCACTGGTATATAGAAAGGCTATTTGTTTTTATGTATTAATTTTGTGACCTGCCTCGGCTGAAAGGGCTTATGAATTCTAACATTCTCTGGTGGGGTCTTCAGGATCTCTTATGTGCAGAATCATATCACCTGCACATAGAGATACTTTGATGCTTTTGTGTTCTGTTTGTATGCCTTTTATTGGCTCCTCCAGTCTTATTGATCTAGCTAAGCAAAGCTTGGATTGCCTGATGCCAAAACCAAAGATATAATGAAAAGAGGACACTACAGACCAATTTCCCTGGTGAGCACAGAGGGAAAAATTCTCAACAAAATACTTACCAAACACATTCAAGAGCACATCAGAAACACGCTCACCATGATCAAACTGACTTTATTCCAGACAGGAAGGATGGTTCAATATACAGTAAATGTTACAAATTACATAACAGACTCAAATGGACTCTGAGTAAGGTGGAGGAAGTAAATCCCTTGTCTCATTCTCATTCCTATGGTCTTAGCTTTTCCTCATTTCACATAATGTTGGGTGTAGGTTTGTCATCTACAGCCTTTATTATGTTGAGATATATTCTTTCCAGATTCTGGGGTTTTTTTTTCAGAATTTTATCATGAAGATATTCAAATTTATTAAAAAGCCTTTTCTGCAAGTACTGAGATGACTGTGTGTCTCTACTATGTAGCCCTGGCTGTCCTGGAACTCACTCTGTAGACCAGACTGGCCTCAAACTCACAGAGATCCACTTGCTTCTGCCTCCTGAAAGCTGGGATTAAAAACATGTACCATCATACCCAGCTTGCTTTGGGTCTTAATATGAGATATACTTCAGAGAAAGTTCCAAGGGATGCTGGGAAAAAAAATGTGTATTTTGAAATGTTTGGATGGAATGTTCTTTTTTTTTTTTTTAAGACTTACTTATTATTTATACAGTGGTTTACATGTACATCTGCAGGCCAGAAGAGGGCATCAGGTTGCATTATAGATGGTTGGGAGCCACCATGTGGTTGCTGAGAATTGAACTCAGGACCTCTGGAAGAGCAGTCAATGCTCTTAACCTCTAAGCCATCTCTCTAGCTCAGGATGGAATATTCTTGTACTGGACATTTTATGTCAACTTGACATAGGCAAGAGTCATGTGAGAGGAGGGAACTTCAACTGAGAAAATTCAAGCATCTGTTATGACTGTAAAGTATTTTCTTAATTAGTGATCAATGTGGGAGGGCCCAGGTCATTGTGGTGGGGCCATCCCTGGGCTGATGGTCCTGGGTTCTATAACAAGGTAAGCTGAGCAAGCCCTGAGGAGCAAGCCAGTAAGCAGCACCCCTCCATGGCCTCTGCATCAGCTCCTGCCTGCAGGTTCCTGCCCTGTTTCAGTTTCTGTCTTGACTTCCATCAATGATGTGCTACAATGTGGACATGTAAGCCAAAAAACCCTTCCCTCCCCAGCTTGTTTTGGTCTTGGTGTTTCATCACAGCAACAGAAAACCAAACTAAGACAATTCTCTACCTGTCTGTCAACTCATCGAATTGAGATGTTTGTTTATTTATGTCTTCATCAGGATGACCTTTCAGTTGGTGAGAGTAGGTATTGAAGCACTCACTACTATTGCATTGAGGCTCATCTGGGAGGTTTTGTTTTATGAAATTGGGTGGACCTGTGTTTGTAGCAGACATGTTCAAGATCGTAGCATCCTTTTGGTGGATTGTGCCATGATCAGTGTAAAAATGAAGTCTATGTGTTGCAGACATCAGAACAGCAACACCTGTTTCTGTCGTTCCACCCTCAGGTAGGTCTGTCTTTTGCGGAGAGCTAGGGTTCTTGGAGGCAGCAAATAGATGGTTCCTGGTTTGTGATACAGTCTATCAGCGTGCATGTTTGATTAGGGAACTTTGAACATTAATATTCAGGGTTATTATTGCAGTGTGTGTATGGGTTTCTGTTACTTTGTTGGTATTGCAGTGTTTTATCTTACTTTATTTTTCTCTTCCTCTATTACTTAGCTATTACTCCAGCACCACTTTTTCCCATAGCCCAACGGATGGATTTGTTTTTCCCTGTATCTGAAAGATTCCCTCAAGTACCTTGAGTAGCAGATTAGTTTGGCTAAATGGCCAAAAATTCCTTTGGTCTATTTTTACCATGGAGAATTTTTTGTTTTCCCTTCAGTCATGACAGATAGCTTTGCCATGTATAGAATTCTGGGTTGTAATTGCTGCCTTTCAAAACTTCTTCTTCTATTTCTTCTTCTCTTCTTCTTCTTCTTCTTCTTCTTCTTCTTCTTCTTCTTCTTCTTCTTCTCCTTCTTCTTCTCCTTCTTCTTTTCTTTTGAGACAGGGTTTCTCTATGTAGTCTTGGCTGTTCTGGACTCACTTTGTAGACCAGGCTGGCCTCGAACTCACAGCGATCTGCCTGCCTCTGTCTCCCAAGTGCTGGGATTAAAGGCGTGCGCCATCAGGCCTGGCTTTCTTTCAGACCTTTAAATACATCATTCCAGGCCCTTCTGGATTTTAAAGTTTCAGATGAGTAATTTTATTTGACTGCTGTTATTCTTTCAGCTTTCCTTCATATGTGACTCAGAACCTCTCTTTTGGCACTTTCAATATGCTTTTTTCCTTCTGTGTGTTTAGGGCTTTAACTACAGTATGATGAGGGGAGGTACTTTTCTGGTCTTGCTTGGTTGCCTTCCTAAACACCTCCTGTATCTGCAATGGCATCTCTTCCTGACCCTTGGCATTTCCATGATTCTTCTTTTGAAAATGTTTTCTATGCCTTTAGACAGAGATTTCTCTCCTCCTTCCACACTAAGATGTATAGACTTGGTCTCTTGGAACTCCACTGATGCCTTCTTACTTTTTAACCTCTGAAATTGTTGGCTTGTGCCTGTCCACCTTGTCTTCATGCTCAGATCTTCTCTCCTCTATTGATCCATCATTCTATTGCAAAATTTTCTGTAGAGGTTTTGGTTTGACTTGCTATGCTTTTTTTTTTTTTTTTTTTTTTTTTTTAAGATTTATTTAAAAATTTTAGCCTTGTGTATGTTTGTGTATCTGAGTGCGTATGTGCCATGTGTGTGTGTTTTCTGTATGTAGATGTCTGTAGAAGCCAGGTGTAAAGTTGCCCCTGGGATGTGAAGCAGGACAAGTTAGGCTAAGGATTAAGTGTCGGATCCATTTTGAAAAGGAAAAAAAAAAAAAAATGGAAGTGGATAAAGTAGCTGAGAAGTAAGGTTGGCATCCTGGTAGGTCTATAGATTTTAGATAGTATTAAATCTATGGAAAGTTACAGTTAAGAAGAACAAGGAGGAGGGATAAGGGTGAGAAAAAGGAGAAAAGTGGTAGGAATGAGAGGGAAGTCCATGAGACCTGGCTGAAGAGACTAGTTAAGAGCGCCTCCCAGTAAACTGGGCAGCGAAATGCAAACTCCAGGTCTAAAATCTAACCGAACAATAAACCAACAAATGCAAAGCAATCATGAGACATGTATGCCAGGGTGGGGATTAAATAATAATCTTTTGAAAAAAGCAAGGAATAAAAAATTACGTTTGGAGTGAACTGCAGGCACAGCTATGCTCAGTTCAAAGTACTCAGATTCCTCTGGGTCAGCTAGGTTCCACAAGGTGTGTGTGTGTGTGTGCGTGTGTGTGTGTGTGTGTGTGTGTGTGTGTGTGTGTGTGTGTGACTTTTTATTTAATTTTTTAGATATATGTTACATGTTTTGCTTGCATACATGTATGTACACCACCTGTGTATAGTACCCTTGGAGGCCAGAAGAGGGCATCAGATCCTCTGGAGCTGGAGTTACAGATGGTTGTGAGCCTCTATGTGGGTGCTAGGAACCAAATCTAAGTCCTCTGGAGGATCAGCCAGTGTTCTTAACTGCTGAGCCATCTCCAGCTCCTTGTTTTATTTTTTGATACTGGGTCTTATGTAGACCAGGATGGCCTTGAATTCACCATCTAGTTGAGGATGGGGTTAAACCTCTAGTCCTCCTGCCTCTATCTCCCAAGTGCTGGGATTGACCACCAAGCTTGGCCTGCTGTCTTATTTTGAGACAGGATTTTAGGAGGTATCCAGGCTGGCTTTGAACTTGAGATTCTCCTGCACCAGTCAGGAGTTCAAGGTTGTCTTTGAGTATATGATGAGTTTGAAGCCAGTCAGGGCTACAGAAGACCATGCCTTAAAAACAACAATGGCAAAGGCTGGTGGCACAAGCCAGTGGAAGAATGCTTGCCTGCCTAGCAAGCACACCATTCTAGGTTCAGTCATCAGAAAAAAGGAAAAAATTGTAAACTTTCTGTAGTCTGCAAGCATCCAGTAATTAAAGTGACTGAGAGATAATGTTGAGCTGTGTGAGTGGAGGTGAGATCAGGCGGGGCCCACCATGGAGCACTTGTGAACCAGCATGCAGAGTTCAGGAGTCTAGCCAAGGAGAAAACTGGAGTGACTCAGAATACAGATGTTCTTGAGCTGCCTGGGGCAGCGCCCAGGGTGTCCTAGAATCATCAGTTCTTATCGCTTCTTCAGCTGCTTCTCTTTTTAGAACTATCAGGGACATGTCAGCTGAAAAAGACACCAGCTGCTGGAGGTGGCACGTGCGTGTGTGTGTGTGTGTGTGTGTGTGTGTGTGTGCGTGTGTGTGTGTGTGTGTGTGTGTGTGTGTGTGTGTGTGTGTTCTCTTTCTCCCTTTACATAGAGATGCAGAGAGAGGAAGGAGCACAGGCAGGGTGGGGGTGGGGTCAGAGGAGAGGAGGAACACAGGCAGGGTGGGGGGGGGGTGGGGTGCTTTGCAAGCAGGTAAATGGGATTGGCAGGTGGCAAGGCTTAGACAAGCAGAGAAATGCTTCCTTAGGGAACTAAAGGTGGCTTGGTATCCAGAGAGAGGCCTCTGGGATGGGGGGGGGGGGGGGAGGGTGGGACGGAGGAAGTATGGGCTCTTGAGCCCAGACACTCAGGCCACGAGATGCTGGGCACTAGGCTGAGAACACTTGGCAGAGGACAAAGATGACCAGGAAGTTTTTCCATGGTATTTCCTGGACCAGACACCTACCACATTTGTGACAGATTACGTGACGTGGTGTTATACATGAGCATCTCAGCATGCCTCAGAGTACAGGGTGTCTAGAGTCAGAATACAACGATGATGGTGGTGAGGCAGTGTGCCACAGTGGCCCAAGCAGAACCAAATTCCCCTAATTCTTGCCATGCCTTCTGCAGTACCCAGGGATGGTGAGCAGCCATTTGGTTCCTGGACAGTCTTAGTGGTCACCTCACAGTTTGAGAAATGCTTCTGACTTGTGTCCCACCCCCATTCTTTAGGATTGTGCATTTATCCAACCAGTATGTCCTGGGCTTGGGGACAGGACTGTGAACGACACAGCCAGGCACTGCATCACATTGTGAAGTGTATAACACAGTTGGGTGACAGATGGGCATCAGAGGGTCACTGAGGAAATGTGGCCAATGAAGGGAAAGAGCGTGCTTTCCTGAGACCGGAGGATGCTGGCCTGAGTGCTTCAAAGAGGGCTTCCTGGAAGAAGTGACCTCCAATCTGAGAGCTGCAGTAAGAAGAGGGGAGAGGTCAGCACCCTGCACTTCCTTCTGGCTTCTCAGCCCTGGTGCCTCCAGTTCCCCAGACTTGCTCATGTCCATTCTCTTCAGTGAGCCTCCGTTTGCTGTGTACACAGGGGTGCAGAGAGGCTCAAGGCTTACCTCGACTCACGTGTCCACTGAGCAAGGAAAGCAGCCATCTTCCCAGCTTCCTGTTTTCAGGATCCTACACCGACCTCAAAGTCTTTCTCTTTACGCTATCTGGGGTTACCTCTTGACCACCCCCTAATCTTTCCTGAATACAGGCAGGGGGAGGAATATAGGCAGGAGAATGAGCTAACGAGAAACAGGAACCTGATGGTTGCAGATACCTAGAGGCTTAATGTTAACCTTGGAGGATATAAAGTGAGCCTGTGAGCTTCAGGAAGATACGATAATTTCTATTTTAATAACCTTAATGAAGGTATACCAACACAAAAGGAGATGAACCAGAGAAACCTGAATTTGTTGGCAGCCTTACGAATAAAAAGAAACTGGGTGGGACCGATTACAAAATCTTTTTCGATGTCTAGTGCTACAGAGGTATGCCACTTCTTGTACTTTTTCCATTTGCAAGGAAGCCATCTCAGTAGAGCAGACTGGATTCAAAACTTGCAATGCTCCTGCCTCTGCCTCCCTGAACTGTAATTACAGGCAGGTGCTGTCACACCCAGCAGTGCCTTTGCTTTGGACACACAGGCAATACTGAGCGCTGTTCACTCATGCTATGTCCAGCATCACATGCTTCCTGTGACCTCTCCGTTTTGAACAAATAGAAATGGTGTTTATTTGAGTGGAAAGATTGCCAGAGGTTGCTAAGGAGTCACACTGTCTCTTCAGAAAAGCAGCAGGAGTCAAAGGTCAGAGAATATCTGCAAATGAAAATGTGTTCTACCCACGAGAAAGGGTGTCAGTCACAAAGCACAAACCACACAAATACACTCACTTGCTCAATTCTAGAGTGGGCCCGCCCTTCCTTCATTTATTTCTATTGCTCCCTTATTTCATGAACACCTACCAAGTGCTTACCATGCCTGTGCCAGGACTTACTGTTAGTGCGCACAACAGGAAGGAAAAAACCAAGAACAGCCAAACATCTGCCTTCCCAAACTCATATTCCATCAGGAAGAGCAAGCATAAAGATAAACCTAGGAAAGGGAGTGGCCTGGCATGCGCGGCAGGGAGGGCATCAGTATTGTGTTTGTTTGGGTGCAGCTCTAGTGCTGGGGGCTAAGTGGAATAGGGCATTTTAGGTGGGGTGGGAGGTGGGGTTGGGGAGAGTTGAAGCCTTTTTTTTTCTCAGTGTTGGGGGAACTTGGGACCTTATATAGATGAGAGAACACTCTACTGTTGAGTTATAACCTCAGGTTATAGTCCCTAGGTCCCTAGGACCTTTACTTTTTATTTTATTTATTATAAATGAAAAAAACATTTATTGTTATGTGCAAGGATTTTTTTTTTTTTTTTTTTTTTGCTTGCATCTGTGTCTGTTGTCTGTGCATGGTATATATGCAACGCTGGAGGAGATCAGAAGAGGGAGGGGCACCAGATCCCCAGGGACTGGAGTTGTCATCTCCCATGTGGATGTTGGGTACCACATTCTGGTCCCCCAGAAGCCAAGCCATTGTTCTTGGCTGCTGGGCCATCTCTCCAGCCCCTGTTTTTTGACACAGGGTCTCATTCCGTAGTCCAGGCTTGTCCGGAACTTATTATGTAAGCCAGCCTTCCTTTGAGTTTTCATTGATTCCCCCCTGCTTCTGCTTCTTGAGAATTGATATTCTAATATTCTAGGCACTTGATACATATGTATATGCTATGTATAAAAATCACTCTTGGCCAACTCGTTTCTAAAACACCTTTGCCTGAGTTACATAAAACAGTGCTTTTTAGCTCACTGTTCTGGTGGCCTCAGCTGTAGCCAGGACGGCATTAGTGTCTCCACCAGGTGCTCTTGGCTGTGCCAGAGGGTGGAGCAACAGGAAGGGTATTAGCCAGCTGCAGGGCATCACGTGGTATGAAGGACGCTAGATGGATTTATGACTCATATTTTCTCTTTTTGTTTTTTAGTTTTTAAAGACAGGGTTCCTATGTGTAATAGGCCTGGCTGTCCTGGGCTCGCTTTGTAGACCAGGCTGGCCTCAAACTCACAGAGATTCACCTGCCTCTGCCTCCCAAGTGCTGGGATTAAAGGCATGCACCACCATGCCCATCATTTTTTTTTAAATGACTCGATATCATCTAATAATTACATTTACTTCATTCAAGGATGATGCCCCCAAATCTCAGCACTTCCTCTTAAAAGTCGCACCACCACCACACTGGGACCCATCTTCCAGCGCGTGAATCTTTGGGGGACAGATACAAACCATCCAAATGATGGCAGCCTTGGTACAGCTTTCCTGCTTTGCTTTCTTTTGTTCTTTGTTTTTGTTTTTGTTTTTCAAGACAGGTTTTATCTGTGTTAACAGTAATCCTGGCTGTCCTAGACTCACTTTGTAGACCAGGCTGGCCTCGAACTCACAGAGATCCACTTGCCTCTGTCTCCTGCTAATGCAGGGACTAAAGGTGTGCGTTACCACACCTGGCCTTTCTTTTATTATTACCCACCTTTAACCTGCAACATCTCCTCTTCATTCTTTTTCCTTTCTCCTTCTCAGTTCCTCCTTCACTTCCTTGTTTCTCTGGTTTCCTTCTTCTTCTAGCTGATCACACCGGGAAGTAGATAAAGTTCCGATGATACAGTAAAGGCCTCTTTGAGTGGGTCACTGGAAACCCAAACCTTATTTTCTACATTGTTTTCAGGATAATGAATATGTAGGAAATATATTTTCCCATATAGATATATAGGAAATATAGGAATATAAAGAAAATATAGCAAAATTTTTGAGGTTTTATTAGACATTTACTTAATTTATATTTATTAGAAATTTTATTATTCACTTTATTAGAAATTTTACTTAATCTACAGCAAAGCAAGGAGACACGGTAGGTACAGAGTTTATTTTTAAGTAAAGCACAAGTTTTGCAATCTAGATTAACAGTCATTTATTTTTTTTAAGAACAGCACTTAGAATTGTTTTTGTCCACTAGGTGGCAGTAGAATAAAAGAAAAAAACATGTCCATCAACAATCATTCCAGAAATCAGAGGCAACCCAACAAGATGCCCCAGTACCAGGTGTGGCATTTCTTGCCTGGAGTTGTTGGTCCAAAGTGCCCTGGAGACCAAGAATATAGCCTATTGCCACTGCTCTTGGCCGCTCACCAGAACTTGATGGCAAGACCTAGCTGCCAAAGACATCACACTCAGTGGTCATAGGATGTGGAGACGTCACACTGGTGATGACCAGGAAGCTACTGGCTAGTGTTTACAGCACTGTAATGTGCAGTGCAGGCTGCTGGGAGATAAAAGCCAGCTGTGAACCCTGTGAGCTTCAGTAATGACTGGTCTAGTAAGACATGTTTGTGGGTGCAGTAGTGGCACAGATGTTATAGGGGGTAAATAACAGTGTTTTACTGGATTCAAGGCCTGCTCCACAGGAGAAAACACATGCCTAACACTGTACCTCTGGCCAATAACTCATAGTTGGAAAGCTCAAGGGCCCAGGGAGAACTATTACCTATTAAACAGAAGTCTCAAAATGTCCTCTAAATAACTAATTTCTACACATAGATTAGTTCTGCTCTCAGAACTGCTAGCTATTTCTGCAAATCAAAGGGACTCTTTGCTCAGTGGATGCTGGTTAACACAGAAACACCACTTGTTAAGTGCAGAGAACAGGCATTTTCAGAGTGCTCAGCCACAAACATGACATGCAAAATCACCTGTTGCCCGTTTACAGAGTGCTCAGCCACAAAGGTGACATGCACTCCCCCCTGTTCCCCAGGCTCAGGGACCATAATGGAAGGAAGAATGGAAAGGGGTTGGAGAAGACCAAGTGGGACAGTGTCTTCTGGAAGTTACAGGACCTCGGCACTCACGAACTCACAGCAGTCGTGTTTGCCTGCACAAGGCCTGTACAAGGTCAGGTCAGTCAGCATCCTAGCAAGAAAGGGAGGGTCCGTTTTCCTTAGGGTGTGGTCCCTGGTAAGACAACTATGCTTTAGTGGATGCCTCCCCCGCCCCCAATATATGAGCAGCACAAATTGGAGTCCATGGGTTATTAAAAATGAAAAGTTGTGCCGGGCATGGTGGCGCACGCCTTTAATCCCAGAACTCGGGAGGCAGAGGCACAGCACTCGCTGTGAGTTCGAGGCCAACCTGGTCTACAAAGTGAGTCCGGGATGGCCAAGGCTACATAGAGACCCTGTCTCGAAAAACCAAAAAAAAAAAAAAAAGCTGTATGGGGAGGATTTGGGAGAAGTTAGAGGAGTGGTGATGAATATGATTAAAATATATTAATCAAAGGATTAATAAAAAATACTTAAAAACAAAGTGGAACAACAAGAGCGTTCTACAGGGATTTGGTGACCTTTCCCACAATGCTTCAGTGAAGAGGGTGTTCTAGCAGAACGTATACTTGCCGGGCGTGGTGGCGCACGCCTTTAATCCCAGCACTAGGGAGGCAGACCAGGCCAGCCTGGTCTACAAAGCGAGTCCAGGATGGCCAAGGCTACACAGAGAAACCTTGTCTCAAAAAACAAAAAAACAAAACAAAACAAAATTACTCACTTGGGGGTGGAGGCAAAGGGATTAGGAGTTCAAGGTCATCACGGCCACAGAGCATGTGAGACCTTGTTTCAAAAGAGAAAAGGAAAGAAACCAGGTGTGGTGTCCATGCCTTCAATCGCAGCACTCAGAGGCAGGGAGATCTCCGAGTTCAAGGCCAGTCTGGCCTCCAGAGCAAGTTCTAGGACAGCCCTGGTTTCACAGAGAAACCCTGTCTTGAAAAACAGAACAAAGAGGCGCTGCTAGGCAGAAGGCACCCAGAGGCCTGTCCACTGCTACACCATGTGGGCGGGCCGGAGCCACTACAATAAGCAAGGATGCAGTGGAGAGAAGCCGGTGGTTTGTGCACTAGGAGGAGAGGCAGAAGTGAGGCTGGTGAGGAACAAGCTGACGTTGAGTGGCCTGTGCTGCCACCTGAGATCATGGTGATGTCCTGGCCCGTGCTGCCGCCAGGAGCCACATCTCCATCCATGGCCCAGAAGCATCAGTCGTCTTTGTTGATGTCTTCGTCTCATGTTACCACCAAAGGCCATATGGATGTCCCTGGTCTAGGTGACCAACTGGGGCCATGTTGGTGTCCAAGGGTGTCACTGACCTGGCCCTGCCCCTCAGCAGCTGTGGTGCTAGAGAGAACTGGCCCTGAGGGTGTGAGAGCAGGAGAACTGGCCTGGTACCTCAGTGGCTGCTGTCCTTGGCTGAGCCTGAGCAGCGCAGTAGAGCTGGCTCTGGTAGTGTAGGTACAGATGAACCAGTGTGATGACCAGACTGACTCAGCTCCCACCCAGGCCCAGATCCAGGGCTTTGAGTTGGCCCCATCCCAACACCTACCTCATCTATGAACTGCCAGATCCATGAAGGAACCAGTCCTGCAGATCCAAAGCTGCAGGATCTCCATGGTACAGGGCAACAACAGGATGTCAGAGAGGAGCCCTGGTGAGGATCCAGTATTGATGGTGCAGCAGAAGCCAGAGGCCTTGAACCAGACCAACGTCTCATTGCAATGAACATCTGCAAGTAAAGTTGCTATTTGGGCATATGTTTGTGACACAACAGTTTCCATGTGAGATTAAAAATTTTTTTAAATTTGTTTTATTTTTGGGGGGGAATGGAGCTTGCAAGGGCAGAGGACAGATATGGAAGGATGGGGAGATGAGTAGGGTTGGGGTACATGATATGAAATTAATCAAAGAATCAATAAAAAAAACCCCACAAAGAATCAATACAAAGTTAAAGCAAAACAAACTTGCCATGGATGCACAGCATGGCACTCTACCACGAAATAGCACTGTAATGTGTCCTCTGCTTATCTTTGGCACACATAGTCTGTCACTGTAGTCATAGGCTGCTGTGAGGTACCTAATGTGAGTGCTTGGAACTGAACTTGGTTCCTGTGTAAGAGCAGCAGGTGCTCTTCACTGGTGGCTGTTAACTCGCCATTATCCTGAAGGTGACTCCTGGCTTTAAGTGTTCTCTTTTTCTCTTCTCTTTGTGGTGTTGGGGATTGAGTCCCGAGGCCGTCCACCTGTGAGGCATAGCTCTACTGCTGAACTGCATCGTATCCCTGCCCTGCTGCCCTGCTGCCCCCCCCCCCCACCCCCACACCCTCCACCTCCACTTTGGTGATTCACGGAAGACCACTGATCTCAGAGGCCATTTAATGTGAAAACAGTGACTCCCAGGAAGTTAGTTCTTTAGAGGAGTTTGAAATTCAGGAGAAATATTGTTAAGATCTGTAAAATAACAAAACGAAAGTGACAAAAGAAACATGTTGAGCTGTTGGCCATTGGCGAACCTAGTGGAGCAAACATGGACTAACTGAGCTACTATCCAGTGAGCATCTCCTGTCAGGCATTGAGGCGGTGGGCACCGTAGACTGTCTCTGCATTCCTGTTCTGTACAAGAATGAAAACTAAGCAGGAAGCCAGGACTGAGAGAGTAGGAGTGTTGTGGCTTCTGTTGGAAGTCTGAGGGAGAGAGACAGCCTGACCTTTTCAGGTAGAAGGTCTCTAGTAACTGGCCACACAGGGCAGGTGTGAGGAAGAGTCTCAGGTCCAAGAGACAAAGCAAGGTGCCCTCTTCTTGAGGTCTCTTTGGGAGAGGAAGAGAGTAGGGAGGTCTTGCCTCTTGAGGACATAGAGGCTTAGTTAATGTGTGATCTGTGCCCGTGAGGCAGAGCAACACAGACCGTGTGGCAGGGGTCACATGGATAGGGAAGTGGGGCTGGTTTGATGCAGTCAAATTCCCTTGAACCCCAGCAGGGAGGAGGTGAGCCCCCCTACCCCTCACCTGCTTGGTTCCCTGGAAAGTCCATGCTTTCGGGAGATGCCTGAGGTAGGGTGGTCAGGGTCTTGTTGAGCTTGGAGGTTGCAGCTTGTGCACCAACCCATGTTTAGCCACACAGTTCCAGTAAATCAGTTAAGTCAAATTAATAGAATTAGTAGCCGGAAGCAGAATAGGGGGCTGATTAAATGTGGCTGCATTGGGAAGGAGAACAAAGATCTACCAAATTCCTCAAGTCCATCTTCCTGGTCCAGAGGTGAGATCAGAGCTTAATAGAGGACCCAGGATGTGTGCATCTAAGCTGTCCTGGTCAAGGTGTGGTCCTAGTCAAGGTGTAGTCAAGGTGTGGTCAAGGTGTGGTCCTGGGCAAGGTGTAGTCAAGGTGTGGTCAAGGTGTGGTCCTGGCCCAGGTGCAGTCAAGATTCTGTCCTGGCCCAGGTGCGGTCAAGGTCAAGGTGCGGTCCTGCCTCCCCCATGCCCATCAGTGTCTGTGCAGTGGTTTGAGAAGTTGTTAGAACTGTGTGAAATCGCTTTCTGGGAGTCAAGTTAAGCATCTCTCTGGTACCTTTTCCTTCTCCCTGCAGAAGAGTCTGGGAGAAATTCCCAGTTCTTTGGGCTCTATTGTTTCTGCAGTCTGAGAGTCGGATTGAGAGACAAGTGTCTGCCAGGCCACTCACAGTGACGTTGGATACACCTGAGGAAGTCCACTGTGTATCTGAGGAAGCTTTGAGGCAGAGGACACGTGCCTGATGTGTCAGATGAGCTAGTAGCCCACGAGACCTGGTGAAGAGAGGACCAGGAGCCGGGTGGGAGATGGAGTGGGCAGGTTCCGTGGCCAGACCACAGTTCTGTTACTGTGTGAGAGCATGTGAACACTGAGAAAACAAACTATTCATGGTCAATATCTTTTTTATCAAACAAATGAATGGTTCTTCAAAAAGTTAAATATGGAGTAATCACATTGCCTAGTAACACAGTCTCTAGATCTATACCCCAAAAGGCAGAAGAAGGCAGAACCCCAAAGGATTTGCGTTGAGTCCACAGTAGCATTACTTACATCACCCACAGGGTGGCAGCAAACCATGCCAATTGGCAAGCCGTGTTAGGTGTGTAACCAGTGTTGCGCCCTAATGCTTAAGAAGGAAAAGGAAGGCCAGCCTGGTGTACAAAGCAAGTCTAGGACAATCAGAGAAACCCTGTCTCATAAAACCAAAAAGAAGAAGAAGAAGGAGAAGGAGAAGAAGAAGAAGGAGGAGGAGAAGGAGGACTCTGAGTAAAGGAGGTGGACACTATATGGTCCTGCTACACGAGATGCTTAAAGTAGGCAAGTTCCTGGATGCAGAGGTTAGGACAAAGGTCACTGATGGTTGTAGAAAGGGAGGATACAGAGGTTGTTTGTTTGTTTATTTGTTTTGTAAATTAACCCCCCCCCCCAGGGTTCTCTGTGTAGCCTTGGTTGACATAGAACTCACTCTGTAGACCAGGCTGGCCTCAAACTCGGAGATCTATCTGCCTCTGCCTAGTAAGTGCTGGGATTAAAGGCGTGCCCCACCACCTACTGGATAAATACCACCTCCATACACCCCAGGCAAGGTTTCTCTGTGTAGCCTTGGCTGTCCTGGAACTTGCTCTGTAGACCAGGTGGTCCTCGAGCTCACAGATTCCCAAATGCTGGGATTAAAGTTAGGCACCACCAAGTGTTTTGTCTGCTTGTGGGTCTGTGTACACCATGTGAGCCTGGGAGAAGAAGGCTTCAGATCTCCTGGAACTTGAGTAAGAGATCATTGAGAGCCACATGTGGATGTTGGGAACCGAAGCCAGGTCCTCTGTAGGAACTGCCTGTGCAGTTAACTATTGGGCCATATCTCCAGCCTTGGGATCTTTTTTCATTTTAATTTTTCAAGTGGATTAAAAAGTGTTTTAGTTAGAGATTCTGAAGAAGTTCTGCAAATGACTACCTGTGGCAGTTGCAGAGCTCTGTGAGCTTACATACTATCACTGCGTTGTCATTTTGGATGGGATGTTTACATGTTTTTTCAGGTCAGACAATGGATATGCTGGTGGTACTGGTGTTGTTTACTGTAGGTGTTGGAAGACAAAGCAGAATGCTGTGCTTCCCAGTGATTTATAATATGTCTAACAATTTTCCTTTTGTACTGGGGGTCTTACTCTGAGCCTCAGGAATGCCACACATACATGCCACCACTGAGACACACTTCAGCCCTCTAGCAGTGTTGGCATCTGGTAAGTTGTACTTACTAGTTGGTTATTATTATTCTTTGAACCACTTCTGTCATGACCAAAATTTTCCATAGTAAAAAAAATGTATATGTCACCATAGTAACAGACTTGACTCCTGACCTGCATATACTAAGACAAATTTTGTTTATAGTGTGTCTGAACCCTGAGACTCAGAATTGAAGACTGTGTGTGTCCCACATAGGCTTTTATTTTTGAAGAAAGAAACCCCTCAGTTAAGTCAAACTAAACAGAAAACCTGGCCTGAAATTCTGAATGGATTTTGAGAATACTTCATCCACTGGAAGTCTTATTTTGGTAAGTGTGTGTGTGTGTGTGTGTGTGTGTGTGTGTGTGTGTGTGTGTATGATGTCAATCATGTGTTGGCGTCACCTGATTTAGCTCTGGTGTAACTAAGTCTGGAAGGCTTATGGGGGAGCGTTTTTAACCTTCCCCACCGCCAAGCATGATTGTGGTTATATGAGACTTCGGGCCTTGAAAAGGGAGACCTGTGGCTCTAGTTACTTAAACCATGTATTTTTCCAGCTCCTCCTTGTTTTGTTTGTAATGTCATGTCTGCCGCCACCACAATCACATGACTAAGGGACAGGCAGGTCAGGCTGTCTCCCAGCATGCAAGGATGTTGAATCTGCTTTGTGCAGTCAGTTGAAATAGCGTATTCCATCTTGTTTTAGCAAGAGTCTAGCATACTTTAGAAAACATGGGGACACTCGTGCCGTGCTTAGTATTTAGTAATTTAAAAAAAGATGGGGGATACTGGAGATGCTGGGCTGTAGCTTCAGTGGCAGAGTGCTTGTCTGACAGGCATGAGGTCCCCAGCTCTGCATAAGCCAGGTTGGTGGCACATACCTGTAATCCAAAAGTTAGGAGAATCAGGAGGCCAGGGTCATATGGAGCTCCATAATGAATTTGAGGCCAGTCTGGGATAAGTGAGACTTTCTCTCACACAAACAACAATTTGCAAAGAGTTACAATGAAAACTACTGTGGCATTTCAAACCCAGGATAAGGGGCTGGGGTGTCTGTCTCCCAGCATCCCTCAGTCTCTACCTGTTACGGGATATGGCTGGCATACCCTGCCCTCTACCATGAGTTCTCCAGTCCAGGGGCTGGGCTGCACTTTCCCTAGAGGCTCTCCCCTACATAATCTGGACATTTTGGTTACCCACCCTCCCTTTGTACCTTTGGCCTCCTGGATGCTGTACTTGGTTCCCCTCCCTCCTTCCTGCTCTTCCTCACATGGTTCAAGGTCATGACCACTCTGGACTCTACCACATGTGTCTGCTTCTGGCTATGTCTCCCTTTAAAAAAAGATTGATTGATTGATGGACTGGTTGATTGATTGATTTAGTGTTCTGCCTATACATATACCTGCAGGCCAGAAGAGGGCACCAGATCACATTATAGATGGTTGTGAACCACCATGTGGTTGCTGGGAATTGAACTCAGGACCTTGGAAGAACAGCCAGTGCTGTCAACCTCTGAGCCATCTCTCCAGCCCTATGTCTCCTTTTTATCTAGACTGAAAGTTCTTTTCCACGATACCAAGGAGCAGTCATGTCCTTTCCTTTTTCTTTCTTTCTTTTTTTCTTCGAGACAGGGTTTCTCTGTGTAGCCGTGGCTGTCCTGGACTCGCTTTGTAGACCAGGCTGGCCTCGAACTCACATCGATCCACCTGCCTCTGCCTCCCGAGTGCAGGGATTAAAGGAGTGCACCACCATGTCCGGCTTCTTTCTTTCTTTCTTTCTTTCTTTCTTTCTTTCTTTCTTTCTTTCTTTCTTCAGCTACTAAGTTTAAAAATGCAGTACTGAATTTGGGTTATATATAGCTCAGTGGTTTTGCACTGGCCCATGTGCTCAAGATCCTGGGTTCAAACTCACCGGCACTGAAGAAAATACTGCAGTGGGGAGGGCAACCCAGAAGGCAGCATTGTGGCAAGGACTAGGTACCCACTGGGTACAAGGAGAAAATGAGCTATCACAGGCATTCATCCCCTGTCTCCCTCCCTCCCCCTTCCTGCCCCTCTCTCCCCTCTCCCTCCCTCCCCCCTCTCCCTCTGTCTCCCTCTCCCTCCCTCTCTCTCCCCTCTCCCTCCCTCTGCTCTCCCTCTCCCTTCCCTCCCTCCCCCTCCCCCTCCTCTTGTGCTTTCTCCCATCCATCTCTCCCATCTTCTGCTTCCCCGCCCCTCACTGTGGTGGAATGAGGTGTCTGAAACTGCGAGGTCTCTCCTCTAAACTGCCTCTTTTGGGTACTCAGCACACCAACCCTAGCACTTGAAGACTGCCTGTCTCCACCCTCAGCGCTGGGTCACAGGCACATCCAGCCACTCTGGGATTTCTGGGTGAGCGTGGCACACGCGCTCATTGTCTTGTAGCAGCTGTGCGACTAAATCCAAGTCTGTGGAGATTCTGAATCTCTGTTAAACTCCTTAGAGAAATGAGGATGGTGGCGCCCATCTTCCAGGCCTGTGGCAGCAGAAGCAGCTAATAATGCAATCAAGAACTAGTGGGGACCTGCCGGGTGGGGGGGGGGGGGGGGGTAGTGGTGGGGTGGGGCAGAGATGGAGCAGTATCTTGAAGCATGGAGTCTGAGGGTAAATGAGGAGCCTTTGGTTTGCAAGTGCTTTTAAGTTGTACTTTGTATACCTCTGTCTTGTCAACCATGGCACTAAGAACAGAACAGTTGTTCAGTTATTATGTCTCTGTAGGTTCAGTTATTATGTCTCTGTAGGTTCAGTTATTACGTCTCCGTAGGTTGCAACAAAGTCCTGTAGGCCCCAGCTGGTGACCCTGTCTCCCAGGCGCCGGGCAAGTGCCACCATGCAGGTGTTTCATGTCCATTTTATTGTTATTTTAATCTGTATTCTGCTAGGGATTGAGCCTAGGGCTCTGTGAGTGCAAGACGCACATGCAAGATAGCACTCCCTGTGGCAGGGTGTGGTGGCGCATGCCTTTAATCCCAGCACTCAGGAGGCAGAGGCAGGCAGATTGCTGTGAGTTCCAGGCCAGCCTGGTCTACAAAGTGAGTCCAGAACAGCCAAGGCTAGACAGAGAAACCCTGTCTCGAAAAACAAACAAACCAAAAAGATAGCATGCCCTACTGAAGACTTTTCTGGGGCTGGCCAAATGGCCAGTGGGTGAGAGGACTTGTCTGCCGCATGAGGGCTTGAGGTGGATGCCTAGCATGAACAAAGAAGTCTCAGGGTGGTTGTGTGCGCCTTTGACACAACATGGAGGGTAGAGGACAGACAGATGCCAAGAACAATTGGCCAGTCAGACCAGAGCAGATGCTTAATACGTATTCACATGAGCCAAATTCTTCCCGTCCTCACTGTACCACACAGACTACAAACACAATAGAAGGAGGAAACAACACAAAGCAAAGCACAACCAAACCTTTTTTTTTTTTCCTTTAAATTTGAGCTTATTTTAAAATAAATAGCAAAGCCGGTTCTGGTATAAAACAAGACCGAATCAAAGAAGAAATAAATGTACAGGTTTAATCACACTGTGATAAATGTAAAACTCCAGGATGGCTGAGAGGCAAAGAGTGCACTGGTAGGATGGACCGGTGAGCGGGAAGGCAGGTGAAAGGGGCAAGAAGGAGGAAAGGAAACAACGGCACACGGGCGGCCCCCTTGGCCGAGCCCACGCTGAGTGACCCAGTAGGCTGTAGCAAGGTCTTGTGGGGGTCCTTGATTTTATTTCAGTGGCTGTTGGGTTCATTTCATTAAAAATAAAGGATACATAAAATGAAGTAGTAATAAAAAGGCAAGAATCCCAGCACTCGGGAGGCAGAGGCAGGAGGATCACTGTGAGTTCCAGGCCAGCCTGGTCAACAAAGTGAGTCTAGGTCGGTGAAGGCTACACAGAGAAACAAAAACAAAAACAAAAACAAGCAAACAGAAACAAATAAAGAGGCATGAGCCAAATGGAAGAAGGCTGTACGTGGAGCCTGGAGTGAGGGTCATGAAATACGCAGCACAGTCCAGCTACGCGTTTTTTTGTTTGTTTGTTTGTTTTTTGTTTTTTATCTGAGGGCAAGAAAAAGAGAAGTGAGGCAGAGAGGGGGAGGCGGGAGGGAGCAAACACGTGGGCAAACAGCACATTTGCAAGAGAGGACAGGTATGGATTAGAAGCCTGAAAGACCCAGGGCCTAAGTGGTATGTGTGAGCCCAGAGAGGGACACTCTGTCTCCACAGAAGAGTGTCAGCCAAAGGGCTGGATTCCAGGAGAGGGTGATGTGGCCGGGCAACACACCGAGGGCTGGCCTGATGTGCGCTGACGCCGAGCCAGCTGGGGTTTTCCAAAAAAACTTGGAGGGTTGTGGGCACTTTGGTTTCTTTGATATGCAGGCTGTTAAAATGGGGGAGCCACGAGATTGACCTGTGGCTCGTAATCACCTCTGCGGAGGACTTCTGCTCAGCTGCTCCTTGTGGGGGAGCTGGGGAGACGCCTCTGGGGGTTGCCATCTTGTTTTAGCCTTGCTGTGGCAATGATGCATGCTGGGAGCAGGTAAGGGTACCACTGGGTTTGCCAAGCTAAGCGTCTCTTAAGGGAAACTCATTGCACCAGGTGCACAGCCAGTGACTGGCTGATAGAACGTGCCTCAACTGTCCCAGCTGGCTGCAGAGTGGCAAAGTTTGCTCCAGAGCAAAGAAAGCCCTTTTCTAGAGGGGAGTTGGGGGGAATCCCCCTCACTAACAGATGTTGGGAAAGAAATCCTTCTGTGATCTGAGACCCCTGCTTATCTTGTTAGACTTTCCTGTGATGGTCTCTAAGTGTGGCTGAGACCCTGTCCTCATAAGCCAGCGTCCTGTCCATCTACCATCCTCATGTTGTGGTTTATTTACATGCCTGTCTTCCTCTCTTTTCCTCTCTTGAGGACAGGGAATTAAAAGCCCAGGTGTTGTGGCTCATTTGGTAACCACAGCACTCAGGAGGACCAAACAGTTCGTGGTCTGTCTCAGCTACGTGGAAGCCAGCCTGGGCTCTAGGAGACCCTGTCTCCAAAGGAGCAAATAAATAAGCAAATTCCATGCCATGCCCAAGAGCCACTTGTAGTGGGTCGTGCCTGTAATCCCACCATATGCGATGTAGAGGCCAGAGACTCAGGAGTTCAGGATCATCCTCAGCTGTGTAACAAGTTTGAGGTCTACAAAAGACCTGTGTCAATACCTCCAGACACACAAGTGTGTATCTAGTTCTGCGTATGTATAGGAATATGTGTGTAACTATTTCTGTATATATGGAAGATTGGTGAGGTTGGGTTTATACCTGCCATTTTTGTTTTGTTTTTTTACATATTATGTCTTCTTTTGTTCCTGTTTCTTCTTTTTTTTATTATTATTTATTTATTTATTTTTATTTTTAAATAGCCTTAGTTAACCTGGGGCAGAGCAGATATCAATCCTCTAAACTTCCTCCCATAGTGGGGCAGGCATGGGATCCCTGCCCCAGTCCCATGCCATCTGCTTCCAATAACTTCTATCAAGCTACCACCCACCCATAATCCCGAATACTTGTTAATGCTCTTCATCTGGGCCAGATTCTCCATCCACGCCGGCAGCCATGTGCTTCTCCTCCAGCTAACCCATGGCAGCCTTCCTCTCTTCCTTTCAGGTCTCTCTCCTTCTCTCCTCTCGGCAGTCCTCCTCCTCTTCCTCCTCCTCCTCCTCCTTCTTCTTCTTTTTTAAAAAAAAATTTATTTTATTGATTTATTCATACCCTGTTTCTTCTTTATTGCCTTCTTTTGTACTAGGTAGATTTTTTTCCAGGCCATTTAAATTTCCTTCCTTGTTGTTTCTTTGGGCGTGTGTAGTGTATGCCCACTATATGTGGGTGTACACATGAGTGGCATGTATGTGTGTGGAGGCTGGGGGTGGTGTCAGGTGACTTCCTCCCCTGTTCTCCACTTCATTTTTTAAAAAAGATTTATTTTTATTTATGTATTTGTGTATTTAAGCATTCTATTTGCATGTATGGCCGCATAACAGAAGAGAGCATCAGACAGAAGAGGGCATCAAATCTCATTATAGGTAGCTGTGAGCCACCATGTGGTTGCTGGGAATTGAACTGAGGACCTCTGGACGAGCAGCCAGTGCTCTTAACCACTAAGCCATCCACTTTCATTTTTGAGGCAGAGTCACTCACTAAGTCTGGAGCTTACTGATTCAACCAGATTCGCTGGCCACTGAGGCCAAGGGATCCGGCTGTCCCCACCTCCCTGGCAGTACTTTTATGTGGATGCTCGGGGTCAGAACTCAGAGGTCCCCTGCTTGCATGTCAAGAACTTTAGCAATTGAGCTGTGCTCATCAGCCCTTGTTCTTTTTACTATACTTTCTGAGCACCTGCTATGGGGATTATATAAAGCATAGTTCATTAACATAAGACAATTCAGATTAATCACCAGCCTTATTTGCATAGTATGTGAAGCTTCGCCGTCAGCTACTTAACATATTATTTTTAAAGAACACTGTGTGTGTTTTGAGAATTATTATGTAGCCTAGGTTGACCTCAAGTTTGTCATCCTCCAGCCTCATCCTTCCAAGTGGAGAGATTTGTATGCACCCTCATGCCTAGCTTAAAGAAGAAAAATGAGGGCTGAGACTGTAGCTCAGCTAAGAGAGTTTGTGTCCAGTGGGCATCCCGGGCCCAGAGAGGTAGAGGCAGCAGGATCATAAGGTCAGGTTGTCCTGGGCTACATAGCAAAACTGAAGCCAGCCTGAGCTACATGAGACCCTGTCTCAAAAATTAAATTGCTAAGTATGATTTATTTTATACCATTTTTGGACTAGTTATGTAATTATGTAAAATCACGCATTTCTTGCTTAAATTTTTTTAAAAAAAATTTTATCTTATTTGAAGGGAAAACAGATATGTGTGAAAAGTCAAATGGCAGTGAAATCTTTAAACACTTAAGGCTGTAACAGGTGTAAGGCTGCTAGATTGGAAACACAAAAAGCTTAATGACAGGATGTTTGGGAAGGTCAAAGCTGGGATGAGACCTATGGCCTTAGTTAGGGAAGGCGTCCTGGTATTTGAGTTTTTAAATTTTAATTTATTTGTATTTGTATTTTTTTTTTTTTTTTGAGAGAGAGGCATACTTGAGTATTGTAGGTATATCATCGCCACCCCTCGTCCCCTTCTTCTTGAACTTGTGACCACTTCTATAATCCTATATATATTGAGTCCATTTGGTGTCATCCATGTGAACAAGTGTTTTAGAGTTTTCCACTCAGGGCTGGACAGCCCATCAGGGGCCTCACTCATCCTCCAGTAGCCATGATTGTCTTTAGCTGAGAAATTTCTCACGCACACGAGTTCTTGGTCGCTGTCCAGGTCTTGTTTGGATGGCCATATTGTTGTTTTTTTCATAGACACAGCACCTTGCCATGCCTGTAAGGAAGTATCTCACAGCAGGCTTCCTGGTCCTTTGGCCCTTGCAGTCTCTCCGGCCCCTCTTCCTTAATGTTCTTCTCTAAGCTTCTGGTTTAGGGGTTGTGCTGTGCATATGCACCAGCTGGAGCTGGGCACCGAAAGGGCACTTATTCTCAGCATGTTGACCGGCTGTGGGCCTCTGAGGTAGCCTCCATCTGATGCAAAGAGGAGGTTCTTTGGTGAGGGGTGAGAGGTGGACTTATCTCTGAGTCCGAGGATAAGTGTTTAGAAGCTGTACAGATCTAGATAGAGAAATGTGAGTAGTAGCTTCTCCGCTAGGGTCTGTGTCCTCTCCAGCCACAGTTAGCTAACTAGCTAGGTTTTCAGGGCCAGGGTGGGTTCCTCTTGTTAAGTGGGCCCTCGGTCTAATGAGACGGCTATCGGCTATCCCTGATATATTTACTGCCACCATTGCACCGTTGGGGGGAGCTTACCGTGTCAATCATTGCTGCGGCTCATGGGCTTTGCACTGCATAGGACTACTGATTGCTTTCCCCCCTTGGTAGCTAGCTGATGCTATGAGAGTCAATCCTTGGGGAAGGACGTCACACTAGCATGTGTGGGAGTCTACACACTCCCACAAGTAAGCACCCACCTCATTAGCTTCTCAGTGCAAGTGGGCTGAGCCTTGTGTCTACTTCTGTTTCCATAGCACCTATAATCTGGCCCCAAACAGTGAGTACGTTTAGGAAATACTCAAGTGTGGCCCCGACGGGTGACTTTGTTTGATTGAATAAACCAGTGGGGCTGATTTGACAGGAAGGGAGAACATATATCAGAGAGCATTTAAGAGACTATTTGTGCGGATCTCTGTGAGTTCGAGGCCAGCCTGGTCTACAAAGTGAGTCCAGGACAGCCAAGGCTACACAGAGAAACCCTGTGAGAGAGAGAGAGAGAGAGAGAGAGAGAGAGAGAGAGAGAGAGGAGGAGGAGGAGGAGGATGGGGAGGAGAGAGAGAGAGAGAGAGAGATTGTTTGTGGGTTCAAGCTCAGGCTAGTCAGGACTGCAGAGTGACCCTGTGTCAAAACAAAACAAGTTCCTCCCAAACGTCCCTCAAGCAACCATAACAAAACCAAGCAAAAGCCATGTACAGTTTCTACCTTTTGGTCCTTAGGGAAAAGTTGTATTCTGAGAAAATGAGGTGCATCATTTTCCACCTCAGTTGCATGGCCGCTAGAGGGTGTTGGCTCTGTTTCTTAACAATTAGACTTTATTATACAACCCAACTATCCTATATAGGAGGGAAAAGAGGTTAAAGGGGAACAAGACTAAACCTTCTGGGTGTCAGTTTCGCAGGACGAATCCCTAGATGTCTCCGTGCCTGCACACTGCTCCTGTCTCGGATAGAAGCAATGCACACCCTTGTAGTCCGAACCTGCAGCCTTCTCTCTCGCCTCTCTGCCTACGTCTCTGCAGGGCCGCAATGGTCTCTCCTCTGGTTCCCTCCTCCCATCGATTAGAAGCACAATAGCCCAGCTGGAGTCCCGGGCCCGTTTCCTAAATTCCAGACCCAGGACGGCTCCTCCCAGTCTATCACAATATCCATCTCAGTAGGGTATCCGTGGCGTTTCCAAGGGGCAAAGCCTGGGGCAAAGCCAGGCATCTTTCCACAAGAGGGAGCATCTGCCTTTGGATTTCTGGACCAGATACTAGTGACTAAAGGACTCACACCCTTCAGATGCCCCGGAGAACACAGACTTCTAGAGACAAAATAGTCTAGGACTATGATTTGGGTTTTTGCAAGTCATGATTTTCCGTTAAGTTATTCACAGAGTTCTAGAATTACCTTATTACAGTCGGAGAGTGGCGAGGGCGCAGCCTAAACATCGTCCTTCCGTTTAGCCTCCCTTAGAAAAAGTCATTTGAGCATCTCATCCCAAGTCCACAGAAATCTGGCCTGGGTGTTTATCCCATCAACCGGGTTGGATTTCGGGGTCCAAGACTGCTTGTGCAAGGGTTGGGTTGAACATTCTTTTGGCTGGTCCTGGGGCCTTTGATGTGGCCGTGGAGCGGGACGCGATGAGGTCTTCCCCTGACTCACCAGTTCCCGCAGCTCAGCTCCGGTGCCTCCAGTGTCCTTCCACCCTGCACTCCTGTCCTGCTGACTTTGCAGAGCTGGCGCCCATCCTATCCTATCGCACCCCAGTCGATGCAGCCTCATCCTTCCAAGCACAGGGAGCTGTAGGGCGAGCTGTAAGGAAGCTTTTTGCTTATCCTCCCTCCGTTTGTCCTGCATTTCCGGTTCCAGCCTCAGGCTTAGATAGGATTACATCGCTTATCTCTTGGAAACGCATGTCTTAGCACACCTCAGCCCCTCTTTGCTAGCATTCCTACCAGTCTTGTGGTCCCTCTTCTATTTTCTCCTTCTTTTAAAAAATATTTATCTTAATCTTATGTGTATGAATGTTTGCATCTATCTATCTATCTATCTATCATATGCACATTCATGGAACACCCAAGGAGGCCAGAAGAGTACCCTGGAGCTGTAGTTACAGGTAGTTGTGAGCCAGTCAGTATCAGTGCTGGGACTAAAGGCGTGCGCCACTTTAAAAAAAAAAAAAAATATATATATATTTTTTTTAATAGTGCGCTGAATCCAGTTAGTGCTGCCTATACATTCACGGATGTGAGGCCATCTACTCGACCATGGGAAACCCATCAGTGGCCATATCGCCCCCAAGGAACGCTGTTCCCTCTTCAAGAAATTATCAGCTGCCAATAGCTGAGGCTTGGTTAAGGGGTGGGGCCCAGAAGTCACCTGCTCCATCTATGCTTGGGATTCTTTCTGGCTTGATCTTGTATAGGTCTTGTGCAGGTAGCCACAGCTGCTTTGAGTTCATGGCTTTGATAGCCATGTCCAGAGGCAATATTTCATGGCACCCCTCCCATCTTACACCTCTGTCGTGGTCCCTGAGCTGTAGTAGGAGAGGCGCTTGATACAGCCCCATTTAAGGCTGGGCACTCCATCTCTTAGTCTCTATACGTTTCCCAGCTGTATGTCCCTGCATTGACTGCTGCCCACTGCAACTAGAAGCCCCTGTGACCAGGAATGGAGCAGCTCAGGTCGATGAGTATAAACATAAGTATTCAGAAGGACATTTGTAAGCATGGCCATTTAGCAAAATAACAATAGCAGGCTCCACCCTAGGCCCCGTGACTTCCCCAGCCTTGAGTTTTTGACCAGCATTACAGTACTTAGGCATACAATTCCCTCCTGTGCATGGGCCTCAAATCTAATCTAACGTCTGTGCCACTATTGCATCAGTGGGCTCATGTTACTTGCCAGGCCCATAGTGCAGCACTTAGGATCCAGTGCTGGGTAAGACCACGTCTGTTTTTTTGTACCCAGCAGCCTGTATATCTACACCCTAGCACCATGGTGATTTGAATGAGAATGATCCCATAGTCTCATATATTTGAATACTTGGCTCCCAGTTGGTGAAACTCTTTAGGAAGGATTAGGAGGTGTGGCCTTGTTGGAGGAGGTGTGGCCTTGTTGGAGGAGGTGTGGCCTTATTGGAGGAGGTGTGGCCTGTTGGAGGAGGTGTGGCCTGTTGGAGGAGGTGTGCCACTGTGGATGGGCTTTTACATTTCAAAAGTCTACATCATTCCAAATTATCTTTCTCTGTTTTGTGCTTGTAGATGAGATGTGTGTAGTAGAAGTTTTGGTCTCTTTAAAAACTCAGTTGTATTATGTAAATTTTTTTTGTTGTTGTTTTAATGCCAAGTGTGGGATTAAACAGTGTGGGCTGTTTTTAGTTTGTCCACAACTGTTAACTGTGATTGCCTCATGTGGGCTTGGGAGAGGGGTGTGATCTTTTCCAGTAGCAGATAGTTTAATTCTGAAGACTCTGAAGAGGTACAAATATCAGAGCCCTGAGAGGAAAAGGAATCCAAGGAGGAAGAAGGCTGCTGCTGGTTCATCCTGCTGTTGCATTTGCTGTTTACTGGTTTGTTGGACTGCTGGATAGACTGACTGCAAAGATTGGAATTGCCCCATGGAACTAAATCTAAAGAGGTGTATCTCCCCTCTCCCCTCTAACCTTCTTTCTTTTCTACCTAGTGTTGGGGTGAGGGTGGGGGGTTGGAAGGGAGGTAGAGGTATAAGAAACAGCAATAAAGTAGATAAAGAGTACATCTACAGATGTGAGCTTGCAGCTGCTGCTTCAGCACCATGCCTCCCTGCCTGTTGCCATGCTCATCAACAATAATGGTTATAGACTCCAAGCCTCTGGAACCATGAGTCCCAAATAAACTGTCTTTTTTTTTTCTTTCTTGTGATAGGGTTTGTCTGTGTAACAGCCCTGGCTGCCCCGGGCTCCCTTTGTACACCAGGCTGGCTTTGATCCAACAAAGAATTGCCTGCCTCTGCCTCCTGAGTGCTGGGATTAAAGATGAGCGCTAGCTACCACGCCGGGCAAATTGTCTTTTTTATAAGATGCCTTGGTCATGGTGTTTTCTCTAGACAGGCATCGTGAGAGCTGCCTAGCAGGGAGAAAGCTTTTCAGTTAACTTGAGATTTGATATTCCTCCCTATGAGATGTTGGTTGGGGGTGGAGGTCGGGGGGCGTGCACAGAGAACCCAGAACAACACACACTGTTGTCATCACTTTTGGCTGCCTACCATACCTAAATGGTCAGACCCTATTGTTGAAGACACTACACTCTTTGAATGCAGGGACAGAGAAATCAATCTGTTTAACATTTTAATATTTTTCTACACATATCAGACAAGACCACCATCAAAACCCAAACATACCTTGCAGGAGTATCAGCTGCCAAAGATGGTATTTCCTTAGATGAACAGCTTTTATTTGTTTATATGAAGTTTTCAATGATGATTACTAATTTTGAAAAATATTGTGGCCAATAGATTCTGTTGGCACTAAGGATATTCCACTTATTTAATTACTTGAAAATTGGCAAACATTCTGCTTCTATATTTATCGGATTAGAAAAAAAAATTAACTAGTATTAATGTCATAGGATAACACTGTACACTCTCTCTCTCTCTCTCTCACACACACACACACATACACTCATACATACATGTGTGCGCACAAGCATATAAAAGCAAATGTACATGCACAGACTCAAACATATAGTCACATACATTTCTCAAATATGCACACACACACACAAACACAACCTACAAAGCCGTGCCATGTCATCAGTCTCATTTCCATTTACTTTTTTATTTTTCTGGCAACAGTTGCATGTGCCCTGACAACACACCTTCCAATATAAACACTTTGCAGTCTAGGCAGGGGAGAGTCCTCCCCCAGCTACGGCCATGTGAGCGATGATGGATACACACAGCTGTGGCAACACCATATAATTACTTAATTTGTTTTTGACATCTCCCATTTGTAGAAGAAAGGAAAATATGAGCCTCACATGGCAGGGACTGACGCGTGTCCCGATTTGCTGGCTTGTTGCGACTATTCCCATATTTTCTTGGGAAAGAGTACAAAGTATGACAGGGAACTGAAGTTAGCAATGCCCTTTCCTTATTGTGCAAAGGCTCCAGGTGCCTGCTGCCTGTGGAGAGATGAGCAAGGCTCACACCAGCGTCTCTTAAGCAAGAGGAGGTTAGATGAACAAGAACTTTCCATCCTGTGGAGGTGGAGCTAGGAACAGGGTCTTATTTGTCAGAGAGCTCACTTGTAATGAGGAAATGGGCCTAAGACAGTTGTGGCTTTCCTCCTCAGGGGCCAGAAGATGGCATTGGATCCACTAAGGCGGGAGTTAAGGGATGGTGAGCCACCCACTGTGGGTGCTGAGAACTGTTCCTGGATCCCCTAGAAGATCATCAAGCGCTCTGAACCTCTCAGCATCTCTCTAGGCCCTGAATCTTTTCTTTTGTGTTTTGTTTGTGAGACAAGGTCTCACTATGTCACAGGTCTCAAGGCAGGCCTGGAGCTTGCTAAGTGTACTCATACACATGAAATTAAAAAAAAAAAATCTTTAAAAAGAAAAGAAAAGAAAACTTCTCAGCACTTAGGAGGCAGAGGCAGGTGGGTTCCTGTGAGTTCCAGGCCAACCAAAGGCTACATGGTGAGACCCTGTCTCAAAAAACAAACAAACAAACAAACAACAACAACAACAAAACGATCGGTAACTGCTATTTAAGTTAGAGAAATCTAATTAGGTAACTCCAATCTGTTTAGGACTATGTATAAATATTCTTGAAAAAGGATTAAAGAGGGAGAGAATTAGCCAAATACACAGAAGAAAAAAAATCCAAATAAACAATTTAGATTACTAGCACCAAACGATGCCAAACTCTGGAAGAATGTCTGAGCAACAGATTGTCTTTCTGATACTCTGCTGTGGTTTGTAACTGTCTGTCCCTGGGGATGCGTGTGTTGGAGGCTCGGCAGTGGGGAGGCAACAGGACCTTTGAGAGGTGGGACCGAGTGGGAGGACTTTCCTTAATTGGGTTTATGGCCCCAGAGAAGGAATGGTGGGACTCTTTAGGTGAAATACACTTTTCCCCAGCTTCCATGGGGCTTCACTGGGGCCACATCAGAGCTGCTATGTGGCCCTCAAGTTTCTTGAGCTGTGAGCTAGCAAAGCCTCTCTTTCTTTATATTGTTAGTGTGCTGTGGTCATTTCATCATAGTAACCAACTGGATTACTATGTTCTCTATTGCTTTTTTTTTTTTTTTAGAAGAGTAATATGTGATTGTTATAAATAATGAAGTCATTAAAAAAAAATGTGATTCTCAGGGTGGAGAGATGGCTCAGAGGGTAAGAGCACTGGCTGCTCTTCCAGAGGTCTTGAGTTCAGTTCCCAGCAACCACATCGTGGCTCACAATCATCTGTAATGGGATCTGGTGCCCTCTTCTGGTGGGTAGGCACACAATGCAGACAGAAGATTGTATAGATAATAAATAAATGTTAAACAAACAAACATGATTCTTATAATTCTATTTGTAGTACGTAAGTGTTAGTGTCCCAGAACAAATGCTTTTACTTGTTACTTTGCTTGTTACAGAGACACAAACACACAGGTCACCACACAAACTTATTCTGCAAATTAAAGACTCAACATCAATGAGGCAGATTTAGGCTGCTGACTCCATTCAAAGACTTCCTTCTGCACGCTATGCTGTGGTGGAAATGGTACAACAGGAAGAGCACCAGAAGCAGGCTGTGCACCAGTTGTTCCGGGAGTGGAGCACTGTGGAAGGCAGTTAGGTGGCGATGTGAAAACAGTGCATGAAAGTCAGTGGAAAAGAGCATGTAGTCATGCTCACAGCCCTGTACTTTAATAGTGATGAAAAGATAAACGACATCTTTACTAGGATGATGTGATGTGCATAGTGGCACAGGCTATCATCACAGCTCCTGGAGGCTGAGGCAGGAGGATTGCAAACAGAAGGTCTGTCTGGTGGCAGAGTGAGTTTGAGGCCGCATGGTTATTGTTTTTCATTTCTGGAGAGAGGATCTCATGTGGAGCATACATGGGAAACTTAATAGATCTGTCTTAAGGAAAAAAAATTTTAAGTTAAAAAAGAGGGTGGGGATGGAGCTTACTGCTGGTCCAGCATGTGTGAGAATTTCTAGGTTTGATTCCCATTACTGCAAAAGAAAGAAAGACAAAACAACTTAAAACAAGTATAGCTACAGTGGTTAGGGTCATAAAGGATTCACATGTGTAAATAGGTAGGTGGTCATGATGGTCTGCACCTATGATCTAGCCTTTGCCTAAAGGATTACAAATTTGAGACTGGGTTAGGCTAGATAGAGAGATTTACACACACACACACACACACACACACACACACACACACACACAGAGAGAGAGAGAGAGAGAGAGAGAGAGACAGAGACAGAGACAGAAAGAAACAGAGAGAGATAGAGAGAGAGAGAGAGAGACAGAGAGAGACAGAGAGACAGAGAAAACTCAAGCTGGGTGTGGTGGCAAACACTTATCCAGTCTCTGAAAGTAGGAGGGGTGGTGTGGGATCAGAAGTTCAAGGTCATCCTTAGCCAAATAATTGAGGCCAACCTGAGCTACATGAGACCCTGTCTCAAAAAACCCAACCCAACCTAAACAACAACAAACCTCAAAGCAAATAAGGGAGGAGCGGGGACACAGAAGTGTATTTATGCAGGTTCAGCTCAGGCCCAAGCTAGCCTGTTATCAGCATCCGAGGCTTTATGTAAACCTAGCGGTAACCACAGAGCCGAACCCCTTACTTAGACACACAACAGCAAAAAAAGAGAAAGTTCAAAGCATGCCACTTGTGGTGAGCAATCTTCGTTTCAACTTGACATGCTTTACAGTTCCCATGGAAAGGGACTTCGGGGCATGCTTGTGAGGGTGTTTCCTGAGAAGGCTCCACAGCGCGACACCTGTCCTGGATGTTGGCTGCCACAGCTCAGGGACTGGGTCCTGCATAGAACAGAAAGCAAGCAGAGGGCCAGCGTCCCATCTCTGTTTCCTGATGAGGACACAAGGCAGACAGCATCTTCCTCTCCTGCTGTGTCCTCTAGAACCACACTCTCTGCCACACTAATGTGCCAAGAAAGCGGTCCCTTCCGTAAGTGGCTGCTCAACAAGCATTTTGTCACAGTAACTGATGTGACACCGTAGTAGTATTTACGGACTAGATGGCTGAGCCAATGAGGTGTTTTTATTAACAAGGATGAGCAATATCTGCCTGCATTGTTGATACACACACACACATTTCAAGGAAATTGTGCAATGCTTTGTCCACACAGGAATATTTGTGCACAAGAAGCAAACATATCCTAGGCACTGTGGTGGAATAGAGCGAGCATACACTCAAGACACATCAAATACCCAGACCAACCAGATTCCAGGACACTCATCTAAAGACGAACGGGATGGCTATGTGGATTATACAGATAGACTCCTTGGGGACTTGAGATTGGCAGTGTGGCCCAGGAGTTTGCTCAGGAGTGTGCCTGTCTCCATTTTGGATTTTAGTTACTCTTATATGAAACCTACGTTTTTTTTTTTTTTTTTAATCTGAGTTAACGGGCATTAGAGAGGGTTGCTGGTTAATTTTGTCAACATGACCAGATTTGGAATTATCTAAGAGGTCCAGGTCTGAGTATGTTTTGAGGGTGTTTCCAGAGTGGCTTAACAGAGAAGGGAAGACCCGCGTGACTGTGGGTGCCACATGAGGGTCCCAGAGTAGATAAAAAGGGGGAAAACCCATAGGTGTCCCCTGTCTTAGCTTCCTGGTTGTAGCCGTGAACCCTGCACCACGATTTCCTGCCACACTGGACTCTATTGGCTTCCTAAAGCTGCTCCTTGTTGTGTACTTTGTCACAACGTCAAGAAAAGTGAGTCAGTCGGGGGCCAAAAAGATGAAAAACCACCAAAGTGAAAAAGATTGGGTTGAGTTCTATGCTGTAATCTTTCGAGTGTTCAGTCCGCTGTGGGAACTAAATGAATGCTTATTGGCTGTGTCCGTTGCAGTGTGTAACCATCTTTGCTCCTGCTAGAACAAAGGGTGCTTTTAAGGGAGGGATGAGCAGTCAGTCCTTCCTATGCAAAGTCTGAGAAGTGGTTTGCTGTGGTGCCTCAGAGGATGGGCTGAGGACGAATTTTCAAACAGACAGAAGGAGATTTAGTTGGAATACTGGTTTTCATTTAAAAATTACTGCCTGATAGGACTACCTGTTCCTGTCTACCATAACCTCGTGCAAATGCCCTAACCCTGCATGTGATGACAGTGTTTGGGGTTGGGCCTTTAGGAAGTAATCAGGGTATGAGGAGGTCATGAGACTTGGATGAGATTGGTTGCCTTTAAAGAACAATCTGTCTGTCTGTCTGTCTCTTACTCTGCCTGTGCACACTGGGGAACAGTCTTGCGAGCTCATAGTAAGAAGGGGCCTGTTTGCAAACTTGGAATTGACCACACGGGGGCCTGGATCACCTTGCTAGCCCCTAGGACTGTGGGAAACAGCTCTGCAGCTTAAACAGCCTGGTGTGCACTACATTGTACGAGACCTGAGAAGACCAAGATAGGAGTTTGTTTTCAGACTCACTTCAGCGATGTGTTCTCTGTCTCTGTCTCTGTCTGTCTGTCTCTCTCTCTCATCCTTACAAGGGCTTATTTTACAATTTAAAAGGTAAAAGTTTGAGGTATATCCCCTCAGGCTCTGTGATGAGGCTGGGGCAGGAGGCTCACCTCTAACCCTTGGTGATGCATTCCACTGCCCATTTACTCAGTGTGGCTTACTCGGCCACTCTGGGAACGGAGAATTTATTTCTCAGAACCACATGTCTGTGTGGAGGTAGTCATTAACCACGAAATGAACAAATATTTAAATTTTATGATAAAGAAGTGTGGAATAAGAAAACCCTATGTTTATTTTTAAAGTTCAATTTATTTTCTGTGCATGATACACATATGCCCGTGCATCGCATGCATGCTTGGTGCCTGTGAAGGTCAGAAGAGGATGTTGGAATCCCTGGTATTGGAGTTGCCTGTGGCCGTGCGCCACCGAGTGGGTGCTGAACCTGGGTCCTCTGGAAGAATGGCAAGTGCATGTTACCATTGATCCCCCATCTCTCTAGCCCTGACATACACCACTGACATACGTCCCCCAGCTCCTATGCTTTTGTGTATGGTATTATCTGTGTCCTGATGTCACTGTACTCAGCGGTGAGAAACTGATCTTGCAGTATCTTTATACCCAAAATAATGGAACTAGCTTATGGAGAATATACAACTTGCCCATTGAGCTTTGAGATCTAGTGCCAGATCGGCACCTGCCCCAAACATGAGGATACACGTTTGCTCCCCAGTACCCTTGTAAAAATGTGAGCATGTTGTGCACACTGGTGGTTGCTGGGCAAGTGGGGGGTGGGAGGACCCCTGGACTCAGTGGCCAGACACTTTTCTGAGTTGCAAACCTTTAGGTTCAGTGAGATGCCATGTCTAAACAACAAGATGGGGGCTGGCAAGATGGTTCATGCGGTGATGGTTTGTTTGGATGATAATGTCCCCCACAGACTCTGCCATTTGGACACTTGGTTCCCAGTTGGTGGCACTGCTTGGGGCGATCTAGGAGCTGTGGCCTTGCTGGGGGACGTATGTCAATGGTGTAGAGGGATGTTAATTCAGAACATGGCTATTCTGGCAGGAGATCATATCCAAAGACCTAGGTCTGTATGATCCAGGTGAAATACAAATGCACCTTTAATCCAGGTGATAGAGGCAAACAGATCTGAGTTCAAGGACAGCCAGGTATAGAGCAAGTATCAGGTAAAGAAAAGCATAGATCCAGGTGTGGTGTGGTACATGCTTTTAATCCCAAACAAAGGTAAAGACAGTTTGTAGAAGGAAGCACCCATGTTTGAAAGTGATGTCTAATTGAATGGCAGAAAAGGTGACAAATCAGAGAAGATTTGACAGAATAGGATATGCCCAAGTCTCACGAGAAGAGAGAGGAAAGGGAAGCTACTTAAGAGGCAGTTATTCAGAGAGAGGAGGTAGTTTTACCAGGACAGTAACAGAGAGATGGGTTGTAGAGAGAACTCAGGTGAAGATGGGATGAGAAGAAGACAGAAGATTAGAGCAGACTGCTGAGTTAGTTTGAGGCCAAGCAGCAGAGCAATTCCAGGTTGAGAGAGAAGCCGGATTAAATTAGTGAGCTGGGAGAGGAGTTTGAGCCCGAACAACTGAGTCGAACCAACCAGTCCAGAGCTCAGAAAGAACAAGAAAGGGTGAACTTATTAAGCAGTAAGTCTCAGAGGCTGAAAACGTTCTAGGCCCAGGTTAGATTGTACAGAGGCTAGAAGCTTCCTAGGTTATCAGAAGGAGGCAGTAAGCCTCCTAGACAACAATTGTGCCAGGAGAATAAAATAACTTTCATATACTGGCGTGGGTTTTGAGGTTTCAGAGCATGAAGCCAACCCCAGTTTGCTCTACTTGCTTCGGGCTTGAAGTTGGAAGATGCGAGCTCTTGACTTCCTGCTCTAGCCACCATGCCTCCACCCTGCCATCACAGACTCCCATCCCCATGAAGCCATAAGTCCAAATAAATTCTTCCTTTTATAAGTTGCCTGGGTCATGGCATATTACCACAGCAATAGAAATGAACAACGCAGCAGATAAAGGCACTTGTTACTAACCCTGATGGCCTCAGTTTGATCCCCATTCCCACTTCCCACATGGTAGAAAGAGAGAACAGACTCCCACATGTTATTCTCTGGTTTCCACATGTGTGGCATGGCATGTATACCCGTGCACATATAAACAAAGAAATAAAAAGCAAGGTGAGGTCTCTAGAGAAACAACGCCCGAAGTTGACATCTGGCTTCTACATGCTTGCGCATGTGGTCCTGAACCACCCTGTGTACTCTACCGGGAGCATATGCCCTGCCCTCCTGCCTTCCCCACGGTGTTTATGATGCTTACACACATACACACTTATGTACCTGCACCTGAACACCCCTGCGTACTCTACCAGGAGCATATGCCCTGCCCACCCCCACACAGTGTTTAGGATACCTATACATAGTACCCTGAAGTGTCTGTTTTTCTGACTAGAACCTCAGAGCCTTCGTGGCTCCAAATCCATTCCTTCTATTGCCTGGTGCCTGCTGGTAAAATCCCCAAAGCTCTGTGTCACCAGGTCCACAGCTGCTTTGGCCTTGGCCTTTTCCACCAGATGAGCCTTAACTCCGGTGGTTCTTCATCCTCTCTGACCTAGAGCGGTTCTGGTCTTGGCTTTGTACTCTGGTTGTGCCTCTTCTGGTCCCAGGTTCTGGGTTCTCTTTTACTTTGTGAGCTCCCCCTGAGACCCTAGCCTTGCTCATGTTCTGACAGTGCCTAAGGTTCCACTCTGAGGAAATGTGGGCCTCTTTCTCTTGACTTCTGGTAAACGGAAGCAGAGGCTGCTGTGTTCATAGGCCCGGCCTGCTGCTGCAGCTTTTCCGCTCTTGCTGTTGTGTCCTGGTGCTGCCTCTTGCCCTGTCTGAGGGATCTCCGTAGTTATTTCAAATGATTGTTTCATAGACAACCTTTCTGTTTTGAAATATTCTTTCCTGTTTGCAAACCAGCTTTTCCTAAAAGTGGGCTGCTGCCTTATGCTAACTCATCCCACTTTAACAATAAGATGTCTTGTTTTCCTCAGTTTTTTTTCAAACCCCGAGAATTGAATTTCCAGAAATGCCAGACCACCACATTTCATCTTGACTAATTTGTCATGTGGGCTGGCTTCCTGCTGCAAAAATCAGTATGAGTCCCTGCCCCGCCCCCTTTCTGTTTTTAAAGAGAAAGGACAGTATGATTTTGGACAGATACTGAGCTCTGTGTTTTCAGTTAGCTAACAAAAATCCTGTCACTCTGTGCCCCCAAGACTAAGCTGGATCTAAACCTCAAACTTCTTTTCAGACTGGACTTGGGAGATCAGGTCTTCCTGCCGGTGGCCCAGCAGATGGGATTGCATTTCTGGGTGTCTCAAGCTGCAGTGGGACACCTTCCTGAACCCAGGGAGTGCTTTCCTAAAGTTATCTGTGAAGGGGAGGGGGTGTCCAGGTTCCCCAGTGAGCTGTGAGAACAGCTATTGTGTCTCAGCATTATTTTTATTTTTCTGGGGAAACTTTCTTTTTTTTAATTTTTATTTATTTATTTTTTTAATTTATTATGTATACAGTGCTCCGCCTACAGAACAGAAGATGGAAGCAGATCACATTATAGATGGTTGTGCACCATCATGTGGTTGCTGGGAATTGAACTCAGGACCTTTGGAGGAGCAGCCAGTGCTCTTAACCTCTGAGCCATTTCTCCAGCCCCCTGGGGGAAATTTTCTTATCCAAAGAGTGAACTTAGAAGGCAGGCTTTGGAAGTCTTCCTTCTGGTCCTCGTGGCTGCAGAGATGGTAAGGGAAGTGTTACTATGGGCATCCTATTGCCAGGAGTGAAAAGAAAATGGGACTCAGTTCTAATTTGTCTTTGAGTAAGTAAAATTTATAACAGAGTGATGATTTTATGTACACTAAAATTTTTTGTTTTCATTTATGTGTCACAGTTTGTATGAATGTTTGCCACATGTGTGCAGGTCCCTGCAGAGGCCAGAAGGGGGTGCCAGAGTCCCCCTTGCAGCTGGAGTTACGGGTGGCTGTGAACCACATGACTTGAGTTCTATGGTTCTCTTGAAGAGCAGCAATGGCTCTCAATAGCTGAGCCTTCTCTGTGGCCACTCATGTACATACTCTTTTTGAAAAAAGATTTACTATGTATGTACCAGTGATCAATTTGCATGGCACACCCATGCTTATATACAGTGCTGATGTCAACTTTTACTATTATAGTGCTTTGTAAGATTTTCTTTTCAAAACCTAGTCATGATGGCACACACCTTTAATCCTAGCACTCCAGAGGCAGAGGCAGGTGGTTCTCCATGAGTTCAAGGCCAGCCAGAGCTATATGGTGAGCCTTTCCCTCAAAAAAAATAGACAGTAACAAAATAAAACAAGTAAACAAGAAAAAAAAATAGCTTTTCATGTCTATGAATGTGTTTGTTTTTGAGATAGGGCCTCATGACACCCAGCACTGATGTATATTTGTTGTCCAGGCTGAGCTTTCACTCACTAAACAGCCCAGTGTTGTCTTCTTGTTGCAGTCTCCTTAGAGCTAGAATTGCAGCCATGTGCCGCCTTGCCTGGCTTTTAGATATGTTTGTAGACAGGAATATCATGAACATGAAATGTGGAGGGTGCTGAGCTAGCAATACTTCCTGTGTACAAGGAAATGTTGGAAATGATACTTTTCTTTATTCTTATAACACTCCTTTAAAAAGTGTGATTTCTGTTTCTGAAGACAGACTGGAGTAAGACTACAATTAAAATGAAAATAAAGCTCAGGCACATATCTCTGTGTTTTTTGCCTCCACAAATGGAATATTCTGGATTCTTTCTATGTGCTTCTGGGAATGTGGGGGGATCACAGAGGCCCCTCTTGGGTACTGAGGCAGCTGCATTGTCACCATTACCTGCTGTAGGTATCTTATTTTATGGCTAAACACAACTATAGTTTTTTTTTTTTTCAGATGTTCATGAGAGCCAAATTAATGAATTTGAACATATTTTACTAAAAATACTACAGTTGGGAGCAAATTCTTTTTTAAATAAGGTTTACTTATTTGTTTTATATATATGAGTGTGTGTTTGAGTGTATATGTGTGTGCACCACACGCATACAATGACCATGGAGACCAGAGGGCATTGGATCCCCAAGGTTAAAGATGAATTCTGGTTGGAAGCCTTGGGTTTTCAGCCCATGGCTGGCTGGGCTGTTGCTGCCTGTTGAGAGAGTCCATGATGGCAGGAGTGTGTGCTGAAGGCAGGTCACTAATTCCATGGCCTGGAATGAGTCACAAACAGGAAGAAAGAGACAGGGAGTCCCGAGGGTCCCTTCAGTGAAAATGTCCCTGGTGATCTAAAACTTCTCGTGGCTCCTCCTCAAAGTCTGCAACACTTCAGTAGTGAGATACGCTTCAACACATGAGGTTTGGGAGAGCCTGGGCCCAAACCACAGCAATTGAGAATATTTCACAGTACTGAAGAGCCTCAACTGTAAATATATCTTAATAAACCCAAAACAAACACAAATTCACATACTGTCTATTATCCCGCTGAGTTGAAGGTCACTCTTTGTGTTGGCTAGCTTTTGCTACTTGACACAAACTAGAGAAACCTGGCAAGAGGGACCTTCACCTGAGGCAGTGCCTCAGTTAGATTACTCTGTAGACAAGGCTGTGCAGCATTCTTTTGATTGCTAATGGTGGAGGAGGGCCCCGCCCACTGTGGATAGTTCAATGCCCTCCAGGCAGGTGGTCCTAGTTGTATAAAAAAGAAAGGTAGCTGATCCTGGATCCGCAGCAAGCCAGCAGCAAGCAGCCTCCTCTGCAGTCTCTGCTCCATATCCTGCCTCCGGTTCCTGCTTGTGTTCCTATCGTGACGGGCTGTAGCCTGTAAGTCCCCCAAGCTGCCTTCAGTTCTGGTGTGTGTGTCTGCGGCAGAGAAACAGACCAGGTGACCTTTAACGCACAGCGTGTGCTGGGGTGCAGGCAGGGGGTGGGGGGTGGGGGGCTCAAGTAGATAGTAGCACAATGCTGAGACTAGACAGCAAGGATGAGCTCATAGGTACCGGCTTGCCTGTAAGTTAGGGTTACCGTGAGAAGGTGGGGAGCCCAGTTAAGACAGGCTTGCTTCACTAAAACCCGGGAACCAGCTGCTTAGCTGAATTCATTTCTGAGTCAAGTGACCAAACCTCAGGCCATCAGCTTCCAGACTTCTCCTGTAGACCTGATGGTGTTGACAACGACGTGTTTACGAGTCTGTGTAACTCCAGTGAGCTTTCAGACGCACTGAAGTGAGCGAGGCAGTCAGTGTGCTGCTCCTTGATTATGAGAAGAGGTAAAAGCTGTCTCAGGTGCTTTGAAACGTGTGGAAGTTCTTGTTGTAGCTTTCGTATTCGAGCAGGGTCTTAAGTCCTAAAACTGTGTAATTATTATAATTCATGTTATGGTTGAGTAAAGAGATCATTTTCTAAAAGCAAATTACACTGAGAATTCTCTAAGGAGATTAAAAGGGTTAGTGAAGTTTAGTGGAATCTTATGCTCTGTTTTGAATAAATTTGCCCCATCTTGTTGATGTTCAACTCCTCTTATGAGCAATTAAGAGGGTAGAAAATTCATGCAAACTGTGGTCTCCATGCTGGGAACTTTGGGAAGTGTTTGGGGCTGAAATGCAGCTCCCATGATTGGATCCTGGTGGGTTTTCTATGAGGACAGGGAGACCAGAAGGAGGCAGACAGGCAGCCTCCCTGTTTCTCACTGGGTCACACATGGCCTCCCTTCAGGACTCCACCCACACGACTCTGTCTCCTTTGACCCTGGAGCAGAACTATGTGCCTCCTTTCTTTATAACTTACTAATCAATGGTATCTGTCATTAGCAATACAGAACAACTAGATGTGCTGAGGTTAAACCTGCACGGGAGCTGAAGCCAGGAAGGGCTCAGCAGTGACTTTCCTGCCCATAGCTGTGTGAGTTAAAAACACTGAGCCTCCGCGTTCTTTGTGTGTGAAATGGAAGGGCAGTGCTGTGAGGTGTGGAAGCAAGGGTGACTAACGTTCAGCCATGATACTGGACTCCTGTGTCTCCTGTACATAGATGGGCACGCTACTATTAGCTTCCTTAGTCCTCGGAGCCAGAGCTGTAAAACCGGTCACGGCTGGAGTTGTTTGGGGAGCATTTGGGCCTGGTGACAAAGCTCGCATATTGTGTTCTAAGTGCTGCCAGGCCACTTTCCCCCACTGCTCTGCGAACTCCTTCAGGGCAGCACAGGCTAATGTGCTCCTGCTGTGCTGTTATGCTAAGGAAGGAATGAGCTCAGATTCTTTTACTTTAGTTGTCTTTAAAATTAATTTTTAAGGAAATAATTGAAAGGAGTATAAAAAGCAGACTTCTTTCTTTTTCTTTTTTCCATTCTTTGCTAAAGAAGACTGTTACCTAGAGCCCTTTGGCTGGAAGGAGATTTTAATAAAGATCATTAGAAATGTACTATTAAATGTCAAGCTGTATAAACTGGCATGGCGTGAGCACTTTAGAAGAGATCTTGGGCCTTTTTTTTTCCCCTTGTATTTTTTTTCTTCAAAATACCAGTATTTGCTTTAACAACATTTTTGGTTTAGTCAACTGATGGTTGATGATTTTATTGAATGAAATTCAACTAGTTTCATATCAACATGAGGTTGCTGTGTGACTTTTTTTTTCTGTCCTAAATTGGAACCGTATGGACACTTAACCTAGAAACACACGGCAATGTGATTTATATTCAGAAAATTTCTCTTTATACTATTAACAAAATCACTATTGTGTTCCAATCTTTGTTCTCAGAGAATAAATCATCAGCAAATTACTTCCTGCTGCCTGTACCTCAGAGCCCAGACAGCCTACAGCTGAGCGACAGCCATCAGCAAATGCAGCTCCTTAAAGCGTGGGGGCGGGGCGGGGTAGGGGGAGGCAGGAGGGAAGGAAGGGAAGACGTTTAGAACCTGCCTTCTCCAAGCCTGAGAAAGACAGCTCAGATTAATTACTAGTGCCTTAAATAAGAAACAGGAAGAAGCAGCCTCCATGGAGAGAGTCGCCTCACTCTGCCACAGACATTTGGTACTTATCTTGCAACTCCAGACCCAAAGAGGAATTTAGACAGAGCTGAAAAAAACAAATCAGGCCAGGCCCACTTTAAAAAGGGAAACTAGAACCCACTGTTTTTCAGACCCATCTGCACTCTTTTTCTCTAGAAAACAACCCTGGAATGTTCCAGAAGGTTTATGAGTACCGTGTCTGTGCTGTTTGCTCTCTCCCCAGATACACACATTTAGCTAATTTAGTTGCAAGGAGATTCAGGTTTTCCCTAGCTTGCTTTACCCAACTGTAACTTAGGGATCATAAATATGTTTATGTCCCACGGGGAGCATTCTCTTGCACTGCATTTTGAAGATGTGCTGTCCAGATGTGAATTTTTCCCCACTCCTCCCTGAGAGTTTCTCCATGAAAGAACATCACAGCTGAACAGTGTGTTCAAGCAGCTTGGTGGATGGACAAGAGTCCACCACTTTCCAAGGCAGAAAACTATCAGCTGCAGAGAGTTTGGGGGGCTGTGAGAGGCACCAGGTTGATTTAGGCCCATCATTTCCTATTCCTGGATGCTCAGGTTTTATGGCTTGCTGTGACCTTTGAGTCCTAATTCTTGGGACGCAGCCTGCAAGGGCCCTCAGGGTTGCCTTCCTGGTTCTCAGCACTGTTGCTGCTCAATGTCTGCCATATGTGGAGAAAACCAGGGGCAGAGGGTTAAGACCTTGGGAATTTCCACAGCCTGATTCAACTGGGAGATAATGCTGGCTCCCTGCCCCCACCATGAAGGACTGACTCCAGATGGTCCGGGAAGGTGTGTAACTTCATAATTGTCTAATAAAGGGAGGATTGCTAACTCTGGCCAGAGGTGAGCATAGTAGGACTCTGTGTGCCTCCGAGGTCTTTTCTCTTGTCCTCAGAGATTGCCTCTGAGCTTAGATACGGGTGGTATTTGTGCTGTCTGGGTTAGAATCTTTTCTCTAGAACACCTCAGCGGATATTGAGATGGGTTGGTTTCTGGGTTTGCTGAGGACGGTGCTTCAAAACCCCACATTGTAAGTTATTTGATAAACAATAAAACAGCAGCAAAACGAGAACATTTTGGATTCTAAGCATTGGCTATATACCTGCTGAATAGTGTTCTGCCAGTTTCTTAGCCCTTCTGAACCTCTGACCTGTCACCTATGACAAGGAGAGATGGCAGCAACAGCCTCCCATGAGGAGCAAATGGGATAGTGTTTTTCAGACACATGTGAAGCTGCCAGGAGGGTCAGTCTATTTTTGTCTCTAAATCTGTCTGTCTCTCTCTCTGTGTCTCTGTCTCTCTGTGAGGGAAGGCCCAGGTGCAGCGAGTCTGATGGAGAGGCACTGGTTGGGTGTGGCCATGTTGAAGCCTCAGCTGTTCCCAAACAGAAATCCTCAGCACTCAGAGGTAAAGAAAACATTAATCAGTACACAGCTAGCCTAGCCTCTAGCTGTCGCTTAAAGAGATTTAGCCTGGTTCCGGAATACTTTCTGGTTTGTATAGGGCTAGACATTGTGAGAGCCCTATGTCCACCTGAGGGTAGCTTTTGCATCTCCCCAAGGAGAGTCTTCATGGGGCTAAGCTGGTTTTAACAGGAGCTGAGGTTTGCATTACATGTGAAGACAGTTTTGTAGTAGCGAACAGAACTCGCTGTCCAAGTGGGTACTTGATGTGCTCGCTTCTTTAGTGGGAAGAGCAGGTGTTACTTTTGTAGGAGGAGGAAGGGATGGGCAGGTTTACAGTGGGAATCGGCGTGCCATCCTGTGTAAGCTACTATTGCTCAGGTCACCTTCTTAGTCATTAAAAAACAAACAAACAAACAAACAGAAAAAAACCCAACTGCTTGCTTATTTACTTATTTATTCACTTTATATTCGTATCATAGCCCCCCCTCTCCTTCTGGTCCCACCCTCCTTCCATCTTCCCCCCTCTTCCTCTTCTATTCCTTAGAAAAGGGGAGCTCCCCTCACTAACCCACCCCAGCTCATCAAGTCACATCAGGACTGGGTGTGTCCTCTTCCTCTGTGGCCTGGCAAGTCAGCCCTGTCAGGCGGAAGTGATTAAAAACAGGCAAGGGAGTCCATGTCAGGGACAGCCCCTGTTCCCTTTACTAGGGAACCCACATGAAGTCCAAGCTGCCCATTGGCTACATCTGTGTAGGGGGCCTAGGACCAGTGTATGCGTGGCTCTTGGTTGGTGCTTCAGTCTCCACAAGCCCTTCTGGGCAGGGATAAAGATAGAATAGAGATCGAGGGAATGTCCAACCAATGCCTGGCCCAACCTGAGACCCTCCCCATGGGAGAGAGCCAACTCCTGACACTATTAAGGATACTCTAAGCTTGCACACAGGAGCCTTAGCATAGCTGTCCTCTGAGAGGCTCCACCCAACAGCCGATTGAAACATGCTGAGACTCACAGCCAAACATTGGGAGAAGCATAGGGAGTCTTGTGGAAAAGTATGTGTGTAGGGGAGGATAAAAGGACCTGGAGGTGACAGGAACTCCATAAGACAGAGCCAACCAACCTTGTCAGTCATTGAATTAATGTTAAAGCTTGTTGCTTCCCCTCTCCTTCAGTGGGGGTGGCATTTCATGCATGTGAGGCGGCTTCCGTTCCTCACCACAGGCCTGGGCTGTAATCAGGTGGTTATGCTTTGGTCCTGTACTAAGAATTAATTGTATCAGAACAAGCTCATTCCCCGCCCCCCCCAAAGACATAGGAACTCCGTAATCATAAAGGTATGTGTGTTCACACATGATTATGTACGAATATTCACACCAAAATTTTCATGTGTGAGTTTTGTCTTGGGATGACTATGAATTGAGGCTGTTGAAACATTCTTGTTTGCACTTTTCTCTCACGAACGTGATTTTTTTTTTTTTCTTGACTTTGCTTTTCTTTAGGAAGAGACTTTCCATGTGTGTTGAAGACTTACGAGGCATTGCTGGGTATTTCTGGGACTTTCAGAGGCAATTTAGGAACACTGGGAAGCTATCGTAGTTCTCAATAAGTGACAGATGATGCTGCAGTGAGAGCAGACGAACGTTCAGGCTGGGGTTCAGTCCCCTGGTGGGTGAGGCCGACTTGCTACTATTTTGGAATTTGGAGGTGAACTTACCCGGAAAGCTCATGTGCTTTTTTTTTTGCCCTCCTAGGATAATTATTACCTGTTCATGTTTAATGTCCTACACTTCCTCAGGAGCCACCATTGGCTTAGGGAGCCTTGCTATCAGCAATAGAAGCTGGGTGCTCAGAAATACCAGAACTTTTCTGGCTGGCTTCAGAAGGGTGTCCGAGGCTGTGAGAACCTTTGCCTTCACTGGGATTTGTGGTTGCTAGTGATGCTGATCCTTCTGTTTGCCCACAGTGACTGTTCTGAGAGCCCTGTTTACCTGTGCTGAAAGCAGCTGGGCCTGTGAACCTGTGTTCAGTGTTTGCGAATAGGAGGGTGAAAAAAAGGTGTTTTGCGGATTTCCGGTGTCAGAGATGACAGACTTGGCATGGTGCCTCTCCACCGGTGTTTGATGATCCCTGGCCCCACTGGTGGCATATTATATATACTTGGTGATGGTCTGAGGAGTTAATCTAGTTTCTTCTTTCACCCCGTGAGGACATATGTTGGTGTCCTGATGGCACGTGGGACCTTGTCTTAGCATGTATCACAGCATGCTTTTCTTCTGCCCGTCGCCAGAAGTTGATGCAACTGCAGCCAAAATCAGCCTCAGTGGTGTGTGTGTGTGTGTGTGTGTGTGTGTGTGTTTTCCGAGACAGGGTTTCTCTGTGTAGCCTTGACAATCCTGGACTCACTTTGTAGACCAGGCTGGCCTCGAACTCACAGCGATCCACCTGCCTCTGCCTCTGGAGTGCTGGGATTTCAGCATTGTGCTTTGAAGAAATTAGTTCACAAGGTATATTGAACTGGAAACCCTAGCCAAACACTACCCTGTATATTGTCTATGTTGTACAGGATGGACAGTATTTATTTATCTGTCTGTCTGTCACCATCTACCTATAATCTATCAATCTACCTATCAATCATTTGTTCACCTATCATCTATCTCCCTGTCATCTATTTCCTATCTATATCATCTGTCTGTCTGCCTATCTGTCTACCTATCTACCTGTCTACCATCTGTCAGTCATCTATTTTCCATCTGTCTGTCTATCTACCCATCCACAGTGAAGATGCAGAAGGTTTGAAGGACATGGGCAGGCCTTGAGTTTGTTACTCCTCTGTCCTCTTACCCACATCAATGTTATCACAGAATCAGACTACTGAGCTTGAAGGGAGGGTTTGGGGCCACCTGTGTGCTAAGTCCTTTCCCAGCTGCAAGAGGGCGCTGAGGGTGCCTGCTCATTACCTCATGCCCAGGCAAGCTGACTTGAAAGAGACACACTGGAAAGCCTACTGTGTGTGGATCTAATGAACTTGTGGTTAACGCCACTGTAAATCCAGATGTGGAACAGATTTGGTCCACTGTGTGCTGTCGCGTTTCAGGAGAACTTCCTCCTGCCCTGGGGAGACAGTTTCAGATAGCCATCAAGTCCAATGCCGACAGTGTCAAGAGTCTAGAACATGAGCCAGCGGTGGTTCAGGGAGAGTGCTTGGCTGAAGCCCCCTTTCCTTACCTCACTCCAAGCCTGGCGGGGTCAGGAGCCTTGACTAGCAGAGGGATTTCGGCAACTTCATCTGCTCCTTCATCATCTTTGGACATAAAACAAGAGCCAGGAGTAGTGTGGTATGGTGATCCTGGAGCTTGGGAGAACAGGGCCAGGAGGATCAGGAGTGTGAGGGACGTAGACACACACTCTGGGGGAAAAATTAAGATGAAAGCTTTAACCATTACATGACCCTGGATATTTTGATCTGAAACCAAGACTACCACGATAGCTTGAATTGTTTGTATTTCATAAAAGGGAACAGAAAATTAAAGAGTTGAATAAATTTTCATTTTCACCTGAGGTCACAGGAAGAGATGGCTCCACAGAACACTTGAGAGTAAAAAAAGAAATCTGCTTTCTGATGGTCTCAGGGGTGCCTGCTCTTCCATGCATTTCCCATTAGCACAGTTCTTGATTGGAAACAAACACACTCGGTCATCCTGTTTCTCCCCTTGAGCTCTGCCCACCCTTATGTCCTTTGCCAGAATCATCTGCACGTGTGTTGGCTTTTGTCCGATTGTGTACAGTCCCTCGGAAACATCCCAAAAGATCGAACCATACATTCAACTCGGCACTTGACATAATTTTTCTTCAGTCTCATGACTTTCCCATCAGCTCTAATTGCTATTCTTTGCCAGTTGTCTTGGCTGACCTGGGCTCCCTGTAGGTTTCAGTAGGTAAGCAGTGATATGCCTCACAGCCTGTCCTCCACGAGAATGCTCCTTTCTCCTCACATCTAAGTGCTGGCTCTGTGCCTGACTGTCATTTCAAAACCCCCTGTCAAAAATGCAAAGTGCCCAGCATGCTCTTTGTCCAGACAGAGCTACTGAAGTTTGTTAACCCGATGCATGCTAAACTGCAGCTGAAATTGGTCTATTTCTCCAGTTCATATATGAACAAATACTCTTGAGGAGTTCCTGAACGCAGTCTTCTAGTGGAAAACAGAGGAAGAAGTAAGAATTACTGAGCTCACAAATGAGAACTGGGAAGTGGGTTACAAGGAGTCGTCCAAACCTGCAAGTCTAAAACCCAAGACATTTTGAGCAGCCGCATGATACTGCAGTGGAAATTCAACAGAGTCCCCCGCGTGACTAGTCTCAGCTAAAACGCAGGTGTGCTGCAAATACTGCAGCAAATTTACCTCTAGGCTATGTGCATAAATTGCAAATGAGACATAAGTGATTTTCCTGCCTCTGCTTGGGTTCGGTTCCCAAGACAGCTTGTTACGTATGCAGATATTCCAGAATCCAAGCAAATCTGGACTCTGAAACACTTCTGGCTTTGAGCCCTTGGAAGGGGGATACTAAGGGGTATTAACAACAGATGCCAGGTGCTTTTGAGGTTGTCATCTAGCCCCACCTCACGGGGATCAGGAAATCCTTTCACACACAAGTCTGTCACACCCTTCCCTTTGATTGGGTCGTGTGTCTACAGTCCACCTTTATGGTTTTCCTGGGTTCAGTAGTTGTTTCCCACCTCCCCTTGTGGCTTTGCACATTGCTCTGGTTGGCTTAAAATCCCTGATTGTACCCAAGCCTGCTTAATGCTGGGATTGCAGGAATGTGCTCCCATACCCCACAGCTTCTGTTGGAGACCTGCGTGGCTGTGGCTCAGCTGCTTGTGGTCCCGGTGATGCTTCGCGCCATCCAAGCTGGCTTTGTGCCTGGCCCTGCCACAGGCTAAGAGACCCATGTATCATATTAACTGATGAGGAGCGGTCCTGGCCCTGGGGGTCTGGCTGGTGAGACGTGTGAGAGAGGTTTTATCAGTGGCTGGGGAGTCACTCAGCGGAAACCCTGGGGTCTGCCTTCCCTACAGGATGCAAAAACACCTTGGACCTTGTTTATCCAAGTCTTTGGATCTTTGCATTCTTTGTGTTGGTACCCACCTATTGGAGAGACCAAGAGTCTTTGGAAGGCTTCTGGCAGGTCAGGGGAGATCCATGGAGCTTGAGGGTGGCACAATGTCTACTCTCAGCTCCAGGTCATTCTCCTGGGCATATATATACCTCAGGCTGCAGCCTCTTAAGTGGGCACTATCACTGGGCAGGAATTCCCAAGGGCTGTGTAGAAGGGGCTGGCCACTCAGGTCTTCTGCCTCTTTGTGGCAGTAGTGTCCATGGTGAGACTATTGGAGGTTGCTGGTCCAATGGTGAGGTAGTCAGTGCTCCACCAGAGTGTGTGTGGCCCCGTGTACCGAGTCCACAGTTCGTGTTCCTTCAGGTTATTCCTTGTATGCAGAGTTAGAATCTGTCTGGAAATATGCACACTACCCCCCCCCCCTCCCCGATTCTGCCCTTTCCTGTGGAGAAAACCATATAGAGCTCCATGGACAAACGTCCCAGCAGTCACTGGCCTCTTCCGTCTTGTTACCAGCTCCATTCTGGTGGTGTGTGTTTGTTTTTAGAGTGTAATCCAGTGTAAAAGAAAGTGCAAGGGTGGGAGCATCAATGAAAAAAAAATGTGAGCAGTGTGATGGAGAGAGATCTGGGGTTACTAAGGAAATTGGGGGAAGGCTGCTCTGAGAAGCAACAAAAGTTGTGTTCCTTTAAGCACTGTGGAGAAAGGCTTCGTAAAGCATTGTTTAATATTTGAGGAAAAACGTCGAGTCAGAGTGAGATTTTCCCCAGAGCCTTCCCAGCTGTCCCTCGACAGGGTGCCAAGCCTCAGTTTCTGGCCTAGGCTGGACAGTAGCCATTTTAGAACACGCATTCTTCCATGCTAACATTTTGGCGTTCAGCACTATTTTTAGCAGTGTATATCAATTGTATAAAACAATGCGTTTCACCATGCAGCTAAGGTGCTTCGCTTGTGGCTACCTCTTCTAGCATGCCAGTTTTTTGTCACTAGAAAAAATAAAAAGGACAGCTACAGACCAATTTAGTTTAGAAGACAGCAGAGGGATGATCCTGGTTTTGAACACCCTCAGCAAGCCATGTGGGAGAGGGGAGCGTCATCTTCGAACGTAAACCAGACTTCATGGGAGTTTCATTATCCAGTGTTTTCCCAGTTGCTATCAGTTGCCTGATCCTTGAGCCCTTTAAAAAAAAAAAAAAGGGCGTTTTTATAACCAGAGAAACCCAGAGCCCAGCCGGGGCTGAGATTAGCGGTTTTGCTAACAGTTCAGAGCTCCCCCACGTGACCCCTCACCCTTTGTAGTTTTGGATGGGAAGGAGATTCCCAGCAGTCCTGGAAGGAAGAGGCAGAGCGACTCTTTGATGTTGCTGGAGCCCAGAGCTGCAGACTGAAAGTTACTCCATGGCTGGCAGCCAGTTGGCTCACACTTGGCTTCAGGGAATCTGAGCTTTAAAAATAAGTAATTCTTTCTTCCCTGGGGTAGAGGTAGACTTAATTAATTTGTAATTTGTAATATACTTTGAAGAATAAAAGGACTTTCTAGAAACACTAAACATTGTTACAACTTCTGTGTTTGTAAGCAAACTATTAACACAGTTGAGGCCATTTGCACATCAAAAATAGAGGGAAGGCCTGTCCATGCTCCGGTTGATTTAATAAATGCAAAAAGACATAATTCATTTTGTAAAGTGGACCTGTCCCCTCCCAGAGGAGGAGGCATTCGGGAATAAACCAGTGTTCCTGTCCACGGTGTTCAGATGAATCAAATGGCTGTAAATCTTCGTTTTTATTTCATAGGTACATTTACAAATGTATCATAGTACATGGTTTTGCTCTTTAAAAAAAAGAAAAAGAAAAATTCAGAGTAAGCCGTTCTACAAACTAAAGTGTTGCCAGGGTTAGGGCACTCAGAATATGGGAGGCTTGGTTAATTTGAATTTCAGAAAAACAACATGTAATATTTTTAGCATGTTGTGAAAAGAATACAACGAAGGAAGAAATTGCATTTTATGCATACAATGGAATGCAACAATGCAAACAAATTGCAACTCTGCAAGACAGGTACTTTCTAGAAACACAACAGCCACGGGGCGCAGATAAATGAGGAATGGGTAGAGTCTCATTTACAGGAAGCTTGAAGTAAGCAAAGTAAAACTTGGATGTTCTCAGCCCAGGAGGGTTCTCAGGGAGGGCTGTGACCAGGAGAAAGCTTGAGGTGGCTGAGAGCATTTGTTGATGTTGGTCCCATGGTGCTGGTCTTCATCCTGTGGGAATTCAATCAAGTGTCATCCCTGAGCCGACTAAAAGGCTGTGTGTGTGTGGGGGTGGGGGGGTGGCGGCGGAGTGGTGATAAAAAGGGGACGCCTTACCATTATTTAACAAAATGCATAGACCTAAAGGATTTCAAGGTAGGAGCTTGCCTTGCTTCTTTTGCTATTGTTGTAATAGAAGAGGCCAACCAAAACAGCTTTGGGGTGAAGGAATGCAGGATGAGGAAGACATCGTACCTGGCCTGATTTGTGTCCGCCCTTTTGGCTAACAGAGGAGACCCCAAGGAAATTAGGATTTGCTGGGAATGACCTCTAAGGAGGCTGAAGCCCCGTGGGCAGCCAGGGGAGGAGATTGTACCAGGGAGAACTGTGTTTAACTAACTTATCAGCCCACCAGTGCAAGAGACACTTGGAGCTGAGATGGGTTGGGGAGGGGGGACGGGCCCAAGATTAGCTGGAGGCAAGTCGTCTTCTGCCTTCTATTTAAGCCCACCCACAGGTCAGTAGGAGAATGTGGCGGTATGATTCAGCTGTTGCTAGGGTTGGCACAGCACTTTCAGCAGCCTTTCCCCCTTTACAGACACGAGGGGCACCTTGCTGGGACACTCTGTGAATATCTACTTAACAGACTTCTGGGGGCCCACATTCCTCACCTAGGTCATATTGGTGGTACCCTGTTCTCTGCCTCTGCCCCAAGTCAGAGCTGGCTGGCGGCTTCTGCTGTGCACCCAGCCCCATCCTTAGTGAGCTATTGGAAGAGACTTCCCACTTCTGCCAAAAGGACCTTCATTTCCTCTCCTTAGCCATGCTGTTGCCTGTAGACAGAGAAGCAGCATGGTGGTAACAACTTTTCTAATACACCCCTTGCTGCCCACTTTATCTTTCTCAGTGGCCCTCCTGACTCCGCTGTCCTAGTTAGGATTGTCATTGCTGTGAGGAAACACCACGGTCAAGGCAACTTGGGGAAGAGAGCACTTAACTGGCAAGGAAGTCAGGGCAGAATCATAAATAGGGCGGGAAGCTGGAGGCAGGAGCTGATGCAGAGGCCATGGAGAGGTGCTGCTTATTTGCTTTCTCAGGCTGCTTTCTTATAGAACCCAGGATCACCAGCCTGGGGAGTTCACCACCACAATGGGCTGCATGCTTTACAATTGATCACTAATTAAGAAAATGCCCTACAGACTTCCTACAGCCTGATCTGGAGACATTTTCTGAACTGAGGCTCCCTCCTCTCAGATGGCTCTAGCTGTGTCAGGTGGACATAAAACTATCCAGCAGATTCCCGCATCTGAGTTCCTTCAGTTAAGAGCCCACAGATGGATTTGTAGGCTCGCTGAGTCCCTTTGTTCCTTTTCCTAGTGTGGACACGTTGAATGAACCTCCCCCCCCCCCTTTTCTACTTTTCACTATTAGTTTGGCTCTTTGAGTTGGCTTCTAGGTGACTGGTGGCCTACTCTAGCTTGTTGGGGGATAACATGGCAGCTGTCAGGGAAGGCGTGGTGGAAAGAGCTTCAGGCTGGCTGGTCACATTGAATACAGACACAGGAAGCAGAGAATGACAGGAAGTGGGTTCAGGGCTACTGAGTCCCAAAGTGACCATGATCACCTCCAGGGACCCACTTCTAGTCCACATTCAAATCGCAGCAAAATTTGAGGAAAGAGAAAATCTTGACAATTATAGACAATGAGCTCTGTTACTTTCTACACATTCATCGTACGGAGTTAAGATATCTTAACACAGTATCTATGCTTATTGTAGTAGTATTTTCTCCTAATATTGAGTATATTGATAACAACTGGTTTTGTTTGCCTCTCTCTCCTTCCATACTGAGTAAGTCATTCCTGTTCAGTAAGGACAGAACGAAGCAGTAATCCTTAGGTTTGATTGAAGATATCCAGTGAATAAATAGCGGGCTTGTAAAATGAGTAAGGTGACTGTGAATGAGAACACTTGGATGTAAGATCATGCGCACGAATGGCAAATGTCTGCTGTGGGACAATTAGTATTGCCAAGTATTCTTCAACCAAGCTGGGGCAGCTATGCTTACTTTGGAAGTCTGTGTGCGTTTTCCAAGATGTGCCAGGGTTTGAGGCGCACCTCATGGTAGACATCTTGCCTCTCTTGGATAAAACCCTGTGTCTGGGCCTTTAGCATTCAAACAAGGACAATGTTTTCCTGTACTGTTGTAGAGTTAAACAAAAGAAAACAAAACTGGAAGGCCAAGGGAGGAGTGTGTAAGCATACATGCTCAGGGCTGGTAAGAGCAACATTGTGATCCTCTTCCTTTGTTTCTCTCTTATAATTATTCACTTGTGCACATGACGGTAGCCATCAGAGAACAACTCTCAGGAGTTGTTTTTCTCTTTCTACCATACGTTCTAGGGATCAAACTCAAGCCATGAGGCTTAGAGGCAAGTTCTTCCCCATCCGTGTCCCACCTCTGCCCCCCACCCCCGCTCCCATCTCCGTGGCTTTTAGTCAGTGGTCTATTGCTGTGAAGAGACACCATGACTACAGCAACTTTTATGAAAGAAAGCATTTAACTGGGGGCTGGTTTACAGTTTCAGAGGTTTATTTAGTCCACTGTCATCATGGCAGGGAGTGTGTGGCAGCACACAGGCAGGCATGGTGCTGGAGAGGGGCAGAGTTGTACACATGGATCTGCAGAATGCAGGATAAGAGAGACACTGGGTTTGGCTTGAGCATCTGAGACCTCAAAGCCCATCCCCAATGACACACGTCTCCAACAAGGCCACACCTCCCAATCCTTTTCAAATAGTGCCACTCCCTGATGAGTAGGCACTCCAATATGTGATCCATGGGCATTCTTATTCAAACCACCACAGGGTTAGAGCCTTATATTGAACAGATTTCAACATTCATTTGAAGTATTTCTAGCCAATATTCTTTGTTGATATGTCATCTTCATATTTAGAAGTCTGGCTTAATTTTTTGAAAACAACGAAGACCCGTTTAAAACCAAGTTTGGTAAGTGAAATGTAATTAAGTGCTATAATCTACTTAGACACAGAGGAAGTGACTAATGAGAACGTTGGAGGAGCCTCTGTAAACCCTCAGAAACCTGGGAATGTGTTGCTCTGAGAGACCCGGAAGCACAGTTGAACTAGTGGGCAATGTCACATGGTGACACTGTAAGAGAACATGAAAGTAATTTTATTCTCCTAACTCAATTGTTGTCTGGGAGGCTAATTGCCTCCTCATGCTAACCTAGGCCTAGTCCTGGAAGCTTCTAGTCTCCATACAATCTAAATTATTTTAGCTTCTGGGACTTAGTGCTTAATAAGCTCACCCTTACTTGTTCTTTCTGAGCTCTGGGCTGGCTAGTTCAACTCAGCTGTTCTGGCTCAAACTCTTCTCCCAGCTGCCTAATTTGATCTGGTGTCTCTCTTGGCCTGGAATTGCTCTGCTTGACCTCAGAATAACTCAGCAATCTGCTCTAATTTTTTGGTGGCTTCTCATTTTCTGGCCTGTTCTGTCTCCACTTGAGTTCTCTCTCTGAAACCCATCTCTCTATTACTGTCCCAGTAAAGACTGCTTCCTCTCTGTAAAATTGCCTCTTAAGTAGCTTCCCTTTCCTTTCTCTTCTCATGAGAGCTGAGCATATCCTGTTCTGTCAAATCTTCTCTGATTTGTCACCTTTTCTGCCAAGCAATTAGATGTCACTTTGAAACATGGGTGCTTCCTTCTACAAACTAACTTTCCCTTCATTGTTTGTGATTAAAGGCATATACTACCATGCCTGGACCTAAGTTTTTCTTTACCTGATACTTGCTCTATACCAGGCTGTCCTTGAACTCAGATCTATTTGCCTCTGTCCTGGATTAAAGGCCTAGATACAGAGCTGGATACAGACCTAGAAGGTCTTTGGTTGTGATCTCTTGCCAGAGCAGCCATGTTCTGAATTAACATTCCTCTACAGAGACAACACTCATTTAGCTGCAGTCCTATTGGCCCTTGAGCTACTGTGCTAATTTCCAGTACTCTCTTGTGCACTTCTCAGTATATGACAGAGTTCAACACATCATTGCTCAGTTGCAAGGCCACTTCCAGGGCTGTGATTTCATAATTCAACTTCTTTGATACTCTTGTCTTTGAAGATGATACTGAGAGTTACCATTTTCAAATGATAATAGAGCCAGTCATGAGGAAGACAATACAGCAAGCCGAGGAGTAGAAACAGACAACAGAAGACCAGCGTGTTTTGGTTGCAAAGCCTTGAGCCTGGCAGTTCTGGCCTTAGGTAGCATTATGTTCTGGGCCAGGCAGAGAAAAACTCTGCTGGTAGCATGCCCTAAACACCCTGCAGAGTGGAAAACCATTCTTGCTGTCATTTAATTTCATGTGCCCCAGGAGAACCCAGACTAGGCGCCTTGACTCCTGTTGAATCCCACAAAATGTAAGGGGTGAGCTAAATGACACCCCAGTTGTCCCATGTGTTTATTAGGAGTTGGAAAGATGGCTCTGTTGGTAAAGCAACTGTCATGCAAGTGAGAGGATCCCAGTTTGATTCTTAGTATCCACTTGGAAAACTGGGTGTAACAGCATGTGTTTGTGTATGGGCGTTTTGCTTGCAAGTGTTTGTGCACCACATGCACGCAGTGCTCATGGAGGCCAGAAGAGGGTGTTGGATCCCCGGGAACTGGAGTTACAGATGGAAGGTGCTGGAAACTAGCCCACAGTGCTCTTAACTGCTGAGCCCCACCACTCTTAGCCGCTCAGCATGTGTTTGCAATCTGAGCTCTGGCTAAATGGAGACAAGTAGATTCCTAGAGCTCAGTGTAAGACCTTGTCTCAAAGAGTAAGGGGGAGAGAGATCAAGGAATCCAGTGCTGACCATCCCAGATACTTATGTGGGCAGAGCCTGTTTGAAACATTTCAAACTTGTCTCCATTTTGATCTTCTTGGGTCTTGCTCGGGGTGAACTTGTGTGCCACACTGTGCCTTTCAGGGAGCATCACTAAGCCAAGTGAGGATGGGGGGCGGTTATAGATGCTGAGGAAGGAAGCAGTAGTGTTTGTGGCGAACCTTTTTTTTTTTTTCCATTATCCCATCCAAGATGCTGGCTTCACTGTAGTTTCAGAAACTTCTCTAACAGTGGTGGTCCCTCAGTGGTCATGAAACCCAAGCTCCTCTTAAAGTTGGACAGTTTAATGGGCCCTGGATGCTCATGGCAAATACTTTCGGTGTTTGTTGCTTGAGAAGACACAAAATGACCCCAAGATACAGTGGAGTCCACTCTCTTATGAGTATATATTTAAAACCTGAGTGCAGCTAGAAGTGATCTGTTGGTGCACAGACAAAGTTGTGGATCTCACAAACCATGAATGGCTGCTGAGGTACCTTGGGGATCCCCCTTTATGGGAGTCCACCCTAAACTCACAGAAGGCAACTGTGATGGTCAGGTGGCATAGTCATGTGTGCACTGAGTAACATCTGCCCATCTCACCATCTGTGCCACGTTAGGCAGATGCCACTAGAAATGGGCGAATGCAGTGAGGATTCAGAGACTGTCCAGGGTGCTTACAACTCCTGGAGCAAGGCGAAAGCTTAAAACGTGAACTTCACGTTAGAGAGTGTAATCATCTTCACAAAGTGCCAATGGAGATCACATTTACCTTCCCCTAAATCTCGTTAAAGAGCAACCTCTGCTGCTGAGATGAAGTTTAAAGCCACCCTCTGATCTCATGCTCCAGCCTTAGATCGTGTGTGTGTGTGTGTGTCTGTGTGTGTGTGTGTGTGTGTCTGTGTGTGTGTTTCTGTGTCCCCGTGTCCTGGAGCCCCTCCATCTTCAGCCTGAACATCTTTCACATCTCAGCTCAAGGGTCAGCTCCAATAGCAGTGCTTCTCAGCCTGTGGGTCATGACCCCTTTGGGGGTGGAATGATCCTATCATAAGGTTTGCCTAAGACCATTGGAAAACACAGGTACTTACGTTGTGAATCACAACAGCAGCAACATCACAGTTATGAAGGAGCAGTGAAGTATTGTGCCTGGGGGTCACCACAGCATCGGGAGCTGTAGTAAAGAAGTCCCAGGGTCAGGTAGCTTGTGAACCTCTGCTCTGCTGGCTGAGGAAGGAGGGTCTGGAGTACGAGGCTAGCTAAAGTTACATAGTTACAACCTGGGGAGGGGGCTGATAGGGGGGAGAAGAGAGAGAGACAGCATAAGTGAGTAGGTACCTCAGAGGGGTCCTGTCTAAACCATTTAGCATCCCTTTCTCTCTCTCACACGTCACATGCTTTCTTCATAGACTGTAGAATATTTGGAATAACTATAACTATATATATAATGTGTAATAACTATGTAATGAAATAATTAAATGACAGTTTGTTTTATGTTACTATGATAAAGTACCTAAGACTTCCCTGGCCCTTTATAGAGAAGGACTTTATTGGCTTAGCTCAGAGTTCTGGAGGCTCAAGAACATGGCAATGGTATTTGCTTGGCTCTTCCGAGGGCCTCAGAGCACGTGTGACAGCAGTGGCAGGAACGTGTGTGACAGTGGTGAACAGCATGTGATGGACAGACTCACGGAGGTGGCAGCCTTTCTTACAAAAGCTCATTCTCGGGGGATTAATCCAGTCTCACAAGACCTGACCTACTCTTAGGAGACCGTAGGCCAGTGCCAACGATGGACTGAGTCCCCCAGACCTAAGACCCCTCTCCCACTGAGCCACACCTCTTAAAGGCTCAACCCACAGCCTTGAGGATACAGTACCCATCATGTGAGCCTTTGGGGGGGGTGCAAACTAGACCCAAAGCACAGCTATAGCTAGACCGCTTGTTGTTTCTTCTTTGTAGTCTTTGCTGTTGTTTTTCTTCCTCCTCCTCCTCCTTCCTCCTCCTCCTTGTTTTTGGTCTTTTTTTTTTTTTTTTTTTTTTTTTGAGAAAGAGTTTCTCTGTGTAGCCTTGGGTGTCCTGGACTCAATTGCAGACCAGGCTGGCCTCGAACTCACAGCAATCTGCCTGCCTCTGCCTCCTGAGTGCTGGGATTAAGCTTGTTTGGTTTTAAAAGCTGTAAACTGAGCAGCCCCCTCGTGAGGGGACTTCATTTAGCATCATCCCTGGCTCCATTTCCAGCGCTCCTCACAGCTGGTGGCACTGAGTGAGGACACACATGCTTTCAAAGAGTAGATGTTGCTCCTGGTGCCTAGGAAGGCCTTAGGGATTGTAAGATAATTGTTCCATGGTGGTGACTCCCAGCGGAACATGGATTTGTACAGATATTGCTGGCACATTAGTTAGGTGTGGTTACTACCCACTAACACAGAATCCTCACCCAGGATGCGGACCTGGTTGGATGGAGTTCTCTGTGATCTTTGTCATCTTCTCGGTGCATGTCCCTGTGTCTTCCCAACAGTGACCTTAGGCTGAAGGAACGGACCTTGCTCTGGGTGATGGCATCAGAGCTCTTCTGGCTATAGCAGGCAGATTGTGCCTGCTTTCACCACTGTGACGTGGCTGGGAGTTTTTCTTCTCTTTGCTCCCTTGTCCCAACATGGAAGCAGGCTACAGCTTTTGCTGAGCCCTTGTCCAGGGGTCAGAAGAGAAAAGAAGCAGAGAAAGTAAATTTAGCGTTCAATTCTAGGCCCAAGGATGCTGACTCTCTTGAAGGACACTTTTGGCTGCCCTTGGGAAGCCGTGCTCAGCTCCCCTCCACTCCCCTTGGGAAGTCCTGGTCAACTCCCCTCCTCTCCCCTTGGGAAGCCATGGCCCGCTCGTCTCCACTCCCCTTGGGAAGCTGTGGCCAGCTCCCCTCCACTCCCTTTGGGAAGCCGTGGTCAGCTCACCTCCACTCCCCTTGGGAAGCCATGGTCAGCTCCCCTCCACTCCCCTTGGGAAGCCATGGTCAGCTCCCCTCCACTCCCCTTGGGAAGCCGTGGCCAGCTCCCCTCCACTCCCCTTGGGAAGCCGTGGTCAGCTCCCCTCCACTCCCCTTGGGAAGCCATGGTCAGCTCGCCTCCACTCCCCTTGGGAAGCCATGGCCAGCTCCCCTCCACTCCCCCTGGGAAGCCGTGGCCAGCTCCCCTCCTCTCCCCTTGGGAAGCCGTGGCCAGCTCCCCTCCACTCCCCTTGGGAAGCTGTGGCCTGCTCCCCTCCTCTCCCCTTGGGAAGCCGTGATCAGCTCCCCTCCTCTCCCCTTGGGAAGCCGTGGTCAGCTCCCCTCCTCTCCCCTTGGGAAGCCGTGGTCAGCTCGCCTCCACTCCCCTTGGGAAGCCGTGGTCAGCTCCCCTCCACTCCCCTTGGGAAGCCGTGGTCAGCTCCCCTCCACTCCCCTTGGGAAGCCGTGGTCAGCTCCCCTCCACTCCCCTTGGGAAGCCGTGGTCAGCTCCCCTCCACTCCCCTTGGGAAGCCGTGGTCAGCTCCCCTCCACTCCCCTTGGGAAGCCGTGGTCAGCTCCCCTCCATCCTAAGGAATAATTGATTGACACAGGGAGAGTAAGGACAATGTTTCTCTCACACAGAAAAGCAGGAGGACTTTGAATCACTGCTCTGATTCAACCCTCATTTCCAGACCAATGCTTCACTTCCTCCCTGAGAGATGGATTTAATTAGAGGTTCCCTCCTCCCCCTAAGTACCGCCAAGAACATTCTTGATTTATTTTCATGCAATGCAGGGTGCATTTTAGTGTTTTTCCTAAAATAAAGTAACAGTTGCCCGGAAGGCAGCAACAGTCTTGCGTGAGATGATTAGAATGCAGCTTGGAGACGTAAAACACTTTCCATGCTGGCCAACACTACCTTCCTGACACCTCAGGCCTTTGTTGCCTCTACCCAAGGACCACATCCTTCTACAAACTTCAAAAGACACCAAAAGACACCCATGGGCCGGGCATGGTGGCGCACGCCTTTAATCCTAGCACTCGGGAGGCAGAGGCAGGAGGATCCCTGTGAGTTCGAGGCCAGCCTGGTCTACAAAAGCGAGTCCAGGACAGCCAAGGCTACACAGAGAAACCCTGTCTTGAAAAACCAAAAAAGGAAAAAAAAAAAAAAAAAAAGACATCCATAATTTCCTCTGCAAGCTGATGCATTTTAGTCAGAATTGGCTCTGTCACGCTGCAGTAACAAATATCACCCAGACGTTTCTGGCCTATAGTGATTTGTTCCTCACTGATAATTCATGCCCAGTGTGGATAGGTCAAGATGTGATCTGATGATGCTGGCTCACAGCATTTTCTCTGAGACCTGGCTACTGTCTTGACTTGCAGGCCATGGTGGTGCACAGAATAGAGAGCCCTAACCTTTGCATCACTCATCAAGTCTGCCCCAGAAGTGGCACAAGTCACTTCCGTCTCTGCCTATTCAGCAGAACTTGTCACAGGGTCTCACACAACCACCCAGTGGCCAGAGGTACAAGCCGCCTCCCCTGCAGCTGGAGGAGTTGATGGTCATTGACAATGACAACCATAGCATTTTGAATAAACATTTACTGGCTGGATGGTGCTCCCCCTCCCCCCATTGCAACCCTATCCTCAAAACCTTTGAGGTGATAGGGCATCTAGCACCAGTGACACATGGTTGTTTTCCAGGTTGCGACTCTCCTTGACCTCATTAGCTTTGTGTTACTTCTATTCCTGCAGATCTGACCCTGGGTGTCACTGTCTAGCTTTGAGGATATTCTGAAAAATGGAGACTGGACCAGCCAGTGTTCTCCATCAGCTTTGGCAAAAGGGTGTAAAGGGTGCCTTCACCTTAGAGTCCTTCTCAGTTTTACATTTTTTATCTTTCTCAAATACTTATACTTTAAAAAAATTCCAGATTCCTCAGCATTCCTGTTAAAGACTCATGTCCTCCTCTCCTCCAGGCCTCTGAGGCCACATAAGTATCACACCCCTGGCTAGAGTTAATGTTAGACGTAAGAAGATTCTAGCTTCTGGTAGCTTGTGATTGCTGTTCATATCATAGGGATTTAGCAACCACAGAGACGAGACATAATGTGAATGCACACAGACACACAGACACAGGGACACACAGACAGACACAGGGACACGCAGACAGACACAGGGACACGCAGGCACGCAGGCAGGCAGGCGCGCAGACAGACAGGCACGCAGGCAGACAGGCACAGGGAGACAGACAGACAGGCACAGGGAGACAGACAGGCACGGGGAGACAGACAGGCACAGGGAGACAGACAGGCACAGGGAGACAGACAGGCACAGGGAGACAGACAGGCACAGGGAGACAGACAGGCACAGGGAGACAGACAGGCACAGGGAGACAGACAGACACAGGGAGACAGACAGACACACAGACAGACACACAGACACACAGACAGACACACAGACACGGAGCCGGAGCCAGAGACGGAGACGGGCACCCCGAGACGGGCACCCCGAGACGGGCACCCCGAGACGGGCACCCCGAGACGGGCACCCCGAGACGGGCACCCCGAGACGGGCACCCCGAGACGGACTCCCCGAGACGGACTCCCCGAGACGGACCGACAGACTCCCCGAGACGGACCGACACACAGACATGCAGAGATACATGCAGACACGCAGAGACACATGACACGCAGAGAGGCTCGCGCGCAGAGAGACACAGAGACACAGATACACACAAATTTTAACTAAATCTTTAAGTTGGAAGGTATATATTAGAGTTAAATTTCCCATAGTGAATAGCTCATCATGAGAAAAAACAAAAACAAAACAAAAACAAACAAAAAAACCCCAACCAACCAAACAAACCAATTACATTTACCTGAAAGTTCCTTTTCTTAGATTCATCTAGAGAAGCATAGGGCTATAGAAATGCCTTTGCAACAGAAAATACAGTGGATACAGGAGACAGGTTATACACAGCCTTGGAAGCCAGCCACATGGCATAGGAGGGCAGGTAATTTTAAGAATCTTTTAGGTCGGGCTAATTTTCTAGGCTAAGATCAAAATCCAAACATTGCTAAGCCAGTGTATGTAGACTTCTTTACAAAACATATGCGGATAACATGATTTAGGGGAGAGATTATGGGCAGTGGATTTCTTGTAAACACATTTATCTGGGGTTAGGCTCAGTCCTGGCATCACCAGTCAGGCCCAGAGATGCTGGGAGTGAGATTTCTGCTGTGGGTCTTTTTTTTTTTTTTTTTTTTTCGAGACAGGGTTTCTCTGTGTAGCCTTGGCCATCCTGGACTCGCTTTGTAGCTGAGGCTGGCCTCGAACTCACAGCAATCCGCCTGCCTCTGCCTGGGATTAAAGGTGTGCACCACCATACCCGACTCTCTGCTGTGGGTCTTACAGCCCGTCCAGGAAGCCACCAGAATTTCCACCCCTTGCCACACCCCCTTCCGAGATTTTCCACAAAGAAATGATCAACATTTCTAAGACTGACCCCAAACTGAGCAAAATGGCCCTGTACAGAGAGAGAAGGTGGGTTTTGTTTTGTTGCTGTTGCGTTGTCATTTCCCCCCTGTGCCACAAGGTGGCAGTGAACATATTCTCAAATAGCCATCTGCTTCAACTGTTGCGAAGCCAGGAAGTGGTGTGAGCACACTGGCAGAGCCTTAAGGGATGTCTCTGGGGACCGGTCTCTCCCAAGTAGCTTCCTTAGCCCCCAGGAAGGAAACCAATATTTATGTATATAGACTTCCTGCCTTAAGTTTCTACTGTTGCCCAGGATGGGACCCCTGGCAGGAACCACAGAAATGGCTTTTCTTCTCTGCTACAATCTTGAGGTTGTATCAGGGACAGATAACAAGCGCCCTTTGGCTTTTAAGGCTGAGAAACGCCATGTGGAAGTAGAAGGTGAGCTGTTCAAACAATTCAGAAGTACTGTGCTGAGAGCAAGGGTCCAGAGAGGGCCCACACACTGACATTAGTCCATTTAGTTCCATACCTTGGAGGACAAGTTCACCTGTGTGTCAGAGTGCACCGGAATGGCTGCATTAGAACCTCTTAACATGTAGGCGGTTCATCTCTACACACTCTGGACAAGCAGAGGCATGCTGGTGACATCGTGGCCATCTTTTCTGACTCTTTGAATATTTTCTAAACTCTGAGGGGAGTAAGGATCCAGGTTCCCCCTCTCTCTCCAGGCCTAGCCAAATTGGATTATTTTGTATGAATTATTCAGGACCCTCTTAGCTCCAGTATCTGAACCCACATCTCTTCCCTGAAGGCGTTGGCTCAGGAGCTTGGCAGCGCAGTGTCAACAAAACATTGCCTGGAATGCCAGCACCTCACCTCAGGAGAGAAGCCATGCGAGGCCCTCCCCAAGAGTGAAAGCCAATTCTCCACATGCCAGTTGCCAGTCTCCTCTGTGGCCTCATGTGAAACGTAAGAGTCCAGTTGAAGATTCCATCCGAGGCTTTGGCGGTGTCCCTGGGTAGGAGTGGAGCTACATAGCTGGGACCTACCCAGGCCTTTTTTTACATTAAAAAAAAAAAGGTTTTTGAGGCTTTGCTTTGTAGTCTAGCCTGGCTTCAAGATGATAATCCTCCTGCCTCACCCTTCTAAGTGCTGAGATTACAGATGCACACTGTCGTATCCTGACTAGTGAGGCCTTCACAGAATAAAACTATTTGCTCATTTTCCTTGCCAGGAACTATGACCTGGGTTTATTTTCTGACTCTAGAATAATCCGTGGCTGATAGAGCAAGCAGCCCTTTCACACAGAGCGGGGAAGTAATATTTTAACACTTGATATTGATGCCATTAGGGCAGACATTCTTTGAGGATTTTCTATCTGTTCAGTTTGCTCCTTACAATGACTATCTCAAGGCATGACCCACAGAGGACACAGCTTTCCGCTTTACAAATGGGGAAACTGAAGCAATGACAAAGTAAGAGGCTCATCAGTCCTTGTGCCATCTTCCAGGGACAGAGTTTGGAATGAGGAACCATAGCACCTGCCCATGTGCCCTGTCTGCCTGTCTCCCTTGCTTGCCCATGTGCCCTGCCTCCCTGCCTGCCCATGTGTCCTGTCTCCCTGTCTCCCATGTGCCCTGTCTACTGCTGACAGTAGAACGCAGCCTCTGGTGGGGGACCTGGATTGATGAGACTGGTGTGTCCTTCAGTCTTGTTTAGCTCCCTGGGAATGCTTGTGTGGCATATCACTTGAAACCTGTGTAGCTTTGCTCTGTCCTTCACTGATCTCCTGTTGTACTTGAACATAGATTCCGTAAATGAGTTGATAGGAACACCAAGCAGTGGCAATGGCGGGTGTGGCAGATGCTTGAGTGCTCAGTGAACTGGGGCAGACGTGTCTTCATGCCCAGCCTCCCTGGACTGTTGCATCATAGTTGGCACAGGCTCACCATAACAGTATGTTTGGAAAGAACAAGAGGTTTCTGGATAGTCACAGCTCTCACTGGACTGTGTCCTTTCCCAGAGTGCTGTGTCCCATTGGCTGGAACAGCGCACAATCATTTTTCAATCTTGTGGTGCCAGCTACTTATGAACCTATAGATGAGTGGGGTGTGTTTGTTGATGCCCAGCAAGACGCAGCCAATAACAGTTGTCCTCTGTACACTGTGGGTCTAAAAGGAGAGGCACGTGGTGGCCGTGGCCCTTCTGCTAGGCCCCACGGGGGTTTTCATGTAGATCTTGGCTTCTGATTGGGATGTCTTAGGAGAGAGAGCCTAGAGACTGCTTCTTGTCAATCAGACTCAGGGACCTTGTTAGTTAGGAGTGAGAGATGATGTGTCTTGGGGAGGGTAGAGGCTGTCAGGCCTGAGGGCCCTTTTTGCAGAGTTATCTGAGGTGGAAAGCAGTCGGTCTCCTGAGTTTTCCAGAACACCAGGTTTGTTAGGTTGGGGGTGGGGGTGGGGCTGTCAGAATAGGTTCCTGATTAATCTATAGAGGTTGCTGACAGTGGCCAGCTTGGTCTAGACAGGGTGTGAGCAGGGGAGTGGCTCCCTAGATAAGCCACCTACCGCTGCTCCTAGGTCGTTTGGGATGTTATCTGTTGTTTTTACAACGCAACTGTGAAAACACAATGATCCTGCCTTGAAAAGGAGACCCTTTGCTCCTACAGCCCAGCCTGCTCCCCTTTCCCTGCCCTGCCCCCTCCCCCCAGTTTTCATCCTCCTCGAGAGGCCTTACGATTATGCCCACATACTTTAAGCCTTCAACAAACATCTCTCTATTTTAATTTAATTGTTTTTTAAAAATCTGCCTTTCCTTGTTTGGGATGAGTATTTACTGTCTGTTTAGAGGGAGGTGAGTGAACAGGTGGGATGCTGGGACATCAGGAAAGTACCCCAGCAACCAAGCAGCAAGGGTGACCCGCTGTGCCCTGGCTTCTGAATTCTCACACACAACACTTTTACTGCATGGATGGCTGACTTGCTGATCAATGGATCCTGGCAGCTATAAAAATTTTATGGCTGTCTGTGACAATATGACTCCAAGGCCCCTAGAGGAGCCTATGCGGACAGGACCTTAGGAGTTTTACTCATGGGGGAGGGAGCAGCTCCCAGAAGGGCAGATCAAAACCAGGTGAGGGGTTGAATTACGCACACAGGGGCTTCATCAGACTGCAGAAGACAGAAGGGGCCTGGTGTCCAGCCGTGTTCCCAGGCTGAGAGTGTTTGCTTATTCTCAGTTGTTGCAACAACTCTGAAGATGATTTGACCAGTGTTCCTTTAGGGACACTGATGAAAAAGGCTGGTGGCTTGCCTGCCACCTTCTAACTCTTCCTGATCTCTATCAAGGCCTGAGAAATTAGCCCTTGAACTCTGGTCAGCTGACATATGATATATGAGGCAGATAGCCCCCATAGAAAAGTAAGCCCAAATTGTGCACTTATTTTGTTAAGAAACCCCGATTCTTTTCTGGCTTGACCCCTATGGACTTTCGGGGGTCTGTACTAATTTTTGCTCTGACTTGAAAAGACAGCAACAGCTTTGTAATCCAGGCTTTAGTGTGCTGCTCCAACAGTGTTGTGACTTCCATGAGGGAATGCAAGGTGCCTGCTTGCAAGGCACACTAGCATTGCACTATGTGAGCCTGCTGTGTTTTTCTCTCAGAAACTACAGGGAGAGACCTTCGAAAGTTAATCACCGAGCCGGGAAGGGGCTGCTGACATCATGAGTTTTGAGTGGCCACTTAACGTCGCCACAGTCACCGACATCTCTCTTTGTTTCCTTCTGCAAAGGCAAAACAAAACAACTCACAAGCCGTGTGCTATGAGGTCTTCTCTTTACGAAACTCAAGAGTGGAGGCTGTAAGAAGTGTCCTGTTTAGTATTACGTGTTGTCATTGAGACAGCTAGCCTGTGATTAATGTCACCCATGCTGGTCCTAATATGGTCCTCCTGCCTCAGCTTTTCAAATCCCAGAATTACAGGTGTGAGCTACAGAGCCCAGCTTTGCGCCTTTTGGATCTTTCCATTGCTGTGTGTGCTTCTCTCAGTGTGGTGTGAATGGTTTTGGCAGAATAGGGACACAGTGCTATGAACTTGACCAGGTGTGTAACCTACCACATTCAACAGGTAACAGGATGAGCTGCTCTGGAATGTGGCTCATGCCACAAGTGCTGGGCCGGGTGTCAAGTCCCGTGGCTCCTCTTGGTGGTATTGTCTTTGGGGATCAAGCTTATGCCACACTGCTCCCCACTTGCATGTACTGTTCTGTAAATAACAGGCTTTATTTGTCCCATGCTTTGAAAAGAGACTGGAGAAAGGAGTGACGTGTGCACACTACAGAATGGGCAGCGGACTGCTGGGGACACAGGTTGCGAGGTCTGCGCCTTCATTTCCTTGTCACTCTAACTGCTGAGCCCAAGGCCTGGCAAGCAGCCAGGCACCTTACCAGTGTGTGGATGCTGAGTGAAAGAAGATAGCACAGGAGGTTCACTTTGGGAAACATGTGCCCAACTATGGGATTTTAAAATGGCATATGTCAATATATATATTTACATAAACATAGTGTGTGTATGTGCCTGTGTGTGTATTTGTATGTGTGTGCATGTGTGTGTACCAAGATGCATGAGTGCAGGTCAGAGGACAGCTTGTGGAAGTCCTTTCCTTTCACCGTGAGGGTTCAGGGAGCAAACTCAGGTTTGCAGGCTTGTCATCAGATCAGCTGAGATCTCACCAGCTGATGAACTTTTTAATGCACAAGAATTATGTGCTGTAATCCAGGTACAATTAAAATATTTTATTTTTATGAACACATTTAATCTTCGTAATAATCCCTACAGTAATTTTATCCTAACCCTTGCCTTTTAGGTAGGGAAACTGACTATATTTGGAGGCTGGGGGGGTAATTGTGTAAACCAGTGAGGGGAAGAATTGACCGCAGTCGTTCTGTGCCCAGGGACTGCGCCTTTATCCACACCCCCAAGATTCTCTTATGGTACGATGCTGCCAGTGCACATCTCACTGTGTACGCAAGAGAGAATCATATACAAGGTGCAGTTCATTTAAAAAGGAGGGCTTTATGGAACTCAGATAGCTCAGTGGTTAAGGGCACTGGCTGCTCTTGCAGAGGATCCTGGCTAGGTTCCCAGCACCCACGTGGCAGTTCCAACCTTCTGTAACTCCGGTTCCAGGGGATCCTATGGCCTCTTCTGGTCTCTGTAGGCACAGAACACACATTGTGTACATAGGCAAACACACATAAAATAAAAATAAATCTTTTAAGAAATTGGCTTTTAATATGGTGGGAAGGAAGTCCCCTTCCATCAGAGGTCTAGGGGAGAGGAATAGAATGAAGGGGTGGTGGGGACAGGAAGATACAAGTGAGGGATGAGGGGTTAACAAATCAGGATGAAATTTGAATAAATTGTAATAAAAAAAGAAGAAGAAAATAGGCTTTCTGTTTCAAGTTCTTTCTAGATTTGACTGAAATGTCTGGAATTAGTTTGGGAGTTGGGAAGAGCAAATGCAGCGCAGGGAACACATTAGCGGAATGGAATCTGGGCTCTGTTAGCTTCCGGACTCATACACAAAACACTCCTGACTGCTGTGTTCCCAGACACACACACAGTCCTGGATTCAATGACATTGGATGGTCAGTCTTTGCCCGGAAACACTGAGAACGTTTCAAAGCCATAGAGCCAGCATGGGGAGGCCCCACAGCTGACTCCCATGTTTATGTGACTTCCTGAGCACTGGGTGGGTCCTCAGTTCTACTCAGTAAACCCATAATGCTATGGATAAAAACAAAGGATTGTGAACTTGAGACATGGCGTCAGTTTCTAAGTCACCTCTGCAGCATGCCTTTCCTTGTTTGCCATTTTAATTACCCTTATGCATATCAGGCTGTGCAAGAAAGCAAATGGCTAATTTTCATAAAGTGTGCACGGCATGCAGGCACACAGGCAAGTGTACATAGCTCCTACCCTGTCTGTCTGTACGCCTTCCTTTCTTAGTAAAAAACGAGTGCTTTTATCATTGCACATGAAGGTATGGGTGTGTGTGTGTGTGTGTGTGTGTGTGTGTGTGTGTGTGTGTGTGTGTGTAGTTAGTTAACCTAGCAGGCTTAGGTTTCCAGTGAAGTGAACAGAGTTGCTAAGTTCTTCCTGTATCCACTGGTGCAAAGCCTCTTTCACTGTCAACACCCACTACATCAGGGCCGGCAGCCAGTGCTTCACAGCTCCCCGAGACCCGCCAGCTCAGGAGGTTCCTGAGTGGGAGCAGACCTCTGATGCCCATGATCCTCTCAGTCTATAATGGGTTTCTTAGGGATTGACTGTAAAGGAAGATTTAGTTCCCTCCCTCCCTCCCTCCCTCCCCCCCACTGCTGTTCACTTCTGCTCCTGACAGCCAGAGCAGTCCTGAAGCTCACAGCGCCCCTCCCCCCACACACATATGCCACTTTTTATTTTAAACAACTTCACTGGGATATAATCTAAATACCATATAATTTGCCCCTTGAAAAAAGCAAATTTTAGTAGTTTCCCAGTTGTATTTATTGTCTCAAAAAGAGACCCCAACCCCTTTAGCTATGTCCTTCCCACCTTCTCCCTCCCCCATGTTCTGTGTGATCGCCTACGAGTCTTGTCTCTTAGGTTACAGAGGGTTTCAAGAAGAGACTCGATATTCTAAGAGCATATATAGGGGGAGGAGGTCTCCCTCAATCACAGACATAGGGGAGGGGAGAAGGGGGGAAGTGGGAGGGAGGGAAGAATGGGAGGAAACAGGGGAAGGGCTAACCATCGAGATGTAATATGAATAAATTAATAAAAAATGTAAAAAAAATAATAAAATGCTTAGAAAAAAGCTACTTGGAGATGTGAAACAAACAAACAAACAAACAAAAAGAGTCGCTCATGTTGTTGAGTACATCAGTTTTCCTTCCTCCTTGAGGCTGAGTGATACTCTGTTTTACAGGTGCATCTTACTGTGTTCTCCCGTTCATCAGTGGCTGGGCCTTTGTGTTGTTTCTAATTTGGGCTGTGAGTAAACCATGTTGATATAGAGGTTCACGAACACATTTTTGTATGGATATACATTTTCTTTTAGTTGTATACCTGAGAATGGAATTTCTGGGTCACAGGCTTAACTTCTGGGAGAAACCCCAGACGGTATAAAAAACACCATTTTGTGCTTCCGTTGCCGAGGGCAAGAGGACCAGTGCCATCTCATCTCTGCAGACACTGTCGTCATCTGACATTTTGATTTTAGCCTTCGCAGAAGGTGTGAAGCGTACCGTTCACGCTTTCCACTTGCATCTCTTTAACGACAAGGATGCCCGCCATCTTCTCATGTGTTCACTGGCTGTTTTCAGCGATTCCCTGAAAAAACAGCTGTTGCTTATATTTTAATCACACTGCCTTTTAATCACGGAATTGTCCAGGCGCATCATGTATCCTCTATGTAAGTTGTCATCAGGCATACACAGCTTTCTTTTTTCTGAGGTTCTTGTCTGCTGTTTTCTTCTTACTGTGCACTTGAGTGGTGTGCCCACAGGGTACAAGTGAACCAGGAGGAAACACCCCTTGTACAACAGTGAGATGTAGCAATGCCTTTCAGCTGGTGTTTAAGATGTGCCACGCCTGTTTTCCCTGATAAATCCCATAGAGCTGGGACTGGTCTTTTTTGAATACCTCATTGCATGGGGTGACTTATTTGGTGCTGGATTAATGTCTGAACCTTTTAGTTAATTAGTGTGAAACACAAGCCACCTTCATGTAATAAGACTTGACAGTAAAACAAGAAGCCCAAGCAGAAGCTCGCCTCGTAAAACCTTTGGGGTGAGCTGCTTTGTCCCTTCTTCAGCACAGGGCAGCTGACTTCTGTCAGGAGAGTCATTCCTGTTTTCCATAATTAACTGTTTCATGCAAAAATCTAAAGAGCCCTAAATTGTGAACTAATATTGAGCAATTGTTTGTCGTCCCAGAAATGAGACTTTAGGGCATTGTCCTGATAAAGTTTGGGTTATCAGGGAAGCAAGACTAATAACGATGGCTAATAAGGCGACTGACACTTCACAAAAGAAGATAGGACATGATTCAGACACCTCCAGAGAGACCCTTACAGACATGTGATGTCCACACCGGTGTCTTCAGCTGTCATTCCAGGAGCATTCCTTTCAGACAGGAATCTGAGACTTGTCCTCCTTCCACAGCCATCTTTCCTTATGAGAACATATTGTTTAATGATCATTATACGAGTGTTTGTTTCTACTGGGCTGAGATGGGTGATTTGGGGATTCCTACCCCAAGGAGGACTAAATCCAGACAGAGTCTTAATACCTTCCAAAGCCCAAGAACTGCCTGAATTACTAAATTCCAGTTGGCTGGGCACAATGACGCTGAGAGCAAAGGGGTCAGAGGACTCCAGGTCACAACAAGCAGGGCTCTGAGAGTGGTGTGGAGCCTCAGTTTCCCCAAGTCTTCTATGTAGGCACAATACATTGCTTAGGTTGTTCTGTCACCTTGGCTGTGCCAGCTAGATGCCACACATCTGTCCCTGCTCTGCTCTGCCATCTGTCCCTCGCTAACTGAAGTAGGCGAAGTTACCTGTCATTGCTAAGATGGTGCCTCTCGGTGTCTATTCCCACACGCCACAGGCAGCCGCCGCCTCATACTCCTTCTCACTCCTGTCCTCCTCCCTCCTGTCCCTTTTTCTCCCTCGAGGCCAGCTCTGTCCCTGAACTCTGGAGAGCTGATCCTGTGGATGGAGCAAGTCTCACAGTCCAGCGTGCTGTGAACAACTTTGTGGGTCTTGCCGGCCCTTGAGGGGAATTGGATGTGGTCCTATCCCCTAACTCTACTCCTGAGCAAGTACCTCCTCATCTCAGACCACAGCTGTGCTTTCTTACATAGTAGACCTGTCACTCAGGAGGCGCCGTAGGAAAAGACACCTCAGTTAAAAGACAGGCCATCATAGATGAATGGATCAACACAATTCAGTTATTAAAAAAGATGCCCAAATCTGCTAGTAACTGGAAAGAGGCAGCTATGCGGAACAGTGAAGTACCAGCCCCCAGTAGAAATGTAAAGGCTCTCACACTGGTGAAGATGCTGCTGAAGCCCTCTGCCATAGCTATGTGAACTGTCAGCAGGCTTATGGAAAATGATGAGGCAAGCTCTGGTACATTTAAGCCATCAAGGTGACCCATGGATCGACATTAAAAGGCGCCTGTGTTTTTCAACCCAGCACAGTGTGCCCATGATATTCTTCAGAAACTGAAGTATGCTCGTGAAAATGTAGAATTACAAGAGTCCCTGGATTGGCCTTGTGCTTCCAAGAAGAAGCCAGGAGTTTAACTTGCCCAGGACTTAGAGACCCACCACCAACCTCCCTTTGGGGAATCTCCCACCTTCCAGGGATGGGGAGGAAGGAGGGAGGCACATAGCAAGGAGTGGTGTGGATGTTTAATCAAGTGAAGTGCTGTAGCTGATAAGAACGCTGCATAGAAAATATATAAAATACCTCTTTCTCCCATGGCTTGGTATGAAGTGCTAGTCTCTTTTGGACCATGGCGAATGTTTACATTAAATCAGGTTGATCTTTAAAAGAGATCCTTGGAATTCAGAGAGGTGGTGGTTCTGACTTCTCTCAAATGGGCAAGCCATCATCAACAACAGGCCTTGAACTCACTTGTCTCAACGTGCCTGGAGACTTTCTAGCTTGCCACCTCATGAAGCATGGTGTAGGGGTATAATGTCACTTTTTAATCTTCATTCCTTGCGGGGGGGGGGGGGGGAGGAAGGGAGGAGCGAGGGGGGGGGGCGGTGTACTAGCTTATAAAGAACCCTGCCTGTTACGTATCCAAGCATAGGGCATTGATTGAAAAGGTCTAGTGAGAATTTCTGGTAAATACTAAGCCAATTGCCCCATTTTTTTTTTATCTGTAAGGTTTTGTTTTTTTTTTTTCAATCTGAGAAGCCTATATAGTTATGGCTAGAGAGTATAAATATGATTGGCACACGGAGTCCCAATTTTGCCTAGAAAGCATATGTCCTTCTGGAAAATGCGCCTAGTAGATGAGGGACAGACTTACACTCTTTGCAGCTGAGCTTCTGCAAGTGCTGGTTAAGCAACGAGCTTGTGAAATAGCTACTAGGTTTGCGGAGACCAGGTGCCCTTGGCTGAGCAATTTTCCTTCAGAACTCAGGCTGCATCCTGTGATTTTTTTCCTCTGTGTGTATGATTTCTTTCCCTTTTTACACTTTTGTAGGATGGTGATTTTATCTGTGACAGGGCCTATCTAAGCTGCACAGCACTGGTCACAAACTTGTGAGCGAACTTCAGCCTCCTGAGGTGTAATATACTATTTAGAAACTGATTAATTTTGTTTCTTGACGATTTCTCATGAGGATATAATGCATTCTAGTTATACCCCCCAACCCCCCTCATCCATATCAGTGTCCCCTGACCCCCATCACTATTAGCTTCTTTGTAAGATTCATGGCTTTTGGTTTCATTTTGTGACTTACTGAGTTTAACTAGGGTCACGTGCATGACCACAGGACTATGAGTGAGGTGACAACAGAATGCAGTGATCCCCTGCCTTCCCCGCATCTTCCAGAAGTCTAGCACAGGGCCCACCGCATCCTTCCCCAACCTGCTCCTTGTAGAAATGTTTTTTTTCTCCATGATGCTTTCTACACTTTACCATTACAAATCAAACTTTCACCTAGCCTCTTGTAACCACATTGATAATGTGCTTTGAGATCATAACGGTCTACTCATTCTGTGTATGCATCCCATAAACCTCTTTAGACTCATCTGACCTCGAAGGAGAACATTATAAGGACCTTACTCTATTAGAACTTTCCAATGTAACTCATCCCTGTAAGCTCAGTTGAATGTACCTAGTCTCAAAAAAAAAAAAAAAAAAAAAAAAAAAAAAAAAGGGAATGTCACAATGATTATTAACTTATGTTGCTGTGGCAAAGGATCCTGAAATCTCAATAATTTAGCCTGGCGGAAGTTATTGCTGCTCACAACACACTGACGTGCAGTGTTCCGAGGTACCCACAATACATGAGTTGGAGGGACCTTGACCTACGAGGTCATTGTCTCTACACTAGACTTCCAGTATGCCTGGGCAAAGGCTGGGCAAGCCTGCCTCCTGAATGCCTTGAAATGGCATCGATGTGTTCCCACAAGCTGTGTCTTGTTTGCCAACTGACTCCATAAGGCTAGGGACTCATAAGCAGAGAGCTGTGGGGAGCTGAGGCAGCCTTGAATTTAAGTCTGAATGAAAGCAAGGCAACATTTCCTGTTTAAAATATTATTTATTTAAAAATAAATATTAAATGAAATTATTATGTGTGTGTGTGTGTGTGTGTGTGTGTGAGAGTGTGAGTGAGTGATATGGATGGGACACGTGTGTCACAGCACATGTGTGGAGGCCACGCATGACTTTGTAGGGTCTGGTTTTTCCTTCTGCATTCTGCGGGTTCTTGGGCTTTTGTGACAAGTGCTTTACCTATGGGACTACCTTGTTGGCCCAACATCCCCCTCCACCCTTTTAAAACTACCCCATTCTTTCCAGTCTTGCAGAAAACTTCATAGGGAAAACTTTTGTTTCACAGCCAAACACATTTTGGAGATGGCTAAGTGATCTTTGTTGCTTACTGAATCTGTGATGTACAGTTTGTTAAAAGCTTTGGAAAGTATGCCCTTCAAGAGATCTAGATAGCTGCAGAGGGTTAGAAATAATCTGTGAATCTAATTTAGTAACTGACTTAATCACTTGATGGACATTTAAAAAATACCTACAATTTGCCAGGTATTGAGAAAGACTTTTAAGGGAAATTAGATCCATAAGATATTTTCATTGTCTGTAGGAGACAAATTCCAGGGGAGGGAGTTTAAGGCAATTCTATGTGTTGCATGACCACAGGAGACATGCATTTTCCTGTCAATGAGTATATCTCTTCATGCCAAAGCGAAAGCCTTAAATCCACTCAAACGCACTTGGAATGACTCCGCAGTTGGCCCCAGAGTGTATGGCCTCCACAGACGATGGCATCAGTTTCCTTTCTTGTGGTTGAATTTGTTTTTGTACTATTATATGTACAGATGCTTTGACTGCACATATGGCTCTGCACAATGTGCGTGCAGTGCCCATGAGGGCCAGCAGAGGGCACTGAATCCTCCGGAACTGGAGGTACAGGTTGTGTGTGTGTGTGTGGTGTGTGTGGTATGTGTGTGGTGTGTGTGTGGTGTGTGTGTGGTGTGTGTGTGGTGTGTGTGTGGTGTGTGTGTGGTGTGTGTGTGGTGTGTGTGTGTTTGTGTGTGTGTTTGTGTGTGTTTGTGTGTGTGTGTGTGGTGAGTGTGTGTGTGTGTGTGTGTGTGTGTGTGTGTGTGTGTGTGTGTGTGTGGTGAATGGGTGCTGGGAATCAAACCCGGATCCTCTGGAAGAGCAGCCGGTGCTCTTAACCTCTGAGCCACCTCTCCTGCCCTCCCCCATGCTGTCTTTCACTTCCTGATTTGAAAAACTTTTCTGTCTTCTTTTGGCCAGTTGGGGCTATCCCAGTGTCTCCAGTGCTGGGAAGGTCAAACTGTTATAGTTCTTACACATTTGACTGTGTAATGTTGCTTGGGTGACAGGTGACGTACTTGACTTTGAAGCTTCTGTGGGACTGGGAGGGCTGCTGCTGTGTGAAAGTCAGCTGCAACCCAGTAAGTGGCTCAGGATCTGCTTCTGTGTCCCATTTACCCTGTGGCAAGATGCTTCGGCCAGCGCCACACAGGCCCTAGTTGGCACTGCCAGGATTCAGGCCTGGCTCTCCCCTGAACCCTCAGCTGCCCCCTGTGCATTCTGATGTGTTAACACTGAGCTAGAACCCCAAGCTGCCCCTCCCCCAATCCTGCAGACTTCAGCAACCCCACCACATCTTCAGGCCCTGGAGTAAGGGAGGCTGAGCTAGAGTCCAGGCTTTTCTGTGGCATCTATCCAGTTCAATCCTCTACTGACTTTCTGGAACAGCGCAGGAGGTGCTGCTGGCCATTCAGGGTGAGGCCTGCCTGGGCTCTGTCTGAAGAAGCCACAGCAGGAAGTTGGCATGAGGCAGAGGCTCTTGATCAGGCTTGGATAGTGCTCACTTTCTTTTCTTTTCTTCTTTTTTTTTTTTTTTTCATTTTTTTCAAATACATTTATTTTATTACACATGTATAAAACAAGCTACATACAGCAGGGAGACCCATGTGACAGTCATGAGCTCTATAAACATTTCATTCATAGTGGTTTGGCTATTTGTGTTTGTCAAGCTTGAAGTAAACGTCTTTCCTGTCTTGTTGGGTCTAAATTTCTGAATGAAATTCAATATCTATCCTATCTTAACTCTGATAACTCCTTTATCTTGATCGAAAAAGATCTTATCCCCTAACCAACTAAACTTGACTGTAAAACTAAAACTACTTGGCCTTCAGCACCCCTCAGAGACTTGAGAAGGAATAAAACTTAAATTCCTGAGTTGAACCAGCAGTGCAGCTTAGCAGCTTCCAAAATGAACAAATTGACTGAGACAGTGCTCACTTTCTTAACAGGATTCTGTTTTTCCCTCTCTGCTGGAGTTTTTCTTTCCCTTCCTTCCTTCCTTGAGAAGAAATCACCTTCCCCAGCCCCCACCCCCACCCCTGTGGCCTCCGGGGTTCCCAGGCACCTTTCAGTAGAGGGAAAGTCAGTCTGACAGAAGAGCATGCAAGCATGCAGCCCAATTAAAGGATTAGCATTGTGTCTCCCAGTGCTGGCTTGCTTATGATAAAATTATTTGTGGCCATTTTGCAGGGATGTCAGGTTTGATATTTTAGCCTCAGAGGCGATTGGGAAATGACACCCACACAATGTCATCAGTGGCACATACCTGAACTGTCTCCAGCTTGTCAAATCCTGGTGTTTTCCTTCCCCTTGTGAAGCAAACCATTCTCCCTCACTGCCCCCTCCCATGCTTTTGTGGTGGTGGTGGGGAACATTCTAGCTTCCGCTGGATCTGAAGGTGACCTGGGCTTTATGGCATGGGCCTGCTGCTCCTGTTGGAGGGCTGTGTCCACCCTGCCACCTTGGCTAGGTAGTGGGCCGGAGGAGGCTGACCGGAGGTTGTCTGCCTGTCTGTGCCTTCTGCTGCTGTTTTTGGTTTCCATGGAAGCAGAGATGACTGGGACCAGGTGTTTCACACTGGTCTCCCTTTGGTGAAGAGGGAGGCGGTTGTCTTAAGAGGAGGCTCAGATGGAGTCATCTGTCCTGTGGACTCACCTGGTTCAACTCTCCAATCTGTTGCGCCTGGGAGGCAGCTGGGCTGTACACCTGTGCTGAGCCCTGTGTTGGTTGGCTTCCTATTCCCATGGCAACTGTCTGAGATGACAAAATGCATAACCGGAGACAAGAAAGCATCTTCAGTAGCTGGTGTTGGCTAAACTGAATACATTTGCAGAAGAATGAAATTAAAACTCTCTCTGCAAAAACCTTAGTGTCAAGTGGTTCAAGGACCTTAACTTAAGACCCGATACCCCGAATCTGTTTAAGGAGAGTAAGGAGTATGCTCCAAATTAAAGGCACAGAAAAAGAACTTTCTGAACATATGGACCCCCATAGTGCAGACATGTAGACTAACAGCTGACAAATGGCACTTCCTGTTACTAAAAAATTTTGTATATCATTTGGCCGAAGAGGCAGCCCACAGAATGGGAAACATTCGTTACCACACATACATCTGACAGAGGGCATCTGTGTAGTCTAGACTACACAGAGAACAAACAAATACAAGAAAACAACCCAATTAAAAACTGGAGCATAGAACTAGAGAAAGGTTTCATAAGAAAAAAAAAATCCAAATAACTAGGAAATATTTTAAAAAATGTTTAGCATCTTTACTCTTCAGAAAAACTCAAAACTACTTTGCGATTTCCTCTTATTCTAGTCAGAATGGATAAGATAAAACAAAGAAACAAATGACACCCAGTGTGGTGACCATACTTTTGATCACAGTACTTGAGAGGTAGTGGGATCTCTGAGTTCCGGGCCAGCCAGGGCTACATAGAGAGACGTTGCCTCAAACAGGAGACTCAAAAATTAGAACAAATGTTAGCCCTAGGTATGGGAAAGGGAAACACGCATTCACTGCTGGCGGGAGAAGCTTCTGGAGATCAGTGTGGAGGTTCCTCTACAAGCTTGAACTGGCGCTCTCACATGATCCAGCTACAGCACTCAGGCGCATGCCCAGAGGAGACTCTATCTACTACCAAGATACCTGCTCATTCATGTCCATTGTCACTTTACTTGCAGTAGCCAGGGAATCCAAACAGCTTAGATGTCTATCAGCCAAAGAACAGATAATGAGAGTGTGGTTCACACATATATGCAGTGGAATGTTGTTCAGTTGTAAAGAAAAATGCTAGTATAAAATTATCAGGAAAATGAGCGAGTGTCATCATTCTGAACAAGGTAACCCAAACCCCAGAAAAACAAATATTAAGTATTCTTTCTCATCTGTGGATGCTGTTTTTGACTATTTACATATTTACATGTGTTTAAATAGTAGTACCAAGAGAAGGCAAAGATGAGAGGGCAGGGTGGAGGAGGGAGTATGAGGAGTCATGACTAACTCTAAAGACCTTTGAAAATGCCACATGGAAACCCACTACTGTAGTAGACGCTTCCTAAAATATAAACTTAGACATAAAGACAGAGACAAAATGGAGTTACCCTGAGACAGAAGGGCAATTCCTCCCACAGACACCATAGACTACCAGGTAAAATCCCACAGCCAGGTATAGGTCACCTCTTTCTAATTTGGTCGGTGGTGCCCCATAGACCTCCAAACAAATAGACAATCGCCAGTGCTCTTGGTTACTCTCTAGAACTTGATGGTAAGACCTTATTGCTGAAAATACCACATACTTGAGTCACAAGACATGAATAAATGAGACTGGTACCAATACTGAAGTTTCCTTTCTACTGGCTAACTTTCATGGTGATGGAAGGCGCTCTGCATGTTATCAGGGAAGACAAGTTTAGTGATGGTCTCACTCAATTGTGAACCATGAGAGCTATCTTAAGGACTGGCCTGGCAATAGGGGCACAAATGCAGGTGTAACCAACCACTTTCTAATTGGATTTCAAGCCTGCTCTGTGAGACAGAAGCCATCGTACCTGGTACTGTAAACCATGCCATAAACCGACAGGCTGTTAAGTCCTAGAGGACAACCTAGGGCTGTTATGATGACAAATGGACATAGTAATTAGACTGTCCCCTAAATTCTTATCTTTATACCTGTAGACTAATGCGTCTCTCAGCTCTCACTGGGAGAGCTTACCTGGCAGTAGACAGTGAAAGCTGACTTCTTCCCGATGCCAGGGTGTCACTGACTGACTCAGGGGTCAATTTACAGCAGCTGTGAAGAGTACACATACGGTCCCACACTGCCGTCTGCTTCAGCACCTCTCTTCTGTGTCCTGAGACATTATCTGTCACACTATTCTCAGAGTGACAAACTGGGTACTGGCTTATTTTCCACCAGAGCACCCACTGGCTCAGTTGTAAGGATTCCCAGGATATTCATACAAGGACTATATAAGACAATCTTCTTCTGGACCAAAGAGTAGCTGTGGTTTGGCCTTTGCGCTTACCCGCATCTAGAACTGAGGTGTTTGAGGTTGTCCTGGCTCGCTCTCTTTTCTGGTGTGCGACTCTGAAAACTCATTTAAACCCCTGTGCATGGTGATCTACATATATTAAATGGGGACCACAGAAATACCCACGTCACACAGAGCATGAGGATATGCAAAGGCTTGGAATGGCAGCTGCCATAGAGCACAGTCATCAAGCATGGCTGTCATAAATATCGGTTTGAGTTTGCCTGTCTGTAGTTGTTTGTGATTGAGCAGTATGGAGAAAATGGCAGAGAAAATATGCAGAAGTTCACCAGCATTAGTGTCAAGTATAGGCGGGAAGCTTGGAACACAGTAAGGATGGGAGGAAAAAGATGAGAAGTGGAAGGCATAAGGTCAGCTGATAGCTCCCTAAACACAGCATGCTGGATTACTGCACAGATTTCCCGTGTGATGGCTGATCTTGGTTGTCAGTTGGCACACTTGAGAAAAGGGAGCCCTGGTTAACAAATGGCCTCCATCAGATTGTCCTGTGGGCATGTCTGTGGATCATTTTCTTGCTTACTAATGGATGTAGGAAGGTACAGTCCACTGTGGGTGATTCCATCCCTAGGCTGGCGGCCCTCAACTGCATAAGAAAACTAGCCCAGCATGAGATTGAAGAGAAGCCAGTAAGCAGTGTCTCTGCTTCTATAACCCTGCTTTGGTTCCTGCCTCGAGTTCCTGCCCTGACTTCTCTTGGTTCAAGAGCATCATCTGGAAGTTGTCCTCTCTAAATTGCTTTGGGTCATGGTCTTTATTACAGGCACAGAAGAGACTAGGGCAACTTGTGAGCAGAAGGAAAGTATGGGTTGGGGGAAACTGTGAGCAGAAATGGAGATGCTTCCTAGTAGAAAACTTGAGCTAGATGGAGCTGTAGGGTATCAGGGCCACAGTGGGCAATAAAACCATAAAGGTGTATCAGACAGGGATAACCATGGAGGTCCCATCAATGGTGAGTTGTTGAAGTTTAGAGGACCCATAAGACAACACAAAAGAGTTTGTTTTCATCTGACATGAAATAAGAGGGGCGCAAACTACCATTTTTTTTTTTTAGGCAGGAGCAGTGTGCGGGTAGCAATACAAGGTTTACACTAGCTTTATGTAGTGTTTTCTTCGGTATTGTAGTTTACATTATAATAAAATGGTCAATACCTTTTAGTTGACGTGGAGTGACCTGCATGTACTGATGAAAAACTATGTTTCTAAGAAGGCATATGTGTGCATGCATGCGCACGCACGCACGCACGCGCGCACGCATGCACACACACACACGCACACGACTGAAGCAGACTAGTGTGTATATAAAATTACTGCTGTGAGCTAAAGAGAATGTTCCAGTGTGAGGCTGAGGCCTGCAGGCACTGGCTTGGCAGGTTTCCTTGCGTTCTCTGTCCAGACAGATGGAGGCAGAAGGATTAATTTTGATGATGGCCTCTACATATCTGAGTGATTACTTCTGATGGTTGATAGTTCTAGGCACAGCCATTTGCAGTCCTGAAATTTTGGCAGGGATTTTATTTTTGAAGCTTTAAGTAACCAAGTCTTTGCAGGAAGGCTCTTCCGTGCCTTGTTTCAAATAAAGTAGAGCTTTTTGGAGATTCGTCCACCCAGAGGGGAGCTTAGAGTTTCAAGGAGTCCCCTCCCTAGCAGCAACAACAAAACAATACAAATGTGATCTTCCAATTAGGAAAATAAACCCTGTGGGTAGCTCAGGACCGACAGCCTTAGAGAGCAGGTATCTGGGAATCTTCACCTCTGGCACCTCCCTCCGGGCTCATATGCTGCAGACCTGCCTGCTTTGCCCAGAGAACTCCTCAGACTGCCGACTCTACAAAATGCAAATATCCCAGGAAAAGTTCAGTGAAGACAGCTATTAGACATCCACACTGCAGAGAACAGAATGCAGAAAAAGGGACTGTGACTCTGAGGGCAGAGGAAGAGGGACCATAGTGAGGGCAGACACTGGCTGGGAAAGAAATTAACCCTGGCATCTTGCCAGAGCAGACCATAAAAAGACACCGGGCCTCTGCAGTGACACACAAAGGGGTTTTATCAATCAGCTTCTTTTGGTTTTGAGGGACAGGACATCCAATTCATTCAGGCCAAAGGAAAAAGGAGACACTAATGATTCCTAATTGAAAAGTCCATGGTGGATTGTGGTGGAGTTTCAGGCATGGCTTGATCCAGGGGCCAAAAGGCACTTACAAATCTGTTTTTCTCTGCATTTAGATCAGTAATTCTCAAGCTGTTCATCGCAATCCCTTTGGCAAACCTCTCTCTCCAAAACCGTTTACAGTACGATTCCTAACAATAGAAAAATTATAGTTATGAGGTAGCAACAAAAAGAAATCTTATGGTTGGGGGTCACCACAACACAAGGAACTGATTTAAAGGGTCACAGCATCAGGAGGGTTGAGAACCACTGGATTGGATGGACTTTCTTTCTCTGGGGTCCCTTTAAGCAGGACATCCTGCTCCCTCATTTCTCATGTTGAGGATAAACATTTCTTCTTTGCCCTTTGCTCTTATTGACCATGGGTTGGAGTGGTGGTCTCCTGAGGCAGCAGTGGGCCGAGCTGGCGTGACACGGGCCTGGGGTAGGTCAGTTCCATGAGTAGCACCTTTTGAGGAAGTGGGCCCAGTGTTTGATGAAGAGATGAAAACAGATGATGGAGATGCAGCCAGCTCATCCCCTCCATAGCCTTGGCCGAGACCAGCCAGGGTGGACCATGAAACGAAGTTGCTGGGTTCTAACCAGGTCTAAAAAACTTTGACAAAGAGTTGACACCAGATATCTGGGGAGGGGAGGCACATACAAAAATGATCAGCTTTGTGATATTTTTATTTTAGTTATACAACAAATGTGTGTGTGTGCACGTGTGTGGGGTGTGTGCATATGTGTATGTGTGTGCATGCATATATGTGTATGTATATGTGCAGGTATGTATGTGTGCATGCATACGTGTGTGTGTGTGTGTGCATGTGTGTGTGTTTTACTATGTAGACGTTTCTCAAGCTGGGCCGATGAGTGGTGAGCATGCATACCACAGCTTACATGTTCACCTTCAGTCCAGTGTTCTATGATTTCTTAGAGATACTCACCACTCATAAGTTAGCTTAGTGTGAGATGGGCTCCGTTCAACTGTAAGTGCGAGGTAGGATAAATCCGGCCAAACCCACTGTTAGTTGAAACCATTTAAGCGGCATTCAAGTTGGGGCTGGTGGTGCATGCCCGCAGTGGCAGCGCCGAGGCAGCTGGGCAGAAGCAGCCTGAGTCTGAGGTTAGCTTGAGCTGCATAGCCAGACCTTGTCACAGGGAGGGGTAGGGAGGAGGGTGAGAGGAGGAGGGGGAGCACCTGGCTTACAGAGCCCAGCAGCCTCTCCTGGCCTGCCTTAACCGAGCAGGAGTGAGTGTGCAAGTGAGAGAGAGAGAGAGACACGCACACAGAGGAGGGGCATCCACAGATCTGAGCTCTCCTCATCGCTCAGGCTGTGAGCAGGTATTTGGGTCGCCTGTCTGTAGTTCACTATACATGTAAATGAATCATGGAATATTGAGCGCTCTCTCCAGGGTCATCCTTCAGCACTCTGGGAACTGTGTGTTAAGAGGGCTTCCTCCCAGTGTATATCCCAGAGATACTTGGCTTCATAGCATTTCCTGTTGCAGTTTTCTTTCCTGATGTCTCTTGGACCTCTCTCCATGACTAAGTCCCCTCCTTCCTCTTCTAACTCCTCCTCCCCTGGCTGGCAGGAAGTCCAGCCCTTTTCTCTCCCCCACTTAGGAACTGACTGTAAGGTGCTCTATTGGCATACCAGGGGACAATCGGGAAGCAGTTTTTAACACAACATTGAGCCAGGAGATTCTCAGAACAGGGATTGCAACCAATTATTGAGGGGGGGGCGGGTGTTACAGAAATCAGTATTTGAATTACACAATAACTTTATGCCTATAGCATGTGGTATATGTGTGTGTGTGTGTGTGTCTGTATGTACATGGCATATGTGTATATATGCACATACACATGTGGGTACGGTGTGTCTCCATGCATGTGCCTGTGGATGCTGAAGATCAAGGCCAGCTATCCTTCTCTTTGATTCTGATCTTTGCTTTATTCTTGAAGCCTGAAGCTCACATTTGGTTTTGCCTAGACTCACTGGCTACACAGTTTCTGGGCCCTGTCTGTCTCTGTCTCCTCCAGTGCCGTGTTTGCAGTCATGTGCCACCAGGCCTGGTTTCTGTGCTGGTGTTGAGTATCTGAATCCAGGTCCTCCTGCTCACACAGTGAGCGCTTTATCCCACTGACCGTTCCCCAGCCCCTGAGAGCCTCCTTTCAAACACACACTCTGGAAACCCTCATATAACGTAGTTGGAAACTTACTTGTAGAGGCTTCGTAATACAAAACTTACGGCAAGAGAACAAAGCAATAACAACAAAAAACCCACAACCCAAACCAAGGGAGTGCATAAAATCCAACCCCGAGAAGCAGAGAAAGGGGCATCGGGTATTCTGAAGAGCCTCCTTGTTAAAGCCCAGAACTAGTCTCTGACGTCCAAGGGCCTGCGCTATGCTGTCCATCACTGGTAGATGGGGGTTCCTGGCTCCTCCACCTCCCCTGACTTTGGAGGTATGAAGACACAGTTGTCCTAGCTAGAGCAGAAAAGAAATCTGCTCTCCCATTTCCTGCTGGGACTTTGGCTCTTAACTTCCTTTCATGGTCTCCCTCTGTGCCCTCTCCTTTGACAGAGAGGGCTGTCTGTGGCCTGCGAACAACTGTTGGGCTGTATCATCTCAGGCTGACGCCAGCAGTCCTTGTGGGAATGTCACTGAGAAGGCCACCTTTGTTGAAAAGACATTGAAGAAACATGATCCTCGGTACAAAATGCTCAGAGGGCAGCATGCCTTCAGGGCTGTCTTGTAAAAGCAACAGGTGGTGGTGGTGGTGGGCTGAGCCCAGGGAAGCCCGGAGAGTCCGAGAACGTATGTCAGACTCCTGTCCCTCCTAGAGTCACAGTTTTACTGCAACAAGCTTGGTATTTAAACGCAGGAAGCACCCGGCTTCTGGTTTGTTCCAATTTGAAGGGTTCTTTGCTTACGTGGTGATGTGACGATGGCCTTCAGGGCTCCACTGTGCTTTGAAAACAGGCTCCTTCGCCTGGGTCTTGCACAGGAGCCGAGAGCCGATTCAAGCTCAGGGAATGGAGTTTGCCCTCTCCTCTGCCTTGTGTATCTGCTCAGTGGTCAGAGACTGCTAAGGAGAACCAAGAGGGAGGGCTGAGCACCTCAGAACCCAGGGAAGCCTTGAAGTCAAGGATCCTTAAGACAAGAGGCTGAAAGGGATCGAAGAGATGAGCAGGCAGAAGGGCCTACCATCTCTGCCATCCCCAAGGAAGCTGAAGAGCGGTGTATGGCGAACAGAATTTAAGTAGTCTGTTGGTATTCTTCAGCCTGACTTTTACTTAAAGGGATCTATGATGAATTACTAGGACGAGGTCAGATCTCTGCAGCTGAATGAGTCACAGCTGAAAAATGCTAAAGCAAAATAGTTCATGGTGTCCCCTCGTCAGATCTGCCCATGCCACCTGTTTCTGTTGCCCCTCTTTGTCTGCTGTTTGTGATGATACCAGTGAACCGCATGTGTTCTTTGGTCAAAAGCCTCCACAAACTGGTGAGTTGAATTTCCTGTGGATTATTTTCAGCCATAAGTATTAGTTGCCCAAGTGTCCAATGGCTCGGATGGAGACTTAGAGAGCTTGTGCCACAAGGTTGTCAAGGAAATCTGAGATCAAAGGCCCTGACAGGTTGGGTTTCCTGGTAGGCAAAGCCCTTAGTAGAGTGTGGTGCATACAATATTTGTTATGGAACGTTCCTGAGCAAGGAGAAGCCACAGGGAGGAACACACTGGCTTCTACAGAGGTTTTGGAGATAAAAGATTCGGACAGCATTTGGTTGAGATGGAGTGGTGACTAACTGTGGCTGCCCCAAGAAGGGCCTAGCCTTGGAGAAGATGGCCTCTGTAGGCAGGTCAGTCTGGAAAGTGGCTGGCAGTGCAGGTCTTTTGCTGTTGGTCATCCCAGGAGCAGAGTGTGGTGGTTTGAATGGGAGTGCTCTCCATTGGCCAAGATGTTCTAGTTGGTGGGCGTTATAGGTGTTGTTGGTTTGGGTAGTTGAGGTGTGGTCTTGCTGGAAGGGAACATGCCACTGGAAGAGGCCTTGGTAATTTAAAGACCCACGCTATCCCCAGTTCGCTCTGTTTCCTGCTTCTGGTTTGAGATGCGAGCTCTCAGCTGTTCTTGCCACCATGGATGCCAACAGCTGCTATGATTCCCTGCCAACCCTCTGGAACCAGGAAGCCAAATAAATGCTTTCTTCTATGTGTTACCTTGGTCATGGTCTTTTATCATAGCAGTATAGACGTAGTTAATAACCAGGCCAGGCAGTCTGGGGTTTGGGGGGGGCGGGGGAGATGAGGGAACACCTTTGTATGTACCATAGTTAGTGTTTTATGGATCAGTAATACACAAGAAATACACCGTGGCCTTGCATCCCTGCCCAGCACACCCCTCCTGTTCTTATCTTCCTTGGCTTCTAATCATAGTCAGTCTCCATCTTTCCAAGGGTTTTTATCTATAGCTTCTAGTGAAGAGAGTACAGGCTGTTCACACCTGTATCATTAGCATTTAGCAATCCCACACACATGGAAGCTCGGGAGTTAATTTCTGAGCACCAAGCAAACATCTACATTCTTTCTTGTGGCCCTGGCACTATCTATACACAGCCCTGGTACCCACCGCCCTCTACCCCCCTGCCCCTCCAAACTATGAAGGCCCTTCACCTGTTCTGCATATTTTAGTCCCTTCCCAAAAGAAGGATCTAAAATAAGGTAGATAAAAAATCACACAGGGACTACACCATGACCTCTGAGGCCTGGCTAGCTCATCTTCCTGGAGACAGCCCTTGCTTCCATTGCTTTGTTCCCAGGCTGTGGTCTTTCTTAGAGCGTGTGTGTGTGTGTATGTGTGTGTGTGCGTGCATGTGTGTGCATGTGCTCATGCCCTCATGCCTTCTCAAGTGCTACATGGCTGAACTCAGTGCCAAGTATGTATCAGGAAATATCTACTGGCCAGGCCTTGTGGGTCTGTGGGGCACGGTCTCTGGGCAGAGTGGCTTTGGCCCTGGCTGTGGAGGGATGGGAAACAACAGCTGCATAGTTGGAACCCATCGGAAAGCAGATCTGACTGGGGCCTTGGTCCTGATGACGATGCTGACTCTGATCAGGTTTCCTGCTACTCAGGCTGGTTGCTAAGCCCCTTGTCCTGTTGTTTCCCTTTAGACCAACTTAAAAGGGGATGCTTCATGGCTCATCCTTGGACGTTAACCAGGTGTGAGCATAAAGGCCTGTCCACTGAGTGTTTGCTGTGGGGTTTTGGATGGTTCTGAGGTAATTTGTAAGGAGTCAAGATTTAAACACACAAAATCTCTCCAAGCTCCCTAAGGAAAGCACAATCTTGGTTTAGCTTCACATGGTCGCAGCGGGTACTTTTTTTGTAGAGTCTTGAATGTCACCGTTGGTTACCTCACAGGGGCAGCAACTGTGTGGGAAGGAAGATTCTACTCCAGGCGTTTGGAACAGATTCTAGTTGCAGCTTCCAGGGTTCTCTGGTTTTTCTGTTGTCTTAATCACCACGCAGTGTGAGTTAAATACAAAAGCTGTAATTAAATTTGAACCCATTTGGGGGGGGGGGGAGAAATTGTACAATTCTTTGCTTTAAACAGAAGCAGTTGTGCTGGGGTTCAGAGGACATGAATGATGAGCAGGCCTGTGCTGTTTCCCTTTTCACTGAAAATTGTCAGAAATGCTTGGTCTTTTGTGTGCATGTACGTGAATGGGTGTGAATGGGTGTGAATGGGTGTGTGTATTCAAGCACATGTGGATAGTTGTCAGTTTCAGAGAAGCGATGATGGAAATGAAATATAGTTTTAATTGGAGTGGTCTTTCACACCAAGGAGGGGGGAGGGTTTGTGTATGTATGTTTACTTCAAGAGATTATTTAAAATTAAAAATATATTAATATTTTTTGTGTGAGCGTTTTATATGATGTATGTATGTGTTTATGTATGTATATGTATGTGTGTGTTCCACATGCATGAATGCCTCTTGTGGGTCTAACATTTCCTGTTTATCAGTATTCTTCATCAAAACAATGTACTTGTTACGTCATGCCATACATTATCACATCATCACCACTGAAGGCCACTGAGTAGGGACACACACACACACACACACACACACACACACACACACACACACACACACACTTGGTTTTTTCAAGACAGGGTTTCTCTGTGTAGTCTTGGCCATCCTGGACTCACTTTGTAGACCAGGCTGGCGATCTGCCTGCCTCTGCCTCCCGAGTGCTGGGATTAAAGGCGTGTGCCACCACGCCCGGCCATACTTGGTTTTTTCAAGACAGGGTTTCTCTGTGTAACAGAGCCATGGCTGTCCTGGACTCTCTTTGTAGACCAGGCTGGCTTTGAATTCACAGAGATCCACCTGGCTCTATCTCCCGAGTGCTGGGATCAAAGGTGTGTGCCACCACGCCCAATGATTAGGGTGCACTTTTGGTCATGTATGTTTTGTAACAGTTTGATGCTACAACATACAGAGAAGAATCCCCTCTGCTCCAGCCGCTCCTCCATCCCTCTCATCTAACCCCTGACAGGCCCTGAGATGCTCCTATACTTTGCCTTCCCTAGAGTGTAGACCCACAGAATGCCATCTCTTCTCACTGTGTTCTTTTACTTAGTAATCGGCATGTGAGCATCCTCTACTCCTCTTCATGGCTTGATAGCTCATTTCTTCTTAGCAGAGACAAGACTCACTGCCTGCATGTATTTATTCATTTTTTTCCCCCTATTCACCTATAGAAAGACATTTTTACCCTCTCCGAGTTTGGTGTTTGAGTAATTTATCTTGGAATTTCTAGTCTGGTAAATTGCTTTCCTACTGACCATAACCCTAACTCTCCCAGAAGTAATGAGATGGCACTGTTTGCTTGGGAATAATAAATAGAGTTGAGGTGGCATCAAGCTTCCAGGTTGCTCTTGCTCTCAAGTTCTGTGCCTGAGGAATCTGCCCAAAGGCTTGTATTTCTAGAAGGTGGCTAGAGCTGTTGAGGAAAAGGTGTTCTCAAGTGGGATACTACCAACTTGCCATTTCTTCTAAGAAGAAAATGTTTATTGCAGAAGTATGGTTTCCCCCAAATAATAATGAGAGCACTTGTTCTCATTATTACCAAAAAGCATATGAACTGAACTATATCTTAGATGGACCCTAGGTCTCAGGACAGTTGAGATGGCTGAGTGAGAGAGCTCAGGCTGTTTAGCCAGAATAGTGACCACTCCACAACCAGCTACTGACTGCTTTCTGGAAGAATGGTGTTTGTTTAGGATTTTAGATGAAAAAGGAGCAGAAGACACCAAAAGCATGAGAAACAAGGGGAATAAGGGTCAAACTGAACTTCTTCAAAATTAAAACTTTCATTCATCTATAGATTGTGTCAAGAGAGTGGAAAGACGATCTATACAATGGGAGAAAATATATATAAACAGTGTGTTTGGTAAGAGTCCAGAATATAGAAAATATAAAGGACCTCGTACAGACTCAACACCAAAGACAGATACTCGGTGCAAATGGGGGTGAAGGACTTGAATAGACATTTGTCTAAAGAAAATGTAAAACAGCTAAGAGTTCACAAACAGATGCCCTACACTGCGGAGTCATTGAGAAAATGCACAAAGCTGCAAGAAACGCAGTTCCCCACTTACTCGTTGTAACAGTAATTCTAATAAATTAATGGATAAATCTAAAAATAAAAAGCACACCTACTAAACAAATACATAATTCTAATGAAACAAAAACAACACCAAATTGGGGGCTGGAGAGATGACTCAGCAATTAAGAGCACTTGTTGCTCTTGCAGAGGATCCGGGTTCTGTTCCCAGCACTCACATGGCAGCTGTAACTCTAGTTCCAGCGGATCCCACACCCTCTTCTGGCCTCTGAGGGTACCAGGCATGCACGCAGTGCACATAAGCACGTGCAGCCAAATTCTCATACAAATAACTCCAAAGAAATCAGTCAAAGGAACACAGTGAACATTGGCAGCAATTTGGAGAACTGAAGCCTTGTGCTCTGCTGGAGGGAATGCAGACTTAATGAATGAATAAATTAGACTGTGGAAACAGTCTTACACTTTTTTTTTTTTTTTTTTACTCCAAAAAAATTCAACATGAGCTCACCATGGAGTCTAGTAATTCTACTCTTTGATTATATGTTCCAAAGAGTTGAAAACGAGGACTGAAATAAATGTGCGCTGTTGACAGCAGCCAAAGGTGTGTGAGTTCTGAGGGTGTTCCCAAATGACAAAACGCAGGGACGGTGTGTGGTGCATGCACACAATAGAATCTCACTCAGTAGCAAAAAAAGAATGAATTTCTGGCTCTGATGATGTGCGTGAACCTCAAGAGCACATTAAGTGAAATAAGCTTCACAAAAAGAATGTATGTCACGTGATTTAGTTGATAAGAAATACCCAGCATAGGGGAGTAGTGCTGCGGTGTCAGTGGGAAGGACTGTTTGCAGGGTCCTTTGGGGCGATGAAAACATCTTGTATAACTGACGCTTGCGCAGCACTGTAAGTGCTCCAAACACCACTGAATTTTACACATTAGAATGGCTAATTTTATGATTTTGCCTCAAAGAAATCAGAATAATTACAAAGGGATGTTCATGGGGAAAATGAGGTGGGAGGTGCAGGAGTCTGGCCAGCTTACTGTCTCCTACTAGCCTTTTCTCATTTCTTCGAGGCAGGACCAAGCAATGGTGGGGAGAAATCGGGGAAAAGGCTTTGCTTACTCCCAAAGAAAGAAACCACTGCAGTAACCAGAGCTGCCTCATCCTGGGAAACAGGGTCCCTACACTGTGAGGCTCAGCCTGGCAGGGCAGGCCAAGTGGCTGCTTACATGGTACAGATGCTTACGTGGTACCCTGTGCCTGTGGGCAGGTGAGTGGGAACAGCCTCACCCCACATTCCTGAAAGAAGCCAGGCCGTGCGCTTATATACAATTGACTATTCTCAGGATACAACAGAGATGGGTGATCTGGGAACCTGGAGGGAAGGGGGGGGGGGGCTCCTGTGGTGTGCAAGGACAGGTGCTTCTGCTGCCAATGCTTACATCCCAGGCTTTATCCAGGAGAAAGGACCAGGGAAGAGCCTTCCTTTAGGAATAACTTCTTTGCATAGCGGGTCAGCAAGACTCATAAGGGCAAAGGTTCTATATGTCTGGCAACGGGAAAACGTTTAGAAAATGTGAATAAACCCACAGAGAAATAATTGCGTTAATATTTGAACTAATTCAGCTAGAGCTCCTATGCAAGACAGGGAGGAAGGACTGTGCCATCAGAGTCGGGGTCTTAGTGGTCGTGTGATACACGCAAGTGTGGCTATTGCTCCTTCTGTGAAATGGGAAACTAAGGTTCAGAAAAGTTTGTAACTCTCACAATTACAGCAAGGAGTGTCAGATCAAGGGTGCTAAGGAAGTATAACTCCAAAACTGTTATAATAACCCCCTTTTCTGTTGCTATAACAATGCCTGAGGCTGGGTGATTGATAAAGAAAATAATTAGTTCTAGAAGTTGGGAAATGCAAGAGCAATGTTGCCAGCACTCATCCCGCATCTGCTGAGGGTCTGTTGCTGTGTTATACAGTGGAGGGCATTGCATGGAAAGATGATACAAGAGAGCTAGTTAGGTACCCCAGTTATTTAGTGTATGTGTGCACATATGTGTGTATATATATGTGTGTGTGTATATATGTATGTACATATGTATGTATGTGTGTGTATATATATATATACTCATGCCTTGGTACATGTTTGATGGTCAGGAGACAACTCTTGGGAGGCAGTCTCCTCCTTCCATTTGGAGTTCCAGGGATGGAGGTTGGGCGTTAAGGGTTAGTGGCCATTGTCTGAGCCTTTTCTAAAGCTGTCCTTTCCTCTTGTAAGCCACTAATTCCAACGTGGGAGTCTCACAATCACCTCTAACCCTAACCACCCACCAAAGCTTCACCTCCATAAGTATTAACATATACACATTTGGGGATAAAGGTGACATGTGCCCCTTGGGCAGGACACTAGCACAACATCTGGGAATGACCATCATTATGATTCCAGGCTCACAGGCAAGGAACTGAGGTTCAGAAAGGCTACACACACACACACACACACACACACACACACACACACACACACACACACACACACACACACACACACACACACACAGCTTGTCATGCAGAGCCTGCTCATTTCTAAAACAGTGCAGCTCTAAATCCCGTGCCTTTCCTCCAGGTGGAAACCACTGCCCCCACCCATTATGTTCAGGAGGATTTGTATCAACCCATGAGTACGGTGAAATGTTATGGAGGGTAGGAGCTTCCTGTGTGGAGCTATGAGAGAGAGTTCTGGGTGCCAAGGTAGAAAATTAGGAGCTGCAAAGAAAATAGCTGACAAGATCCTGGCTCTGGGGTTGCCGATACATGCAGACAGGCACACGTACACACACACATGCTTGCACAGTAACTGACTTACTAAACAAATAAATGGATTATTTTCATTTAAAAAAAATCCTGGCCCAAAGCATCACTTGGAGGTGAGCACACAGCATGAGTCATGACAAGGAGGGAGGTGCAGGCCAGGGAGAAGTGCACTCTAGCAAGAGGTGGTAGTCTGCGATTCCTCCAAAGCCAGCACAGATGGACAGGCACACACCCTCATCTCCCAAGGGATGGGGCTGAGGAGGGGACCAGCTCGTCTCTCTGCAGGCCTAGGTTTCCATCTCAATGCCCTGCTGTTAATTTGTAATTTTTCAGCAGCACTGAGCTGCACAGGTATAAAATGTTAGTGCATGTTACCCAAAGTTCACAGACTCGTCTTCTGACCATAGACAAGGGGGTGGGGGGGGGGGGATTTTAACCTTCATCAAACATGAACTCCTCCTGGGCAGACCAAACACTGATGGGAAAATTATGAAAACAAAGAGATGAACGTAGAACAAATAAACAAAAGCCCTCCATGTTTTACGTAGATAAACAGATGCATGGACAGACACAGGCTTCCTGGGTCATTTGTATCTGTCTCTCTTGCAGACTGGGATAATTAGGAGAAAAGGGCTCAAAACCAGAGTCTGGAAAAACAGGAAAACATTGCAAGTGGTTTTTGAGCCACCAAGACAAGTCTAGACTCTGCTTGTCTTCTGTCTCAGGCTGTAAGAGGTGGTTGGGGCAGCAGCAGCAGCAGCAGCAGCAGCCGCCACCTCCACCACCACCATGAAACGAGTGGTTTGAAGAGAAACACTGAGCCCAATACTTAATACCACTGGGCAAAAGGGCCCAGACTATACATATATTGGGAGGTGTGGTGGCTTAAATATGTATCTCCCCTTTCATATTGTGGGGTGGTCAATGAAGGTCAGCTTGGCAGACTTGTGTGTGGCGTGGGGACGCTACTTTCAGACACTTTCAAGAGTTCTCAGAGATGCTACTTCTTCTCAGAGGGGATGACAGTGCTGAGGGCCATCATCTGGAGCCAGACTGGCCACAGCTCATTGGTTTTGGATTCATGACACTTAAAATATCTGACCTAGATAAGAGAGATGATACACCCAAGGGATCAGTGCCAGCTAGGGATACAGGCTTGGAGAGGTAGCCTTTGCTGCTGTGGTAGAAGATGCTATGACAGGTGAGGTCAGAGAGTTGATACAAATCCTCCTGAATATGATGAGTGGTGGGAGCAGTTTCCCACCTGGAGGAAAGGCACGGGATTTAGAGCTGCACTGCTTTAGAAGTGAGTGGGCTCTGCATAATGGTGTGTGTGTGTGTGTGTGTGTGTGTGTGTGTGTGTGTGTGTGTGTGTAGCCTTTCTGAACCTCAGTTCTTTGTGAGCCTGGAATCATAAATGATGGCCATTCTCAGATGTTGTGTGAGTGTCCTGCCTAAGGGGCACATGTCACCTTTATCCCCAAATGTGTTTTATATAAATATACAAGTGGCTGTGAAACTTTCAGAAAAGCTGACTCCTGAGATTTTTCTTCTTTCTGGCGTTCTAAGCATCCCATTCTTTTGTTACCAGGCTGAGATGGCTTATCTTTCTTGTCAACTTGAGTATATGTGGAATCAAGTAGACTCCAAGCAGCTGGGTGCACCTGTGAGAGATTTTATAGGGATTGAATTATTTGAGGTGAGAAGACACCCCCCCCCCCAATCCTGATTACTTAAGGTGGAAGACCCACCCTAAATCTGGACCACATCTCTGGGGCAGCCCATGTACGTGGACATGGAGGAAGATTTTGCTTTTTGCTGCTTGCCCTCACTCTTACTGGAAACGTTTTGTACTCTGCTGTTCGCACACTTCTTCACTACCATTAGAGTTCACTTCTGGGTGAGTCTGATGTTTACTAAAGCCTCGCTGAGACACTCAGCCTCGTGGTTGGAACAACTGTTGGATTCTTGGCCTTTCTATCAGGTAATAGCCATTGTCGCATTAGCTGGACCCCAGCCTCTGAGGCACTCTAACAAGCCTCCTTTTAAAATATACATACTGACTGTGAGTTCCGTTCCTTTAGAGAACCCTGAATAATACTTGTAATTTATAGAGTTTTTAAGAGAAAGAGTAGAAATAGAAAATGAAAGCAAACCCACAGAGGAATAAGAAAAATCACTACAAAAGCTCTAATTTATCATTTTTATATCTCTGTAATGGTTTGGATCTTAAATGGCCCCAAAAGCGTAGCTTCCAGCTTGCAGCAGCCAAGAGAATGTTGAACTCTTGGTGAGAAGAACCCAGTGGAAGGAAATTAGTCACTGGGGACATGCCCTTGATGGGACGTGGGGCCCTCAGCCACTTGCCTCTGCCCCTTTGCATCCCAGTACCATGTGGTAAATTGTTTTGTTCTACCTTAAGTTCTCCTACATGACACACACAGTTGGGGTGGACTATGGCTCACAAGGGCCCACAAAGAAACACAGCTGGGGTGGGTCTGTGGGACTCTAGAGATTAACAGCTTGAAAAGAGATAACAACTTGGAACTGGAATTTTCACTTGATAGCCATGGTATCTGGGAAAGGCACTGCCTGCCTGCTTCCCCCCACCCCCCTACCCCTGCCCCCACCCTGCCATGGTAAGTAGCTCCATTTAAATTCCTATTATATACTTCAGGAAGCTTAGGTTTTCATGGTAGATATTCCTCCTCTACCCTCCCCTCCTATTTCCCACCACATTTAACTCTTTTTGTTCCATTACGGCCCTTCCCCCTTCATAGCACCTGCATTCTCTCTCTTTTCCTTGAGCTCCGCCCCCCCAAGGCTCCTATTTGACTCATGACGCCTGTGTGCACTTTAGGTCATACTCACTGCTCTTCGTTACCCTCCAGAATGTGATTATAAGACTCCCTTGATGAAGGCACCACAATTCCCGACTCACAAAACATGGAAAAACCAAGCTAGTACCAACTTGGAAGCGTCATCTCTTCCGGCTAGCTTTCGTGATGATGGAAGCTGCTACCAGGGAAGAATGTTAACCAAGAAACAGTCTAACTCAACCATGAACATAGAAAACCATAGTAATAATAAAATGTAGGTCCACCAGTGCAAGAGTGGCATGAGTGTTATGAGAAAAACCAATCACTTTCTAATTAGATTTAAAGCCTGTTCCACACAACAGAACTCAGGCCAAAGAGTAGAGTTGATGCTAACCTCACCTGGGAAAGGAGATACAAGACTCTCTTTTATCTCAACTCTATGAACAAGTGACTCATACATAAACTTGTTGGAAATGACTGTAAATATAGTGTTAACCAGAAAAACAAGACAAAGTAAAACACAAAGAAGACATTACACTGGGCTTTGTCCACCATTATATCCAGGCATGGTGTCCCTAGTGAAATGTATCAGGAAAGCACCAAATAGCATTTCATGCCTCTGTCCCCCATCTTTTTCTTTCTAAAGAGTAGCCCAAGATTGAAAGGCTTCTTCCACCTCTGTGTAGCTCTCTATCTAGAATAGTCAGGGGCCTCTTTATGAAACAGCTTCCCAAAGACTCCTTACACTTTCTGAACCCCAAATGGGCCTTTCTGTGGTGGGAGGAATTGTCCTGGAAGGAGCTAGTGCATGCAGGTCTTGGGGCAATAGCACGGAAGTTCTGTGTTTGGGATTTGGAATTAAAGCCACAAACACAGAGAACCATGAACTGTGTATAATGTCTGGACGTAGTGCAGAAGCCGGAGGCTGAGATGGGAATTACAAAAGGAATGTTGGCCAGGCCTTCTGCAGGCCCAACTTCCAGGGCAGCTGTTCTCTTTATGTCAGACCCAAGCTGGAAGAATGCTGCCCTGGCAAAGAGAAGGGCACAGGGTCCTCAAAAGGCCTCTGGCAGGAGGAAATAGGGGCCCTGCCATGCCCTGAACTGAACTGTCACTTGTAAACTTCCGGTTGAATGGGTGCTCAAGGTCCCTTTGCAAAGAGGGGCCATCAGGTGGCTGGAGGGCAAGTTGGCAGAGTTACCTCCATCACCATTTTGAATTAAGGCATTAGCTGTATCCTATCTGAGCAAACAGGAAGCTGATTAAAATGCCCATTGTCCCTTCTGGGCTGTGCTGAAAGGACTGTTAAAAGACCAAGTTCACGGAGCTCTTGCCAAGTCAAGAAACTCAGGGGGACATGCAGCTGCTGGTGCCACCTGTCTGAGTACAGCTAAGAGATTTCCTCCTTAGGGTACCCCATTAGGGAGTGATGGAGCCTATGGTGCCAAGAGCAGGCAATGGTACTGAACGAGAAAGGGTGGTGGTGTGCAGCACAGCTCATGCCTACCATTTGCTGAAAACACGCAGCTCTTTCCTCTCTTTATCCTGGAAGAACCAAGAATTGGTCTCTGCCCCCCTGCCCCACCTCTGAAATGCTCTGGCTGGGAATCAAATCCAGTAAGAAACACCTGCCATCCACTGCTGAATCACAAGTGCAATGCCCCACATGCCAATTGGCAGGGAGAGAGAAAAAGGCTTGTGAAGAAATGTCCCCAGTGTCATTAAAAAGTGGCAGCCTGCTGTGAGCCCCTCTCCTCGCCCCTTGTTTTCTTCCCCATCTGTCTCTGTCTCTCTGTCTCTCTGTCTCTACGTCTCTACCCACCCCCAGGCCTAACACTTCTCCAGGCCTCTGAAGTCTACACATTTCTGGATACTTCCCTGTTAATCAGACACAGAATGAGAGAAGCAATTACTTTGGGCCACAGCTTCTGTGGATAAAAATGTATGTAAGAATGTATGAAGAGTAGAGGTAGGGGTGTGTGTGTGTGTGTGTGTGTGTGTGTGTGTGTGTGTGTGTGTGTGTGTGTGTGTGTGTGTGTGTGTGTGTGTGTACGCACGTGCGCACACACACATGTGCATGTATGTGCGTGTATTGGGATTGTCTGGTGGCTATAAAGGTTTATCAATCTCAGAACAGTCACCACCTGACGAGTGAGTTCTAATCAAGAAGAGAGGCAGGCAGTGCATAGCTATTCACATGGGACAGGAACCTGCATCCTGAGTTTCTGTTGCAAACTCATGACCCTTGCCAGTCTGTGAATGTGCCTCCCTCATGGGACATAGGGAAGGGTCCTGGCTGGCAGCTGGAGGGGAGTGGACACATCCTGGGAGTAGTACTTTCCTTGCCTTCAGGATGGGCTGTGCAGCCTGTGCCCTTGTCCTATCTCATCACCATAGGCTGTAACAATGGGTCCCTGGCCCGGTCTCTCCAGCAGGATGGACAGAGCATCTGTGCCCTTTCTGTCTTGCTGCTGCTGGCTCTTGTGGCTCTCTGCCAGCCTGCTTTGCCCTCCTGGCCAGTGGGCCAGCCCTCGGAGCTGTGCTCACAGGCCTGCTACAGACAGAGGGGCCCTGTAAATGTGGTCCCCAGCGGGCAGCTGGATGTTTTTCTATAGAGAGAAATTGTCATTAGAAGACCAGGAGGGTGAGGGGGTGGCACCTGGAGATATTTCCTTTCTCTCCACCTCCGTTTGCTTGAGCAAGGCTTCCAGTGTGCCCGTGCCTCCCTTGTCCTGGTGAAGGCAGCTTGACAGCTCCATAAATTACACGGAGACACTGCTGCTAATAGGCAGAGACTGTAACAGACCACCCAGGAGCAGCCTGGGCCCTCTAGGCCTGCACGTAGATACAGTAATGCAAATTGCTTAACCCTTTGTCACTCGTAGCATGGAGGGGAACAAAGGGCCTTCATAAAGTCCCCTCTCCCAACAGCCTGCGTCTAGGTCTCCGGTTTCCTCACACCCCAGACAACCTGCGCCTCCCTCCTTTTCCTTCTCTCCAAATGTCAGCTGAGACTGTTGGCACAGAATGGTGACGTCCAGGGTTTTGAAGGACCTTGGTTGCCACAGGTGGGATGAGGGATGGGCCCAGCCTGTATGCAGAGGGGCTGCAACACACCATGGCCTGAGGGACCCGAGCCACTGTGCAAAACAGCTGAGCTTCTACAGAACTACGTGAAGTGACAGCTTGGGGCTCTGTCCCCGTGCAGGATGGAAAGTGAAGTCATTGATGAAGCTGGGGACCCAAAATGAAGTCTCATTTCTTTGCCTGGGGGAAACTTCAACTCAGGTTTTTTCCTTCAGGACTGACTGACTCACTGGCTGAAATGTTATTAGAGCATTGGCACAGGTAGAGGCTGAGGAGGTGTTCTTGCTGTCCTGAATGCATAGCCTGCTGGGAAGAAGCCTTTTGCCAGTAGGGTCTATAGCTGCTCTTATCCCCTCCCTGCATCGAGTGAGCATGCGTGCTCTCCCGGTCAGTACACAACGCTGTGATTTTGCAAACATCTGGGAGACTGCTTCTCTCCAGCCTCTTAGAGTTTGGTAAAGGAAGCCTGTCTAAATCATCATGTCTGGCGTTGTCACAAACCTCAACTTGGCACTCCCTAATTCCCTTTCCAGATTCACTTTTCACTCCCAGCGCTTGATCGGTCTCTGATATCTCGCATCATTTCGTCCTTCGTTGTTTATCTCGCACCTTCTCTTTGACAGGGAGGGCAGCTGAACAAATTGTTCACCGAAGTGTTCTGGCTGCCTGTGAGAATGGTTTCCACAAGGGAAGTGCTTAATAAATATAACTACTAAAACAAAAGGGTCCGGGGGGGGGATATGTTAGCCTGTGGGGGCTTGGGAGGGAGGCACACATTCAGAGCTTCTGGGCTAGGGATCAATCACCCTCTCAGAAGTGGGAAGCAATGTGAGGGCTACAGACCCCCTTTCCTTTGGTCATCTCTCAGCATTGCACTGCAGCTCCAAAAACCATTCATGTCCCTCCGAAATGGTTATGTATGTATATTCTCTGGTAGGGTGAATAATGCCCCCACTCAATGCAATAATTACCAAAATCCTTGTAAAGGGAATTTTGCACATGCAATTGAACCAAGATGGAGAAATGGTTTGATTTATCCAAATGTTCCTGTAGGAGGGACAGAAAATAAAAGGGAAATGTAGCCACAGAACCAGAGACTAGAACAATATTGGGCCACAAGCCAAGGAGTGTAGGACACTTTCAGGGAGGAAAAGACAAGGAAGTGGATTTCTCCTCAGGATTCCAGAAACATTTCTATCCCACAAGCACCTGTATTTCTACACGCTTTGGACTTCTGGCTTCTAGGATTCTAAGGTAAGAAACTTATACACTCTTTAAGCCAATAAACTTGTGGCAATTTGTCATGACACCAGGAGGAGGCTAATACAGTGAGTGTCCTGTTTGTACTGTGAGCATTTCCCCTCAGCCCTGCACTGGTTTTAGGCCTTTGCTTTGCTGACAGTATTGCGACAGGTGGAAACAGCTGTGCCTCCTTTTCTGTCATTGCAACCCTCTCCCTTGTAATCAGCCTGAGAGCTCCCTGTGCAGTCTCCAGAGACAGAAAAAGGAGCCATTCATACATCTTCCTTTTTGGGTCATTTGAGTTCACCCACTCCATATGTGTTCATATGTACATATTATAGAAGTTTCCCAAGCTTCTTTCATTTCTCTCTCTCTCTCTCTCTCTCTCTCTCTCTCTCTCTGAGTGCTGTCACCAATGTGACATGTGGATATGGCTGTCAGAGGAAGCTCCGTGTGAGTGCTCACATTTTAGCTTGTTTGAGAAAGGGTCTCCTGCCATTTGCTACTTTGTATATCAGACTTAGCTGGCCCATGAGCTTCAGCAATTCTCCCGACTCTGCACTTTCAGATTTGCTGTGTGTGTGTGTGTGTCTGTCTGTCTGTCTGTTTGTCTGCACGTGCACACATGCCACAACACTCATGTGTAAATCAGAGGACAACTTGAGGCAATATGTCTGTTTTTCCTTGGAGACCCTGGTCCTGGGGACCAAACTCAGGTCATCAGGGTTGGCAGCAATTTTTTTCGTCCTGAGCCATCTCTTCAGCTCAGGTGTTTACATTTCCTTATGGGCATGGTGTTGTATAGTTAGTCCTTCTGGACTGAAAACCTGCCTGCTGGAGGGGAGAAGGGAGCTCATAAGATGTAGGAAATGAAAAAAAATGTAGGGCTCAGAAAAGCTGATCCAGTGTACAACAACCCCTAAAGCTAAAAAATGCAGGGCTCAGAAAAGCTGACTCAGTTTACAATCACCCCTAAAACCAAGATTCACAAACCCCCTCCTAAGTTTTAAAACCAGTGAACAATTGCCAAGGAGAAGGGATTCTTTAGCCATTTCCTACAAGCTGTGTAGTGCACTCCAAGGATACAGCTTGTGTGAGTCTTAGCCACAGCTATTTCTCACTCACACATGCTCCTGGGAGTAACACCATAGTCCTATAAGAGACCCCCCCGCAAAAAAAACTCAGTTCATTGTAAAGAGAAAAAGGAAGAGAAATTTTGTGTACAGAATTTTACAGAATATGTGAAAGGAAACCCAAAAAGTATAAAGAAAAACAGAGGGTGACAGGACAGGAGCCTTATGTAAAAGGTAAGACAGATGGGTCTAATTAAAAGAGATAGGCGGTTTGATGATGGCTGCACGTTTTGTCCTTGGTTGGTGCCTTTGATCAAGCAGAACCCCTGGGCTCAGATCCACCCATCATAATGTTCCTCTTGTAGGTTTCTAGGACCCTCTGGATCTACCTACTTCCCTATCCCCTATATTTTTCTCACCTAGAGTCTCAATAGGATGTTCTCACCTCTATCCCACTTTCCTGGTAGGTACAGAATTTCATGGGACCTGCCCCTTGGGCTAGTGTCCAGTTAAAAGTGAGTATATACCATTTGAGTCTCTCTGCTTCTGGGTTAGCTCACTCATTATGATCATTTCTAGTTCAATCCATTTGTCCACAAATTTCGGGAATCCCTTGTTTTTAATAGCTGAGTAGTATTCCATAGTGTAAATGTACCACAGTTTCTTTATCCATTCTTCTACTGAGGGACACTTAGGCTGTTTCCATGTTCTGGCTATTATGAATAAGGCTGCTATGAACATGGTTGAGCAAATTTTCTTGTTGTGTGCTGGAGCATCTTCTGGGTATATTCCAAGGAGTGGAATAGCTGGGTCTTGAGGAAGCCCTATTCCCATTTTTCTTAGGTAGCACCAGATAGATTTCCAGGGACAGAACATTCTCCACAGTTAAGTGGAGACTGGGGACTGACTTTCACAGGATCTCTGGTGCCCCATATTTGGTCATGTCCCTTTGTTGGGGAGGCCCAATGGCACTCAGAGGAAGGATAGCGGACTACCAAGAAGAGACTTGATACCCTAGCACCATATTCAGGGCGAGGAGGTCCCCCTCGGTCATAGTCATAGGGAAGGGGGATTGGGGTAAAAGTGGGAGGGAGGGAGGAATGGGAGGATGTATGGGATGGGATAGAAAATGAGATGTAATATGAATTTATTTTTCAATAAAAATGTGTTTAAAAAAAAAGAGAGACGGGCGGGACTCAAGGTCACCTTGCTGAGCAGTGACTTCTAGTGGGATGGGTCAGCTATGCCGAGGGGTTCTCCTGGCTCAGTGAGCTGTGCCTAGCACCATCTTGAGAGAAACATCTATTGTCTATAACTGGACTATGTTAATCACAAGCCAGGGAGGCTGACCTTAAGCTGGCACAGTTACAGAGTGAGACATGGTTAGTAGAGCAAGGGAGTCTGGGAGGCCGACAGCTGAAAACCACAAATAACTTGAGGCTTGGTTCAGACACTGAAGTGGTTCTAGCAGTTGAGTCCTTAAGAGTAGCCTGTTTTCTACAAAGCACTTCCACCACACCCTACCCCCCAAAAAAAGAGAGAGAAAAAAACTTTAGAAGAGATATCTGAAATAACAAATGTGTGCGCTGCAACACAGAAACACTAGAAACAAAAGAGCAACCTAATGGGACTCTTTCAGAATGGTCCACCCCAATCTAAGAGGAAATGGGTCGGAATGTGTGCTCATAGATTCCCAAGGTTCAGACAAGAGTTAATTCTTCTGGCATTGGTGTGTGCTAAAGCCTCTTAGAGAAGACCCGGAGCTTGTGGAGGCTTTGCTGTGTGGTGGTGTCTGTGGGATCTTGTGGTGGGAGGACATGTCTAGTTTCTTCTCCATATCAGAGGCTTTGAGATGTCCATATTTTGATACCATAAAGGTTGGCTTTAATTATCAACTTGGCACAACATAGAATCATCTGGAGAAAAAGCTGCAACAGGAGATTGTCTTAGTTACTTTTCTATTGCTGTGATAAAACACCATGACCAAGTCAACTTGTATAAGAACATGTTTAATCTGGGGCTTAAGGTTTCAGAGGGTTAGAGTCCATGTTGCTGGGGCAAGGACATGGTTGCAGGGACAACTGAGAGCTAACTGGAAATGGCACAGGCTTTTGAAGGCTCAAAGTCCACCCTCAGTGACACACCTTCTCCAGATTGTCATATGCCAAAGTCCCTCCCAAACAATTCTACTACCTGAGGAGCAGAATATATTCAAATATATGAGCCTGTGGTGACCATTCTCCCTCAATCTACCGTAAGGATTGTCTAGATCAAGATGTCTTCAAAGCATCTCCCCCCACCACTCTGTGTGTATGTGTGTGTGTGTGTGTGTGTGTGTGTGTGTGTGTGTGTGTGTCTGTGTCTGTGTCTGTGTAAGAGGAGAAACAAAGCTGAGCAAGCAAACAGACACATCCGTTGCTTCCTTCTTCCTGTGGATGTGATATGACCGGGTATCTACACTAGGCTCCTGCCTGTGACTTCCCCACGTGACACTGTCAGCTGGGACAACTGCTTTCTCCCCAGCGTTGCTCCCCGCCCCCAGGACATTTTATCACAAAAACAGAAGTGAAACTAGAACAGAAATCTTGGTTAAATTAAATGCACATTCAAGCAAGCCCCGAGCTCTTTGTTCCTTTTAGGATAGAGCATCTCTGCATCTCTGGTCCAAGTATTCTGATCCATGCTCTTCACCATCTTGCAATGTCTCCTTGTTTATCAAGTGTAGCCTTCGTCATTTCATCATTAAAGGGATCTCTGCTCGGCTCAGAGTTTCTGGATCAAGTAGAACCTGGGGCTGGAAGGAGCCGAGGACATGGCTATGTCTTCACATCCTTCCTTTCCTGCTTGCTACCATGTTGAGTAGTCAGTGGGAAGACAAGAAAGTAAAAGGTGGAGACAGTGAAGGAAGGGGGAGGGAGGAAGGGATGAGAGAGAGAGAGGAAGGGATGAGAGAGAGGGAGGGAGGGAGAGAGAGGGAGAATGAACACATCTAGGCTCTCCACATTGGCTTTGGACATTTAACTTCTGGCTTAATTTCTTTTTTTCCAAACTTCACTAACCCTCCCCAACTTTACCCTATTACAAAATGTTTTTCATAGGAGATCAAGGATCTTGTTTTCTTTTCATTCTTTTTTATTTATCCTTTGTTGTCTGGAAAGCTCTTGTAATCTCCCTTGTCTTTAGTCAGTTTCCTCCTGACAGCACCAAGGAGCCCTCTCCCCCTCCCCTCCCCCTCTCTTCTATGTCCCTAGCCTCCTCCCCCATATTCCACACCACCAACCCCCTCCCCATTCCACACCACCAACCCCCTCCCCCTCCCCATTCCGTACCACCAACCCCCTCCCCCTCCCCATTCCACACCACCAACCCCTCCCCATTCCACACCACCAACCCCTTCCCCCTCCCCATTCCACACCACCAATCCCCTCCCCCTCCCCATTCCACACCACCAATCCCCTCCCCCTCCCCCTCCCACACCACCAACCCCCTCCCCCTCTCCCTCCCACACCACCAACCCCTCCCCCTCCCCTTCCACACCACCAGCCCCCTCCCCCACCCCATTCCACACCACCAGCCCCCTCCCCCTCCCCATTCCACACTACCAGCCCCCTCTCCCTCCCCATTCCACACCACCAGCCCCCTCCCCCTCCCCATTCCACACCACCAGCCCCCTCCCCCTCCCCATTCCACACCACCACCCCGCCCCCGCCCCCTCCCCATTCCACACCAACCAGCCCCCCGCCCCCTCCCCATTCCACACCACCAGCCCCCTCCCCTCCCCATTCCACACCACCAACCCCTCCCATTCACACCCCAACCCCTTCCCCCTCCCATTCCACACCACCAATCCCCTCCCCCTCCCCATTCCACACCACCAATCCCCTACCCCCTCTCCCTCCCACACCACCAACCCCCTCCCCCTCTCCTCCCACACCACCAACCCCTCCCCCTCCCCTTCCACACCACCAGCCCCCTCCCCCACCCCATTCCACAACCACCAGCCCCCTCCCCCCTCCCCATTCCACACCACCAGCCCCCTCTCCCTCCCCATTCCACACCACCAGCCCCCCTCTCCCCTCCCCATTCCACACCCACCAGGCCCCCTCCCCCTCCCCATTCCACACCACCAGCCCCCTCCCCCTCCCCATTCCACACCACCAGCCCCGCCCCCTCCCCATTCCACACCACCAGCCCCCTCCCCCTCCCCATTCCACACCACCAGCCCCTCCCCCCTCCCCCCAGCAGCCCCTCCCCTCCCCCTCCCCCTCCCCCCAGCAGCCCCTTCCCCTCCCCCTCCCCCACCACCAGCCCCTTCCCCCTCCCCCTCCCCCACCACCAGCCCCTTCCCCCTCCTCCTCCCCCACCACCAGCCCCTCCCCCTCCCCCACCACCAGCTCCTCCCCCTCCCCCACCACCAGCTCCCTCCCCTCCCCCTCCCCCTCCCCCATCACCAGCCCCCTCCCCCCTCCCCCTTCCCATTCCACACCACCAGCCCCCTTCCCCTCCCCTCCCCATTCCACACCACCAGCCCTCTTCCCCTCCCCCTCCCCATTCCACACCACCAGCCCTCTTCCCCTCCCTTTCCCCATTCCACACCACCAGCCCCCTTCCCCTCCCCTCCCCTTTCCACACCACCAGCCCCCTTCCCCTCCCCTCCCCATTCCACACCACCAGCCCCCTTCCCCTCCCCCTCCCCATTCCACCAGCCCCCTTCCCCTCCCCCTCCCCATTCCACACCACCAGCCCCCTTCCCCTCCCCCTCCCCATTCCACACCACCAGCCCCCTCCCCCTCCCCATTCCACACCACCAGCCCCCTCCCCCTCCCCCTTCCCATTCCACACCACCAGCCCCCTCCCCCTCCCCATTCCACACCACCAGCCCCCTCCCTTCCCAACCTCCACTCCAAAGATCAAACCATCAGAAGTTGGACTGTTAACCACACAAACTGTCTCCCTATGACCCTTTCTTAAAATATCAGGAGCATAGTATCCCTTCCTTGAAAGGCAGACTCCACAGGTTAAGTCTCTTGGAGGTCTCTAGGCAGAGCCTTTTTTTCATTCTGGTTAAAGGAAGGCTGTGCATGGAGTTCTGGTAACTTTCTTTATTGGGCTGCCACTGTGTGTCACTGGCTAGGAGTGGGAGAGGCTGGCATCCACAAGCAGCTTGCTGGTAACATAGCTAGGGCAATGCAACTGCTCACCCCAGACCACTCACTGCTGGGTCAGGTGGCTCTCTTGCATCTTCCCAATGCTACACACTTGAACACACACCTCTGCATTTACTTCAGTAACACCTAATGGCTTGTGTACTCACTCCCAAGTCTTTAAGCCTTCTGAGCTCAGGGGTGGCGGTTGGAGGGCAAGGCTTATGCTCCACACTCAACCTTGAGATGATGACATAATGTACTGGTCCATTGAATGCCAGCCAGGTGAACCAATGAATGAATGAGAAGATTAACGTAAGGTGTGGTTTCATCCATCTATTGTAAAGGGAGTGTGCTGAGAGCAGAGAGGGATGGAGGCTTCCTGGAAGGGCCTTGCCAATGGCTTGAGCAAGAAGCCTCAGGGCCCAGCACAGCTGGAGGGTCATTGGTTCCCAGTGGCTGCCACTGCTCCAGGACTCCTAAGGCCCCACCTTTCCTCTCACCTGCAGGATTAGGCAAACAAGGAAAAAGGGACTCTCTCCCCTCTCTCATCTTTGTTTTCCTATCCTGTTTGTAGGCAAAAGCCCTGTGTGGGCCTGGTGACTATTTTAGAGTGCTAAATTCATGGCGGGCCTTTAGTTTGAGCTGAGCTTTCCTGCTGGGTTTAACAGACCAGGTGGAGTCACCTCTAAGCTGTTTATTTGACAACCCAAGAAATGAAAACAGCCGAACCACGTGTAGCGATGCAACAAGGGTGTTCACTTTGCTTCAACTTCTGACCAGAAAGTCACTTTGAGAAGTTGGGTTTTCTGTGTGTGTTGCACTCATGCTCTCGCAGCCTTTGTAGAGCTGGCCTGCTTAAAACCGTAACCCAAATTCATAGATTCTAGAGTCTCATATAAAAACTGACTAAGATCTTTAAGGGCCTGGCGAATATAGTAAGTATAGTAGTTCAGTTTATAAAGGACTGGCTGTTAGAATTCTGCTTCAGTCTGCCTACCTGTGATGTCATTGCCTACCTGCCATGGGGGCGTGGCCTGGCCCAGGGATATATAAAAGGACAGACCCTCCTTATGGCTCTCTCTGTTACCCTCCTCTCTCTTCCGCCCCACCCCCACCATGCTCATTTAATAAACCTCATATAAGCTAATATCTTCTTATCATTTTCTCATATCAAACGTAACACTTGCCTTGCAAGCTTGGAGACCTGTAACAGTCCCCAGCACCCATGTAGTAAGTGGGGTGGAGTGGTCGGGTTTGTGATCAACCCTGGCACTGAGGGCACATAGATAATGTGCATCTCTGGGGCTCGCTGGGCAGATAGCCTAGACTTAGCCGTGAGTCTCAGGCCAGCGAGAGGTCCTGTATTGGCACCCAAGGTGGACAGCGCCCAAGGAGCAACATTCTAGGTTGTTCTCTGACCTGCAAACCCAGGCACACACACAGGCGTACAAGCCCATATGTATATGTGCACACATTCACACCAAAGGTCTTTTTAACTTTGTCTTTGCATTCTTTTTAGTTTTTTTTTTTAAAATCTTGTATGAATTACAACATGGATTCCAATAGCTTTTTAAAATGTATAGAATGCATGGAGAATCCACCAACAGTGCAAATCCAAGGGCTTGCTTGCTAGCCTGCTTTACCAAGCTTGGCTCCATTTCTTAGACATGAGCTTTCATCTCCTCCTATCCCTCAGAGTCTTGTACAGGTCCAAGGCCTAGCTCTGCAGTGCCATCCTCGGGAATACAGGATGGTAGTTCCCGATGTCAGGGGCCCTTAGGACAAGAAGGGTCCTTAGAGATCATTTGAGAAAATGGGGCCTATAGGAAAGCAGTGACCTGTCAGGTCATACTGCTAATCACTAACGTGGTGGCAGTGGGAGATGCTGGGAAACCATGGGGAACAGTTAGCTCAGCTTTGGGGTTCACTCTAGGGTGAATGCAGCTGAGAAATGTCTTAAGTTCATGATAATGTTATAGGCATGGGTTTGAGCTTGGAGGGCACTGACTGAAATTTCCTGGGTTTTGCTCCTCTTTACAATGAATACAGATCATGAGCCTGTGGTGGTGGCCTGGGCAGATGTGTGAGACAAAGGCTCCCAGGTGCACTTGGCACCAAGGCTCTTACTGCCTTTGAGGCTGACAAGAACAACTTAAACAAACAAACAAACAAAAAACAAAGGGTGCTCAAGGCCTTGTTATACACACCCAAGAGCTCTGAGAAAGTTCTGGAAGCCAGGAAAGGGAAAACAAAATAAATCAATCAACAAAACCCCCACTGGTCCTGCTGGCTCCAACTGTCAAAGATCCAACTCACTCAGGCCAGAAAGGCAAAGAGGTCTTCTGCTCCTCACGGTTCTCTCCCCTGGGGAGTCCCTGGCATTGCAGTGGGACCCCAGCCCTGCCATCCTCTAGGCAAGGACTGGTCCTAATCATTGCCTGAAGGGTCTAAGGCCAGGGCGTCTGTGTCAGGCCCTGCCCGTGTATGTTGGAAGGGTGAAAATCTTGGCTAACCATGACAACTGTCGCCTCTGCACAGTTACCGCGCTGTCCAGAATAAGACATCTGAGCATGGAACTGGCCCCTCAGATGAGCTATCCTAGGAAAAGAGGCGTCAGTTAGGAGAGCGAGTCTACATGGAGGCTGGAAGGAGAGAGGGTGGTAAGGCAAACTCTAGATCCTGGTGGCTGGGGTCCAGCTCACACTCTGCCACTCATTAGCTGTGTTACACAGTCTCTGTTTTCGTTTTCTTGGCTATTACATTGAATATGGAAATAATATCTTCCTGTGTGGTCATACTGAGGACTCAGTGGATAAATAAATAGCCAGAAAAGGGGGGGGGGGGAAGCCACCACAGTACAGACAGCCATCTTGCTGACTTACATAGAATCTTTCTTTGACTTGTTTACTTAAATTTTTAAAACTTTTTCTATATGTACGAGAATTCTGCCTGAAAGTATGGTCTATGCACCACATATGTGCAGTACCTGTGGAGGCCAGAAGGGGGCGTCAGATTTCCTGGGCCTGGGGTTACGGATGCAAGTTGCCATGCATGTGCAAGCTGGGGCTGGAACCCAGATTATCTGGAAGAACAGCCAGTGCCCTAAATCATGTTAGCCCCTTCATTTGTTTACTTTGTTGTGTTACTATGTAAGTAATAAAGTCACTATGTAAATAAGTAAGTAACCATATTGATTGTATTAAGAGATGGAAGGCAGGAGAGACATAGTTTTCAAACTTGCAAAGGACAAGTATTCAGTTTGGTGATAAATTACAATTTTATAATCTTGAAAATGATACAACATAGCTGGTATTTCAGATTCCGTTTTAGAGATAGAAAACAAAAAACAAAAAACAAAAAACAAACAAACAAAAAGCAGCAAAACAAAACAAAAAACCCTGAGGCTCCGACAAGCTAATATGTCTAAATGTGTGGGTCAGTTTGTGACTGTGCTCTGTCCCGCTGTTCTTCAAAACCCAGAATTCCCACTTGGTATCAGCAAAGTGAATGCCTCCCTTTCTTGGTCCCAGCTGTTCTGTGTGTGAGGTAGTCTTGTAAGCTCTTCGTACACTGACTGCCTGGAAAGCCTTGTGCCGACATCTTTAGCGATTCAGCCTCTGCCTCACTTCCCTCTAAAGCCACTTCCTCCGTGAGTCTCCTACCACCCAAGACCCCTCCTCCTTTTCTAGTTGGGCGTGTAGTCTGACCCACCGCTCTCTGTGGGTGATGAGAGGCTTCTGTGTTTTACCAAGTGGCACCTCGCATAGCAGGCACTCAATAAATAATGTGGCAGTTGCATGCAATTGGAGCTGACTGGGGAGGTGTTTAAAAAGAGATGCCATGTGCTGGGGACACCGGCTGTTAGGTGTGGTGTTGAGGGATTTGGGCTGGGTTGTAGCAACATGCGCACCTGAGGTAGGAACAGGAAGGGAGGTTGAGCAGGGTGGGTTAGTGCTGCAGCGGGGCCATACTGGATAGGATGAAGAGGCGAAGGGGAGGCTGCGAGCCTGCAAGGAACTTCCTGAAGACTGCAAAGGATGGAGAGAATTCTCAGACTGGTCCCTGCTTTCAATCAAGCGTGAAGTTATAATACTACATCCAACGACAGTGACGAAGCTCCATGTTACCCCAACTCCTGAGTTTACCTAGACTTCACTAGCCTCTGTAACACGTGCTGCCAGAAGCCAGAACAGAGAAGCTGTGAGAGCTCAGAGCATCAAGCGCCCAGAGAGAGCACCTTCTATTTTCAGTTCTGAATTAGAGAAACAAGACACAAACCTCAGTTCAGGAAGACCTCAAAATAACACTCCCATCAGAAGCTCAGCTTTTATACGTTTCCTTCTGGGACACGACCCTCAGAGTTAGCTGCCTCAGCTTCCTGTGGGAAACATTTGGGGCCACACTGCGGCAGCATGCTGTGACAGCGAGAGGTTCAGACAGACTGTGAGTGGTAATGGTGGCAGCACTCACTTATTTCTCTTAACTGATTGATGTGGGGTCTTTCAAAAAGACTCTAAGTTTCATTGTTTTCCTTTTTACTTAACACGTTCATTGCAGGGCATTTTCAAAATAGAACCACAGTAAAAACAAGTAGGTCACCAGCGGACAGTACTGTTTGGGTGTGGACACTCTACCAAAGCGAATCCTGTTGTATTTGATCTGGTGATTAGGCTGTGGCGTTTAGGATGACATTCTGAAGACAACAGGAAAAGTCTACCGTGGTGGAACTTGCAGGCACAAGGCAAGATCGAAGGCTGTGGTGGCTGGGGTTTCCATGCTTTGGCAGATCTTCAGTGTTTCTTCTTTGATCAAAGGGGTAATGTCGCATGCGGCGAGAGGAAAGACACTGAAATTACGAGCTTGGTTACTAACTCCACACCTGCCGTGATTTCAGCACACTGGTATTGTGGAACTGAGTGGAGATACACACTCTTATCATCCAAAAAATGCACTAGTGGTATTCTCTCGCTGTGTAACGAACTGTCTCCAAATTCAGAGGCTTGAAACAATAAGTATATAGTGCCTCATTGCTTCTGTAGGGTGAGAAGAAGTTTACCCCCAGGTCCCTCACAGGTTTGAGTCAAGCTATCAGTTAGGGGTTCAGGGGCCTGGGGATCTGAGTTTAACTGAAGAATCATCTTCCAAGGTCACTTCTGAGAACTTCATCTCGTGGGCTTTTCCATAAGCTTGCTTACATCATGGCTTCCGCCAAGGCGAGTCAAGAAAGGGAGAGAGAGATTGAGGAGGGAGTGGGAGCCCACAGTTCAGATCATCTATATGCCAGAGGGGTTTGTGGTCTGGTTTTGAAAGGCCGTCTCATCAGTTCTCCACAGCCTGCTCTCTAGAAGCAACCTGGAGCCAGGAGTGAGCGGGCTGGTGGGAAGGCATTGGGAGAGGTGTTCTAATCTGGTCCTTAAACAGCATCTGTAGCAAAGAGTCTCTCAGACCAGGTTCTTCATCTGTAAGATGAGATGGTGTACTAAATAAATCTAGCCTTAAAATAGTTGTTGTTTTCTATGAGCAAAGAGCATTGGGGATACTATAGGAAAAATATGTATGCATTTGTTGTCAGTCCAAAAAGCTTGGGGATGAATAAGTATAGGAGTAATCATTTATTGAGAGCTTGCTACAGCGACCACATTATGGCTTGTCTGGCAGAGGTGCAAAGGCAGGTAAAAGAGCAAGAGTGGTGTATAACGAAAAGGAGGGAAAGCTTCTGTCTTGGGAGATGTTGACAAGGGGAGACTGGAAGCGGGACCGCTTTCTGCAACTGGTTGTTCAAAAGTATCTGGATGTTTGTGGTTTGTCGCTGTTAGAAGCAGAGAAAAACGAGGGGAGAGGCAGTTATTGCTGTGACCCTGGCCATTCAGAGCTGCTCACTGCAGTGGTTGGCAGCTCTGTTACCAACAATAGTTTGGCTTGTATCTTTGTCCCTCAACTTTTAGTTTTAGTTTTCTATGGGATGTTTAGGTCTGTCAACATTCCTGTTAAAGCCTAACTCTTGCAGTGCTGAGGTATTTGGAGGCTTTGGGAGGTCAGGCGGTCTAAGACCAGTTTCCCTACGTTTGGAACCAAGAGGGTCTGCAGGACCTGCTCCCCACAGATGCTCCCGGGAGTGTTTGCTCCTGCCTTTTCTGGTCACACCTTTCCTGGGCTTGACGTTTCCTTCTACTTTTCTCTAGTCTTCCCCTTCTGTGCCTTTAGCCTCCTGCCACCTCACTCTTAGAGGGATGCTTCCAGCACTCTAGAGCCTGTTTTAGCCCTCTTAGGTTGCTGAGACAAGGCATCTCACACCAAGTGGCTTAAATAACAAAATTCTGGAGGATGGGAAGTCCAAGCTCAGGGCAGCAGCATGAGCTTTCTGAGAGACAGAGAGAGGGATGGAGAGGAGACAGAGGGACGGAGAGGAGACAGATAGACAGAGAGACAGACACAGAGAGAGACGGACAGAGAGAGAGAGAGAGAGAGAGAGAGAGAGAGAGAGATGGACAGAGGGACAGACAGAGAGAGGGACAGACAGACAGAGAGAGGGACAGACAGACAGAGAGAGGGACAGACAGACAGAGAGAGGGACAGACAGAGAGAGAGAGAGGGACAGAGAGAGAGAGAGGGACAGAGAGAGAGAGAGGGACAGAGAGAGAGAGAGAGGGACAGAGAGAGAGAGAGAGAGGGACAGAGAGAGAGAGAGAGAGAGGGACAGAGAGAGAGGGACAGAGAGAGAGAGAGGGACAGAGAGAGAGAGAGGGACAGAGAGAGAGAGAGAGAGAGAGAGAGAGAGAGAGAGAGAGAGAGAGAGAGAGAGAGACGGACACACAGAGAGAAAGCGAGAGAGAGACAGGGACAGAGAGAGACAGGGACAGAGAGAGACAGGGACAGAGAGAGACAGGGAATGAACAGTACTAAGAACTAATTTCACTCAGGATCTCTTCAATCCAACCTTTCCAAAGGCTTCACCTCCAAATGTGTTAGCAATAGGAGAGACCAGACCATCAACGTAAGAATTTAGGCAGGATAAAAACAGTCCAAAGCAGGGCCAGTCACCCCAGCTCCTTCAATTAATGCCATGTGAGGAAATGTTACTATACATTGTGGTTTGCATATGTAAGGTCCCCAGGCTCAGATGCTTAAGTACTTGGTCCCAGCTAGTGGTGTTTGGAGATTGTTACTGTGGCCTATGTGGCTTCTGGGGTGGGCTTTGAAGGTGACAGCCTGTGAAGGTTCTGGTCTGAGCGCTCTGCTTCCCGGCAGGCCAGCATGTAGCAAACCCCACAGACAGCTGTTTCCCCAGGCCCTCCCAGCTGTGATGTATTGTGTCCCTGAAAACCACTGGGAAGTAAACCTTTCCTAACATGCTCCTGCCAGGTGCTTGGTCACAGCAATGTAAGAGTTAACTCTGACACCACTTGAACTGGCATTCCTATGTTCCAGAGATAGGACATAGATGTTGAGAGCCATTATGACCTTTCTACAGTGGCCTTAAACTGTCTCAGCAGTTCCCCAAAGTGGCCCCTCGTCTAGGATCTGAGGCGGCTGGCCCCTCATCAGAAAACCAGTTCTTCTCATGGGTGCTGCTGTTTAATGAGCAAAATCTGCACCTCATGTTTTTTCTTCCCTCTGTGCTGTTGTCTAAAGTACTCTCCTAAATGCTTTTGTTCGAGTTCCTTCAGAAAAGCCTAGGTGCTTTTCAATTTGGTCTCAGCCTCTCTTGCTACTTCAGATGGATGTACCGGAGCTTTCAGTGTCATTAGCAAGGATGCTCACAGCAGGTGCAGGGGTTAGAGTGGTCCTGGGCCCCTAACCTCAGCTCTCTGTGGTAATTTATGAATGAAAAAGTAAGAGTTGCCCAGCTTTACGTTTTCTTTGTGTTGGACTACTTTATATTGGGTTTAGAGTCTTAATTTTAGGATGGATCTCATTTTGTATTAACCACAAATTTCTACACAAGGAAAATAAAACAACAAAAAGTTACTGTTTTGTTTTGTTTTACAAATGGTTCTGTAGGACAGAAAGCCCTGTATTTGGACCCAGAGGGCTCGGCCTTGAGCTGGCTCTCCATTCCAGCCCCGTTCCACACCCACAGAAGACTCTGTGGTTACTTTTCATAGGCTTCTGCAATTTCAAAGCCCACAGGGCTCATAATCAGGTCTGGGGAAGCTGCTCCCTTTGTAGGCGTCAGCTGCTTGTGGGGAGGTTTGTCCCTGAGAGAGATGTGACTGAGGCAAACACACTTGGGGGCTAATCTTTGTTTAGCATTCCTTTATTGTCACAGAGGAAGTTGACTTAGCTTGTGTCCCACTGGACTGAGTGTACCACTGCCTAACCCCACCCCCACAGCCCCCGCCCTGAGCAGTACTTCCTTGTAGACAAGAGAAAACGTCCAAGGAGAGTTCAACTTGTCTGCACACATTTGTATTTTAGGACTGGTCTTTTTCTTGCTAGACTGTTGGAGTTTGTCCTTCCGCACTATTTTATCGAAAAGGCATTTTCCCAGGCTGCTGAGGTGGGAAAGGGCTCGAGCTCCCTCTGCTCGTGCTGGTCTGTACCTGGAGAGACGTCCAAAAACTGCCACCATGCAGCTTCAGATCACACTGTGAGTCTCAGTGTTAGTCAAACAAGTCTCCACTTAGCCAGCGGCCTCCTTTGAGACTCTTAACTTTCACACTCTGTGCCTACCAAGCCAGTCTTCCAGGAAGCTCTTCCCTCTGGTCATGTGACAACTGCTCTAGGGCTTGCTCTTGGTCACCTGCTCCTTGGTTTTTCAGCTTCAAGTTCCTTGCGTCTTAAACTCGTGGTTTCACAAAAGAATAAAATTCTACTTGATTTCACTATCCATAGCTAGTTGCATTTCTAACGCTGTGATAAAATTCTGGGAGCATTTTCTAGAGGGACAGGTTATTTTGGGCTTTCAGATCCAGACAGTCAATAGTCCATTATGGCAAGAAATCATGGCAGCAGGTGACAGTCAAGGTGGCAAGAACAGTGAGCTCACGTCTCAAGCCACAAGCAGGAAACAGAGAAACTAGATATATCACGAGTCTTTAAACTCTGAAAGCCCACCTCCTCTAGCAAGACCACACTTCTTAAACCTTCAGAACAGTGCTACCAACTGGGGACAGATAGGTTCAAATTCTTGACTCTATGGGGAATAATCTCATTCAAACCACCATGTTATGTAAGAAAATAATAATGTTACAGCTAGGTTAGGTCTGTGTTACTATAACAGGTACTTGAGGCAATTAGTTTATAAAGAAGAAAGGCTTATTGTGGCTCATAGTTTAAGAAGTATCTGTCCATGACTGATTGACCAATTGGGTCTTTCACTTCAGGCCTTGTGGTGAGGCAGAATGCAGAGCCAAAATTGATCTCATGGCTGTAATGAGAGAGGGAGGAGAGAAAAGAGGAGAGCAGAGGAGCTGGAGAGACGAGAAAGAAGGAGAAAGCGGGGAGGGCCGGCTTGGTATTCCTTTTGGGACATGCTCCAGTGGCCTAAAACCGCCATTAGATCCTACTTCTGGAAGTTTCTACTTCCTTCCAGTAGTGGTAAGCTGGGGACCAAGCCTTCAGCATATGGGTTTCTGAGTCCAGATCCGGGCAATGGCCACAGCCAGCACTTACTGAACATTTACTGTACCTCACTACCCTTCTAAAGTTGGATTGTCCTTGGCTGACCAGTAGTAGTGTATGCTGCACTTAGAAAACTGGAACACGGAGTCTCACAAACTATGTAATTTGCCCAGGGTCATAGGGCAATCATAGTGGCCTCCAATATGTTTATTGTTGGACTCTAAACTTAAGATTGGTTTCCCCTTGGCCAAAATGGTCATATTCTGAAAAGATCCTGTTTAGGGATAATAGCTGAGCTTTGGGTGAGTGATAGTGGTCCTCCTGTGATGTTTACTAAATAGCCAGGCTGTGTGGGTTTTCAACCCAGGACCTGAACAGCTGAGTTAACCGGCCAGCCAAGCATCATATGTTTGAAAAAGGAAAATAAACTATTTTCCCTCCCAGTAAGTAAGGATTTCATCAGCCAAACCCGATTTCTTGTTTGATGGCTCAGGGATTCTAATCTTAGTTTATTAATTAGGGTAGTCCTTCCGAACCCCTTTTCCTACCATGCTCAGGACAGAGGTCCCTCTAAACTGTGGCTCTCCTGCACTGACTACCAAGATGCTTTCATCTGGACTTCTCATCTCTGCCTCCGATGCCCAATGCTCCGTCAGAGAGCAATGTCTTCATCCCTAACATGCTCTGGACACTGTCCCCCAGGAATTTAGATTCTCAGAGACTCATAAATAAAAACACAGGCTTTTCGTTTGTTCCAAATATACTTTTTAGGCTTAACTGTTGTTTAGTGTTAATTTTGAGAGGAAAACAACCCCACCTCCTTTAAGCCATTCAAGCCGCTTTGCACAGGCAGCGACTAAAGTCTTACTGAATAATAACAGGCATTTAGCTCTCTCTTTTGACTCAAAGTCTGAAAGCTTTAGTGAGGAGAATGACTTGGCTTCCCCTGGGAAGAGTGTTTTGGCTGTCTCTGTGTTCTAACGTCTTTCGTGTGTGTGTGTGTGTGTGTGTGTGTGTGTGTGTGTGTGTGTGTGTGTGTGAGCGAGCTATCAGGGACTGAGCCGCAGGCAGGGACGATGCTCCATGTGGATAGATTGTGATTGTAGTTGAGGTGAGTGGTGTGTTCGGCTGTTGCTTGGCGTGCAGGAAGGAAACAGGAAAGAATAATAGCTTCCTGTGCCGTGAGAGGCTGGACTTGCAATGCGGTCAACAGGTGTGGACATCTGCAGCTGCCCAGCCATGCTCTGGGGACCAGGGTCTCAGAAACATAATCACCTCCGCCTTCAAATGATTTGCCTGTGTTTCTGGACCACAGCTAGATCAGAGGAACAAATGAAGAGGAACAATTTTCTACTAAAGTATTCCAATGTTTTAAAAAAAATATTGTATGAAAAGAGTAAATAATCATCTGGAAATCCTTGTCCAGCTTTTAGGAAACAGAGGATGTTTCCCCCTTGATATCTATCAAGACAAGCAGTCATTTTCTAAAAAGATTATCCATAAAAAATGTGATTTTCTTTTTTCTCTCAGGACTATTAGGAACCTAATCTGACCCTAGTCCTAGAAACAAACAGCAAAGGCAGACTGTGTTTAACTGTTATTTTCTTTGAGAGAGTTAATTGTACAGCCCTTGTAATTGACAGAGGTGTCCACCCCAGCAAGCATCTCTCTCATGTCTGTGATGCAGGATGGGCAACCAGACTCAAACTCTCTTCCTCAGACCTCATGTTGCTCGTTTGGTCCTAGCAAGGGGTGATGGGAGCTTGGTATGAGTTCGTCTCTGGAGCTTGGTATGGATAAAAGCATTTGGCAGAGCAGCACCTACGAGCCACGAACACCTGCTCACCCTCACAGTCGGTCCCCTTCTCTCCCCATTCACAAGTGATTGCTTTTCAATTAGCTCTTGATTCACTTCCAGAAATTTACCACAATAAACTCATCCTCAGTGACCTCTTTTATGACATGCGCAAGGGAATGCCTTCTTTTTGAAGGCCTACCACCTCATGCATGCTCCCACCCTGCTCTGGGTCTTACAGTGTTCTTCCCTCAGGTCATCAACAACCTTGCTGCCTTCCTTCCATGAGTAAGTCTTCTGTGGCAGGTCTGAGTGTTGTCTTTGGGTGCTGTTATGAATTAGATGGTAGAAAAACACTTGGCACACTAGTGAGAGTAATAATGGAATAGGTTTTTTTTTTTTAATTTTAAAAATATTTCTTTGTAATGCTATAAAACTTTTTTCTCTAATTGAAAAAACTCATCTAATTATAGAAACTCTAAAAGAATGGAAAATCCCCAAATAGTAACAAGGGCTGTCTATGGCCTTGGAATTGTGTCAGTCCTCAGAGAATCAAACACCTTTGCTACTGATATTTTCTCTCAAAGTAAGACACCCCCCCTCTCTCTGTGTGTGTGTGTGTCTTTGTGTGTTTGTGTATGCACATGGAAACTCTGTCCACATTATTAGAGATGGAGTTTCTCACTGGCCTAGGGCTAACTAATTACTCTAGACTGGCTGGCTATGGATCACAGGAATCCTCCTGGCTCTACTTCCCAGCTCTGGGGCTATAAGTACATGGCATCACAAGATTCTGGACATGGGACTCAGGTCCTTGTGCTTGTAAGGACCTAATTGGTTGTGCCATCTTCTCAGCTTAAGGACTATCACTTTTATGGCTGTGACTATCTGACCTTCTGCCTCACTGACTGGAGACTGAAGCCTGAGACATGGTAGCAGAAGAAGGGTAGAGCCGCAGACCTGGCTCCTGCCCGTGACCAATGGCATGAGCGTGACCCTCATGGTACTAACAAGAGCCCTCCACTGACTTGGGTGTAGCAATGTGACTTCTGCTTTGCTTTTCTTCCCACCACCTCCCAGAATGTCTTGTGTGGCTGTCTCAGTTCTAGTTTGTGCCGTTTTGTCCTGGTCACATGGGTGTGGTGCCCCATTTCTTTCTTGCTACACTATGGCTAGACAGTGCAGTCATCTCCAGCAGTACTCAGCCCTGGGACAACACACTCTACCTTTCTTTCTTCATGACAGCCATAAATTTAAGCAAGGAGGTTAAAGTTACACAAGGAAGTCTTTCCTCAGTGTCACCATTTTGTTATAAGTGGAGAGACCCAAAGAAGTAAATTATAGTCCTAGTGAAAACACATCCTCTACCAGGGTGAGGCTATGTGGTCACAGCACTTCCTAGGATGGGTAAAACCCCAAATAAAAACCTCCTGTGTCAAAGTACCAGAAAATAGATTTGCTGTGATCTCACTGAGCGGCGATGGGTCTGATACTGAAGGATGTGCAGGTGCCTTGCTGCCCCATGAGCCTTGTGCTGGCTTGGGGGGGCGCGGTTGAACAACGTGGCAACCACACTTAGGAACCTGGAACGCTCCTTCACCCACATCACCACAACAGCTTTTGCAGAAGAAACATGCCCAGTTGAAGGATCTTCTTGGCCCTTCAGGAAGTGACATCTACTCTTTGGTTTTCTTTTTTCTTTTTAAAAAATAGTTAAAGCCAGGCGTGGTGGCTCACGCCTTTAATCCCAGCACTTGGGAGGCAGAGGTAGGCGGATTGCTGTGAGTTCGAGGCCAGCCTGGTCTACAAAGTGAGCCCAGGATGGCCAAGGCTACACAGAGAAACCCTGTCTTGAAAAACCAAAAAAAAAAAAAAAAAAAGTTAAAAATTTTTATTCTTTAATAATTTCATACATGTATATACTGAATTCTTTGGGAGGAGTACTTTTAATCCCCATTGCCTTCTCTGATCCTCTTTGCTTTCCCACGGAAACCCTTCTCTCCAGCAAGCCCTTTCCTACTTTGATGTGTGCCCTCCATTCATGTTTAATTATGTTTTCTGGCATGAGCGTGAGCGGGGACTCGTTTTCTGGAGTATGGGCAGCTTATCAGTGGTCACATGACCGAGAGCCACTCCTCCAGCAGCCGATGACTGCCCATAGTCCACTCATCCAGGCACCCATCTTGTGCGCATGCTTCTGATTCTTAATCTCCTCCCTGGAAGTACGTCTCATCATTCTGAAAGCAGGCTTCTGTCCACCTTGGCCAGTTCTGTGGTCACATTGGCTGGCTCCAGAGGTCACCTGCCACCTCCTCAAATGATAGGGTTGGACATGGCTGATTCCTAGTGCTCCTGATGGCTTTACTGACATGTGTGACCAAGTTCCTGTCACCATCAAGTCTCTCTCCATGTTGTCAGGAGGCAAATTTATAGTTCCATGTGGCCTATAACTAGCACTAAGTTTACTTTTGCCTGCTTTTCATCTATACCTTTATTTTCTCTTGATTATTTCCCTCATCCCATTCAGTTTTATGATCTTTCATTGCTTTGTATCATCTTTGAAAACCATATTACATATCCTTCACAAAAGGAGAGTATATAGATACATACAAATTTATCACTATGTCATCTTACAGAATTATAATAAAAGATTATGATGACGAGAACCACTTTGCAATTACAGAAGATAAAATGGAGGATTTTTGATTCTTTTAGTGCTAGCTGAGTTGCCTGAAGCTCAGGGGAAGACGGTTCACAGTGACATGTCCTGACACAGAGTGGACAGGTTCTATCTCATCTACAGCTGCCTTTTATTAGGGTTTCAATTCTGGCTTGCTTTCCGGGCTTCCTACAAGTAAGTTAAGCTGGCCTCTTACTTTGGAACTTAGCTGCTTGCTTTCTGTGCCCAGCAACTTTACTTATTTCCCTCCCTAGTTCACATTGCAAGACTCTCGGTCCCTTAGACACTTGTCTTCCAACATTCAAGACTCACTTCAAACCTCACTTCCTTGGCTCCAGTGCATGCTGGGTATTGTAGACTTGAGTATTTCCATAAGTATCACCCTAAACTTTTAAAAGCATAATGTGAAATTTCTTCTGTCTTGTTAAAGCTAAGCCTGATGTGTTAGCTTTCGGCCATTCTAGGATTTCTATCATATGAGTTGAAGCTACGTAGACACGTCTCACTTGACCACCTGGCATAATGAAAGCCGCACACACAAAGGCATAGGCCCCAAGAGTCTAAAAATATTTTGAAAAGAGCAAACAGTGGAGCAACAGATGATTTAGTGGGCATTGCAACCCCTGAGTGTTTTCACTGAAAATATGAACTCAGCCATTTGAAAGTGGTTGGTGGGTTTGTTTTCTTTCTCACCTGGATCTCGGTGACTGGCAGATTCAACATGGGCTGGTGGCTCTGCAAACTGCAGCCGACGCTGATAAAACACAGTGCAGCTGCAGAGTAAGCATTCCTCCTGAGCGTGCATATCTGCAGTGAGCTGCCCCTTGCCTGAGAAGCTAAGACTGACGGCACAGGGGTTACCTGTTTACCTACACTGTGCTCCGGGGCTCAGGTCTCTGGAATATCTGGGCCTATCACCTCCACAGGCACTCTGAATAAGATGCCAGAGCCAGTGTGTTGCCTCGGGTGGGAAATTTGAATCATGAATCACACACTTCAAGAACAAAAGGCATTTTAAAATTTTTCTGTGTACTATGCTGATACTTGTTGTTGTCGTCATTGTCAGGCAAATAGGTGCAGAATGTCACCTTTGAAACAAACACCAGGAGCCATGGTTTCTGTCCACATGATCTGATGTCAGAGTTCTTACTCACCATTAAGAGCTAACACCCCCAGTGAAGGAAAGGTCACTAACATTCTGTTCTCTTTGCCCTGGAGCCTTGGATTATTAAGCCTAGCAAAATGCAAGAACTAGTAGTTTGTTAAACAGTCTTCAGCAACTCAGACTATTCTATCTGCTTTTGTGAGAGAGGACTTCACTCTGTAGCCTACCCTGGAGTTCATGCTGTAGCCTAGGCTGGCTTTGAACCGATTGCTGTCACCTCCTGAATGCTCGCATTAAAGGCTTGGTATACCATGCATAACTTCAAATCACACAATAAACAGAAGAAACTCATTTCTTAGGTAGAATATTAATGAAGCTTTGTCTCTAAGACAAACATGATTTTTAAGTGTCCATGTGCTTGTATGTCTGTGTGCTTGTATATAAAGAAGTATGCATGTGGCATGTACACATGTTATGTGGCTTTAGACTATTGCGCTACCAAAAAGAAAAACAGTCTCTAAGTGATGAGAGCAAATATATTTCATTAATTATGTCATATATTTGAAACGTCTACTCAGATTGCTTTCAAAGTATACTTGTAACAGCCTATTAACAGCTGCTATTAGTTGAACACGCTTTACCTCAATCATACTAGGCACAGTTTTTCTCCCTTAAAAATATAGTCTGCTGATATCCTTACAACCTACATTCTATTTACATGTATTAAGCCATCTGGCTGTCCCCATTTTATAGATGAAGAGACTGAGGCACAGGGAGATGATACAGGTAGTAGGAATAGGGCCAGGGTCGGCAGGTAGGGCCACCGTGGAGCCCGCTTTCAGGCTCTCTGCCAAGTGTGGCAAATGCTGGAATAAATCTGAGAACTTCATGTTGTATTTAGTGGAAGGGAGAGGGACTGTAGTATTAGTGAGGTTACTGGTCAGAGGCTCAGTGGACAGCAGTGCCTTCTCAACACAGGGTCACCTAATGCAGTTCCCGCCAGCCAACACTAACCACTGCCCAAAAATATGCCAGAAAATCCATGTTCTAAATTATGTACTCTCCTGAGCGGCTTATGAAATCGTGGTCTGTCCAACTCCATACAGCCTAAGGTATGAACAATCCCCCAAGCCAGGCATCCAGGCTACATAGTTTATACACTCGGTTGTCACTCAGTAGTCTCTGTCGACAAAACGTCCATTGCTATGACTTGGTGCTGCTGTTCTAGTGGCTCCCATTGTACTTAACATTGTCCCCAAAGCACAGGAATAGTGATGCTGTTAGCATCTTGATATATATTGGTATTATTCTATTTTTAATAGTTCTTTTTATTTTGAATGTGTGTGTGTGTGTGTACTTGTGAGTACAGATGTCCACAGAGGCCAGAAGAGAGGGCATCAGATCATTGGAGCTAGATTTACAAGCAGATGTGTGTAGTGACTTTTTTTTTTTTTTTTTTTTTTTTTTAGAATTTTTGAATTTTGATTTCTTTAAAAAAAGATGAACATATTATAAGAATGTGCTTTCATTTTAATCCCAGGTGTAGGGATGTGGGGCTGCTTTGGAGTATCTGCAGCCTCTGACCATGATTTGCCTCGTGTTCTGGCAGAAGCGTGGTACTGCCAGACACAGATGATTTCTGTGATTGTGTGACATTTGGAATTCTGGGAACTTCTCAAAGGGTACATCAATGCAAGGGCCAAGAGAAGCAGGTTGGGTAGTTGTTGGCTGTTCAGAGAGGTTGGCTATGGTTTGTTAGCAGCCGTGGCCAAAGAAGAAAAACAACACGAAAGAAATTAGATTCAGGGATTCTCTCTCTCTCTCTCTCTCTCTCTCTCTCTCTCTCTCTCTCTCTCTCTCTCTCTTTCTCTCTCTCTCTCTCTCTCTCTCTCTCTCTCTCTCTCTCTCTCTCTCCCTCTCTCTCCCTCCCTCCCCTCCCTCCCTCCCCTCTCCCCTCTCTCCCTCCCTCCCCTCTCTCCTTCTCTCCTTTCCCCTCTATCTTTGTTTCTCTCCTATCTAGTGTTAGGGGGTGAATCTGAGGGGACAAACAGTGGGAGAAAGAAGAACCCAAAAAGTAGTGAAGACCAGCTACAGGTGTGAGCTGCCTGAGATGGTATTGGGAACTGGACTCAGGTCTTCTACAAAAGCAGAATGGGCTCTTAACCCCACCGAGCCATGTGTCTAGTTAGTCTACTTCATTAATAGCTACTGTTGTTAATAGTTAATTATATTTAATTATATTAATTATGTCTAACTTATCCATTAGACATAGGTGTGCAAACATAAAGTACAGTCAAATTCTTATAGAAGTGTCTGGAGATGCATCTTCTGAGGATAAGAGTGTGTGTGTGTGTGTGTGTGTGTGTTTGTGTGTGTGTGTGTGAGCGCTTCTGCCGTGATCTCAAGTTCTCACAGCTAAAGCCAAAATGGAACCTTAGAGTGAAGAAGTCACTAGTCCAGAGTTCCTGAAACTGGGTTCGCAGAGACCCATTGTGTCAAGTGCTGTGGGGGGCAGGGCATGCAAAGCCCTCCTGTAACCAGGAGAGCTTGGGCCAGATTTTATGTAGGAAAATGACTGGTGTGGGCTGAGCTTCGGGTTCCCCTGCTCAGGGCTGATGTCCCTGCTGCAGAGGAAGCAGGAGTGCACAGCATGGAAGAGTCCCTGTTGAGACTTGCGTGCAGAGGTCAGTCTCCAACCAGAGGGGTTTGCCGTTCTCAGACACATTCTTGGCATTTTATATGAGAGAGATGCCTGGTGGCCAAAAATGACCTGTGAATGCTTATTTAACAAAACAAAACAAAACAAAACAAAAAACAAAACAAAACAAAACAAAAAAACAAAAACCCAAAACCAAATTCCTTAGTTTTGCTGAATAGCTCACCTTTTTCTACAAGTGTCGCCCCTTGAGGCTTGGGTAGATGGGCCTGCTTGCACAGCAAGGGTTTTCTTGTTGACTATAGCACATTTTTTTTTTTTACCTTATTCATATGTTATCTGCTGGATGTAAACTTGTGTGACTCTGGGGGCTGGGGTGTACACTGACAGGGTTTGTCAGGCTCCAGAGTGTTCTGTGGGAAATGTCTGTGAAGCCCCCTCTCCCCGATAGAGGCCCAGCTTGAGAGACAAAGAGAATCACTCATTCATTCAACAAATAGCTCATGGGCCATGCCAGGATCTATACTTGGGGTCTTAATGAGTCAGGTTCAAGCTCTCTAGGAACCCAGGGCCCAATGGGGGAAGTCTGGTAGGACAGGAACACTCATTACACAGGGTGAGAGATGGGGTGTGGTGGGCACCCGCTTCGGCAGGGGCCAGAAGTGGGCAGTGGAAGTGCTCTTGAGATGACCTCTGAACCCGAATGGTTGGTCTGAACGGAAGAGTAGAGAATGGACAAGGAAGCAGAGGACAGGACAGACAGACAGACAACGTGGTGCTGTAGGAAGCTAGGCTGTTCAGAACGGCTACAGTGTCTGCGAGTGGGGAGGTGGGAGCTGTAGCCATGCCAAGGAGACTGAGGTTTCTTCTTTGAGTAGCAGGGATCCAGTGTAGAATGTAGAAAAGGAACTGCCCTCACCACAGCTGTTGTTCTCCCTTCATAACCGTCCGTATGCCAGGCAGTGTGTTACAGAGTCCCCCAGCAGTTCTGGGAGGTAGATAAAATTTTCTATCTTTTCGATGCAGAAGACTTAAGCTTTAGGCAGTAGGATGTGCACGTCTGTTGAAGCCACTGTAATTATGTTCTTCAGAACCGCATAGCTTAAATACCAGAGTCATTTTATTTCAGCTCTCTCTAACCAGAAAATGCCTGACCAGGCTGTCCTCTGGGCCAGGTCCTTCTAAGACCTGACCCGCCTCCCCGACTTTCGGATGGCCACCATCTACACATGTGTTCCCATGGTTACCCCATGCCTGGGTCTTAACCCTCTTCTCGTAAACACACTGGTTATCTTGGGACAGGGTCCATCTATACTGGTGACCTCATTCTAACTTTCTCACCTCATTAAAGATCTGACAACTCACACAAGAAGCAGCATCTTCAAAGCCACAGGGCTTGAACATGGTAGTGTGCGGGATTGGCCCCTGGGGAACTCACCCAGGGCCTGAGTTCTTGACACTGTAAACCTCAGATGTGTGCTTTAGAAAGTGCTCAAACCGCTCTCCTGGCGGGGTGAGGTTAAAGCAAGCAGGACCAGGGAGTGGCTTTGGCACTCTAATCTGAGTGGGTCCCCAAAATTGCTAGCAGACTATCCGGAAGTAGATAACTAAGGTTCGTGTTTGTGCTGGTGTGTGTCTACAGGGCGCAAACCTAGACACACCTGGGGCAGAGGGCGCCTGTTGAGGAGTTCCTCCATAAGATTGGTTTGTGGGTGTCTGTGAGTCATGTTCTTGATTGATAATTAAGAGAGGAGGACCCAGGCCTGCTGTGCTTGGAGGTGGAGGTGGCCCCAGGCTGCGTAGGAAAGGCAGTCCCAGGTTTCCTCTGGCCTGGCTGCCCTTGATGATGGACTGTAAAGTGTGAACTAAAATAAACGGATGACTATGAGCCTCAATGTGGGTGCTTGGAATCTAACGCAGGTGCCTCCACGGGGTCATCTCTTTAGCCTCTTCTATTTTTTGTTGATTTTTGAGAAGGATTGGTGTTAAACTCTTGCTCAAATATTTACCTCTGGGTTTTTAAACAAGCCTCTGTTGGAGCACAACTGTTTTCATTTATCTCTGTGTTGTCTAAGGCTGGTTGTGCACTCTCAGTCACAGGGCGGTGGTATCACAACGAAGGCTGCACAGCCTGTGCTATGGCTTAGATACGGTCTGAGTGTGTCCTGCAAGGTTCCTGTGCTGGAAACGTGGTCTGAGTATGTCAGTGCCAGAGTGGTGGACCCTTTAAGAAATGGGACCTGGTGCAATTATGACACTGGAAAGTCCCTCTTGGGAAGAACGAGACGGAGCTTGGTCACGGAGTTCCCCCATGTTCATGTGATCTTCCTTCCAAGTGCTGCCCTCTGCCATTGGCCCCCAGCAAAGGCCACAGAGATGGCCGCCAGATCTTGGACTCCTGGTCTCCAAAACCTGTCAGATAAACGATGTCTGTATAGGTTAAGATGCTTTGTTCTAGTGATAGAAAACAGCCTCACATGGTTCACAACCCACACGACTAAAAAAAAAATCTCTTATTTCCTCCCCAGTGATCTCATGTCTATGAAAAACACCGAGAAGTCTGTCTCTTTGAGGATAAAGAATTGGTGATAATTAAAAGCCCTCATGATTTTAATTAATAATTATTTAAAAAGCCATTTCACCCTGTAGCTATAGATTCCCTGGGTTTATTTCTGTATTTTGGAGAACAGACTGAACAGATGCTATAACCAGTCACTCTAGGGAATTATGCCAATTAGGACGGTGACAGGAGAGAGGGTGCCATATAGTGAATATAGCTTGTAAAAGAAGGGCCAGGTCATGACCAGTGTGTGACCTTGGGGGTCAAATATGCCTCCTCATTTCACTGACAAAGGCATGAGGAGAGCCACATTGGGGGAGATGTGTGCTCAGCTTTTGGTAGCCTGAGTCTGATGTAGCGTTAGACTTTTTATACCCTGCATGGGAAGGAGACATCAGCCCATCAAGTATAGATGTTCTTATCTTGTAAGTCATTGCATGCCTGGGCTGGCTCTCAGGTTTGTGTTACTTGGAGAGACCTCTGCTGTCCCAACTGTCACTTCTGAAGAGGCTGCTAGAGCCAGGCTCTCCCCACCCTTCATGGGAATCCTCACCCTGCTTTCTGTCAGCCCACAGGTTCTCTGCATGGTTTCCCTCCCACAAATGGCATCTCTAAGGTTTTGAAGTCGGAGGAACCTGAGGCCATGATGTCATCCCTCTTAGGTTTTCTTAACTTCCATTCTTTTTTTTTTTAATCAAATGACACAACTCATAATCTATTTTTAGATTGAAATAATTTCTGTGTTTTCCTTATTTGTTCTTTTAGTGCTGGGACCAAACTCTGGGCCTTGGGCATTCTGCTGCTTGCTTAGGTTTGTAGTCTAGGGACAGACTCAGGGCCCCATGCAGATAGGCAAGTGTGTTATGGCCTCTGGCTGATCAGAGAAATTGGGTCGGTTCCCAGCTCCCACATGGAGGCCCACAGTTGTGTGTAATTCCTGTTCTGGGGAATCTGAAGCCGCCTTCTGCCCCTTCCATGGATATCAGGAGCACACAGCAAATACCATGTACATATATAATTTTAAAAAATCATATGCCTATCCAAATCATTATTCTATCTATCTATCTATCTATCTATCTATCTATCTATCTATCTATCTTCAATCATCTCTCATTTGTCTTCTATTTACCCATCTACACATCACTTTCTCTTGTAGTAATTATCTTTAGATACTTAACATTGCTTATTTCTGATTCGTTAGATTTGAGGAGTTTTCTTGACAATCTCCAAGTTGCTTAGTTTAGTTTGCTTTATTTTGGCCAAAATATAAGTATTGTTAAGACAAAATTAAGGGCTGTGGCTGTGGCTCAGTGGCACAGTGCTTGCCTAGTATGCATGGGGCTCTAGGTTCAATACCCACGAGGGCCTCCCCCACAAGGACAGACGACAGACTGAGGACTTCGGTTTAGAAAGAACATTTGTGTAATGATGAGGGCAAGCTTAGCCTTAAATTTCACAGTCATCACTCAGTGCCTGCATTAGACTTATACTTTAATACAAAAACCCTTCTCCAAAGTGAAGGACATCACACCACTGGCTTCACTGGCCCCGGAAAAAAGTGAGGACATTGGAATAAACTCAGACAACAGAAAGATTGGTGCATGTTGTGTGTGTTGCTTGGATCTGTTGTAAAAGGAGCAAAATAAGTTGAAAATAAAAGGTAAGCTGAGTTGAGATAGTCAGAGCCCAGCATGAATTCTTAACTATGAAATCTACTTCAAGTCTGAAAAGTGAGATTTCATATCATCATTTACGCCCGGGTTTAAATTGAATGAGGAGGAGAGGACTTTTTCTTGCGGTTCCCTTACATAGTACCCTTCCATCAGTGTAGTGTTTGCTTCAGTTGGAGTTTTAATTTTGCATTCTCAGCCATTGTCAGAGTTTAATCTCAGTGTCACCCTCTCCTCTCCTCTCTTCCTTCCTCTGTCCCCTCCTTTTTGAAGTCTGTTTCCTCCTTTCTCCTCCCCTCCATGTCTTCCTCATTGGTCTGCCTCCCTCGCTTTTTTTCCTTCCATTGTTTTCTCAATGTGCAGTGTGTGTCCTGATTGGCCAAGCCCTCGCCCCAGCTCCCCACAGAGGCAAGCTCTGCCCTGATGCCAGGCATCTAAGTCAGGACTCCCTGTGTCTAACCCCACGGTTAGACTACCCACTAAAACAGGCATCACTTTTTGGAGATATAGAGAGAGCTAAACGATCTCTGACAGCTGTGAAGTGCCGAAAAGCATCTGTTGATCAAAGCGCTGCTTTTAATAACAACAAGGCCTTGGTGAACACTGGGGTCTGCTTTATGGCAAATGTTAATTAGCTGTAAATTTAACAAGACACTCCCTCCCCCTCTTCCATATTCTTTCCCTCTGTGTCTTCTAGAGCTCTGTGTCCAGTCTCTCCTTCTACCGTCCCAGGCTCCTCTGAGCCCTAGCTGAGCCTTAGAGTGGGCCTTACTCTTGCCCACTAAATAGTCGCTTTTCTCAACAAATCACACAAATCTCTGGCCCACAAGAGGAGCGGTCAGGCTGTTGGGTGCAGCCTGGTCCTTGATGCCCCTGCTGAGCCTTAGGTCCCTCATTTGTAGGTGTTGGTTTCCTTCTAAAACACTTTAGAAAAAGCAGCGCTGGTTCTCCTTGGCTGTAATGGCTGGGTACAAGGAGAACAAAGGTAACATGGCCTGGTGATAAGAGTGTAGTCTAGGGTTATTTAAGTCTTTTAGGGTGGAAAAGAATCCCACAAGTCCTGCTGGTCTTCCAGGCTGGCGTAGTCTGCCTAGCCTTCTCTGCTGCCCAGATATTGTGTCAGCCTCTCAAATCCCGCTTCTGTCTGTAAGTGACATCTGTGGTGTCTGCAAACAGTACATTTTCACCCATCTTATTAATTCCTGTGCCCTTGCCATCCCTAGACGTGTCTGGGTGTAATTCTAATTCCTAGGTTCACAACTCTGCAAAGTTTCTCTTGATCTTTCATTGTGTCTTGGTGATCATCTAACAGAATGTCTAGATCTATCTATCTTGTCAGTAGACTCAGGGTTAGAATGCACATTGGGCTAGGCACTGTTGTGCACACATTTTCAGATACATCTGTTCAGTTTCTTTGCTGAGGTGACATGCTTCTTAAGGGCTGACACCTTCCATACCCTACTCAGAGTTGAGCATACTGCTGATGTGATTGTCTAGTCTCGGTGGCCAACTTGATTATCTTTGGAATGGAAGAGGTAGGGCACACAGGGATTTTTTTTTTCTTGGTTAGATTATTTGAAGTGGGGGACACATTTTGCGTCTGTTGAGGAGGGAAGATCTACCTTTAATCCGAGCCATACATTGTGCTGCAGCCTGTGTAATAGACAAGGAAGAAGAAAGGCTTCTCTTCTTCGCCTGCTTGGTCTCATCTTGCTTCCTCAGGATTCGGCATATACCAAAGACCAGCTGAG